>NC_134646.1:4555454-4858484 GCF_030463565.1 Pelecanus crispus
TTGCAGAAACAAAACTCTTGGTTGCACCGTCCCTGCCTGCCTTGGGACTTCATCCAAGCAGGGGGAATGAAGGAGGGTGGGATCGCTGGCTCAGGGGACCTGGGCCGCTTCGTGTGGTTTTGGAAATGCGTAATAGAAAAGCGCAGATACACGCGTGTGTATGGTAATGGTGGCTGTGAGAGGAAGGGGAATTTGAGCCATTGCATTTGAAGTGACAACACAGCTATTAAAAAATTACAGCTTTGTTTAATCCCATAGAGTGGCAAACATTTTTTCACGGCAGAATCCTCCTTCCACATCTGAACAAAATAACGCTTGTTTGCTTTGCGCTCTGCGCGAGGGACAGCTTTGGGTGGGGCACGAACAGCAATCCAGCTTAAGCCTTAACTTCCCCTATTCCCCTCCAAAAAAGGATAAGAAATGTGTATAATTTTGTTAAGATGGTTTGATCCCAACAGGACTCCCGTCTACAGAGCAGCCCGCTTGAAATTACATCATCTCCCATCATAAAGTCCCCTTGAAACTTTATCATCGCCGTTCCCAGTGCAAAGCATTGCTCTTTCATGGCCCCTTTGTATTCCCCAATCTGACCGCTTCAGCTACTAAAAATAAATTGCCTGTGTTATCACGGAATAAAATGTCTGTGTTATCACGGAATACAAGCAGCTGAAGTATCCTGGGAGCTGTTTCTACCCGGAAAAGCATAAAGTTAGAAACTACCTTTTTTTCAAGACGTTCATGCTTTTTTTACGGTCCATTTTGGACCACGTATTCATTAATTTCAACACTGACCGCAAATCCTAAAAGCCCGTGCAGGAGGTGGAGGCAGGGTGGGATGGGAGACGCGAGGGATGCGGGGCCATGAGTGTTTTCACGGGGACGCCCGACCCTGGGTGCGAGAGGGTGGAATTGGGCTGGAACTGGCGTCGGGGTGGGTCCGATCCCATCTCCGTGAGATCCCAGTGACTTGAAGCAAACTTTGGATGAGGTCTGGGAGCCTGTATTTCACCAAGTCCACCGGGCCAAATGCTCAGGGTGACAGGTAGCTAGAGATGGATGCGTTTAGGCAAAGTTATGCTGCTTTCCTTCTGGTATCTAATGCTGATACACCCAGATTATTATTAGGACGCAATTAGGAACATAGATTTCAAAATAATGTCATCATCAGTGCTGCTGGGGTTTTTTTTGGGGGTTCGTTTTTTTCTGAGGCACAGGCTTTTTGCTGTAATGTTGTTTTATGGATTTTTTTTTCTCATTTTGCCTTTTTTCTAAATGATTTATGAACACATCTGCCATCGTTTCGTTCCCTCTGAAAAAGCTTTGTTTTTTGAAGAAGCTGCAGCATGTCAGATTAAAGTGCAAATACCCACTTCAAGGCTCTAACAAGTTCTGTGCCACTAAGAGCCTTTGATTTCTGCATTTAATTATGTCTCATTGGATTATAATAATCCTATTCCGTCTTGTTTCTCGAACTCAGTTTTCCATACTTGTCTTGCACTTAATTAAAAGTGCCTCCTTTGCTGCGAGGCTGGTAGTGAAATTAAGGCTGACACACGGGGGAACTTTGCTTCTGGAGGAATCTTATTTTTAACCTCTAAAACTCAGCACCTAGGGGGCTCCTGGCGGGTGAACTTTTTTCCTAATATTGTGAAATCTGACAAGAAAACAGTCCCATCCGCATCGCCGAAAGGTTGGATAAGGTTCCCCGGAGACCTGTCCCAGATGGTGCCCACCTTCCAAAGCGATTCAAAATCCACAGCGCCGTACATCGTTCGACTGGCTTTTGCTCTTTAGTCTTGGAATTGCAGATGCGCCCCAGGGCTCGGAAAACAAGGGGGAGTTGGCACCGACGGGTGAGAGCCGGAGGCTGGCGGGGTGCTGGGCTAGCAGCGCCCGGACCACCCGGTTACCCCGAGGGGGAAGCTGGTGGTGATACGGCAGCCCTCGCTGCTCACCGGCCCCGTTGTGGGGGGGGTGGCTGACCCCTGCCCAAACCGTGGGACCACAGCCGCCTCCACAGGGCTCGGTGCCGGCTGAGGACTCAAGTTTTCCTCTGGCAGATCCTTTTAACATACGGCATATTGCCGTCGTACTCATCTTAAGCACGTCTTGTCTCCCCATTTCCTTTCTGTAAATGTAAATCCCATCCATTCCATATTGCTTAGCATAAGGATATCGGCCAGTAATGGTATACAATAATATGGACGCAATCAAAACATCCCACGTAGTTAGCGATAGGACGAGAGGAAATGGGCTTAAGCTGCGCCAGGGGAGGTTTAGGTTGGAAATTAGGAAAAATTTCTTTACGGAAAGGGTGGTCAAGCATTGGAACAGGCTGCCCAGAGAGGTGGTGGAGTCCCCATCCCTGGAAGTGTTCAAAAAACGGGTAGATGTGGCACTTCGGGACATGGTTTAGTCTAGTCTACCCTTGATTGGCTTAGAGTAGACTTGGTAGTGTGGGTTAATGGTTGGACTGGATGATCTTAAAGGTCTTTTCCAACCTAAACGATTCGATGATTCTATGATTCTATCTTGAAAGTTGTCTACTCACAACACGTATCATGAGGCATAGATGATCTGCAGGTTTTTGCGTATTTATTTTTTTTTCCCCCCCAGTCCCTGGTCTGCTTCAGACACGCCTCGCTCAAATGATGATGACTGAAATTCTCCGATTTGACTAGTAGGTTTTTGGGTACCTCAAGGGAAACCAGCTTTTCAAACGTTTGGCATGCCTGCAGCTGCTCGCGCACACACGAAAAGGGCCGTCTTGGTTTTTGGCTCCCGATTTTTTGTTTTCTGGGAGCAAAAATACATCTATTTATCCCCGTTTCCATTCTTCCCTTCTGTAAAGAAATATTCGTCACAAGCCTAAAAAAGTGAAAGGTTATTCTGGAAATCTGCTGTTAAACATTTGCAAGATATTTAGAGGTGCGAAGAAAGGCAAAGTTGAATACCGTGCTAATTTCTAGCTAAATTTGGCTAAATTCTAGCTAATGTCTTGGCAAAGCTTTCCCCACCTCCCCTTTTTCTTTTAATAGTAGCATTTTATGATTAGTGATAAGTTTGCTTTTGACCTTTTTTTTTCACTCTGAAAGCAGCTTTGTTAGCAGAGATGGAAGAAGCAGCAGCACTTGACCCTTTTCTGAGAGCCGGGTGCCCGGGAGAGGAGGATAAATCTGCTGGACTTTGCGTAAAGCATAAAAATTGGTGTGGGGATAAGAAAAAAGAAAATCTTTGGACGAGTGAAAAAACTGCTCTGTCCAAACCAGCGCTATATTATACAGAGGTCTCTGTGCCGGGGTGGGAGAGACAGAAAATGTTTGGTATTTCTGCTGAATGTGGGATGCCGCAGCGGACAAGAAAATCACGGTTTCGGAAACACTGGGCCAAATTCGTGTGTTGTGCAGCTCCGCTACAGTCAAATAGAGTTAGAGCAAGGAAAAACCTTGCCTGGTGCCTAAATTCAGTGCTTTATGGAAAATATTGATTATGACCCGTGCTACATAATGCCTGCATGATGCTGCTACAAAACATTAAATGCAGACGACGTTGGTAAAGTTATCTGATTTGTGTGTCTTGTAAATGCACCATTTACAGTGGTTTTGTCCGGCCGATATCCAATGTACGTGAATGGATGGGAAAGAGCCCGCAGGTTTCAGAGAGAGATTTTATTTAGTTATGTCACAAACTCATACTAAAATGTTTAGAATGCTGTCTTCAGAAAAATAATAGCTAATGCAGCGTAATGAGTAGTTCAGGTCAAGTACTTTCAAACGATTTTTGTCGGAGCTGTATGCTAGATGGGACAGTTAAGTGCCATCTTCTAGTACGTTAAGTTAATTATATGATTAAAACGTGGTTCTTGCATTACCCGCCAACACGAAATGCTGCGAGGAGACAAAGCAAAGAAAATGCACTTTTGGCATTATATATATCGTTACGTTTTGAGTTGGCAGCTGCTTTGAGGCACGATATCTGACTTTGAGGTTTGGGTTATTCCTGTGAACATAGCTGGGAACTTTCAGCTGGGGCAGTTGAGAAAAGTTTTTAAATTTTTCCAAGTACCTGCAGTTATTTTCAGTTCTAATCACCGTATCTCAGTTTTATTCCATTCAGCTCTATTCAGCGGAGTGGATTTTCCTACGTGCTCTATGACTCAAGACCCTTGAGTCATCCCGGCTTCTAGGGATCAGCCAAAGGATTTTAGGGCGTTACGCTTCTTATTCCTGAAGCGGTGATTTGGGATTTTTGAGATTAGCGCGGCTTTTTCCTTTGATCCCTATTTTCTCCTTCCCATGACGCTAGAAGGGCAGGTCTGGATGCGGTCCACCTCTGCCCCAGCTGTACCCGCAGCCACACAGCTGGGTTTTCAGGAGGCTCCTCCAAGTTTTCAGGAGGCTCCTCCAAAGCATTTCCAGCCTGGCCCGACGGCTGCGCTGCGGGTATCCGATCATCGTGCTGGCTGTCATCTTTGCTCTGGCAGCCAGGGGAAAGCGTTTAAACTCTGCCACCGTAATAGGATTACGCTTTTATACCCTGAATGCTTCCAGCTTCAGAAAAGCATTTTTTGAAATCAGAGTTGGATTCCCACGGGGTTTGATTATTTTGGGAAGCCGGTGCGATTCATGGAGCTAATTGCAGCGAGGCATACGTAGCGTAGGTTTTGCTCTGGAAGTAGCAGAGCTTGCTGAAGAAAAACCAGCTTTGGCTTCCCCAGGAAGTCTCCAACCAACAAAAGCCCTCTCGCAAGCTGTCAGATGGGTCAGGACCCCCAGGGCTGTCCCTTGCCCGTGGCTCCGCAGGCGACGCACGCGGTGGAGCCCAGGAGCTCCCCCAGCCCTGGAAAACCCCGGTGAAACTCTGCCCAGCTGGTTTTGCTTCCAGCAGGCTGGCTCGTGTCTGAAACCAGCTCCCTCCTCCAGCACCGCTAAAGCATTTAGTAATATGGAGCACTTAAACGTGGCAATTGCTCCGCTGATCTAGTCCCTGTAAAAGTACCTCTTAAGGTAGGACATCTAATTTGTCTGCCACTAAATTCCCTTTGTTGAGGACTTGTACTTCATGCCGCCACTGATTTTCTCCTACTCTCGCTTGCTAAAATAAAACATTGCGCTCGCCTCTTAAATTAGCCACAAGCTAACCCCCTCACAAAGTTCACGAAGCCTGTTTGCTGTGAGGGTAGATTTGAATATGCCTTTATATTTGGAAAATGCCACCCGTATTGTCGGGCCTCTCAGCTGGCTTTGATGTGGCAATTGTGGGGCTTGGTTTTCCTGAGACCGTTTGCTGGGACTCAAGACTTTTTCTTTACCACAGAGAAAATCCTCTCTCTCCAAGAAGTGCTTTCTGTTTCAGGTTGCGTTAGTCAGTTCCTGTTCATTATGGTTTCCAAAACCTTCTTGCTGGCGTTATGGTCTCCTCTTCATTAATACATCTCTAAGTACGGTGATGATTATTAGCAATGCAGCAAAGGAGGTGAGCAGCCCAAACTGGATCTCCGAGCCTTCCTACTCAGGTGTGAGAAGATGTTCTCCTGCAGTGCTCAGCCTCTGCAGGTAAGGACAGCATCGCGGCAAAGATTTCTGTAATCCGGACACGCGAAACGGTAGCGTTTTTCTTTGCCCTTTTATTATGCAGAAGAAGGATGGGTATCTGCCCCAGAATTCAACTTGTCTTTTATTGGAAAAACAACAGAACTATGAAGGAATAAATTATTAAGATAATTAATCAACAGCTGGCAACTGAAAAAGGCAGCCAAAATGAAGTGGAATTATCTGTGGAGAAAACGAGTCATTTTAAATTGGCTCTAAGCTTTGTAATTGAAGGTGCAAAAGTGCAAAACGTGTAATTGGAAGAAAACCAGAAAATGGATGTACTTAAGGGTGGGCATTTATGAAAGTAGTTTTATTGCACATTACCAAATTTTATAATGTCTTCATTGTGTCACTGTTAAGTGTCCAGAATTCCTCTTGTTTAATGAGTAAAATAAAAATGTGTCTAATGTGGCAGTATTAAATAGGTCCATGGGAAAGACAAGTCTGCAAAGGATATTTCTGCTTTAGTGCTCGGTATTTTGTCAATTATGTCTTGTGGAAGACACGGAAATAGAGAGCAAAGAGTGGGCTGTTGGTAAATGCTTCACTTCCTTCCCCTCAGAGCTTAATTCTCCGGGGTGGCCTTTCTGAAGGAGGACAAAAATTAATTTCTCGTTTACAAAGGAACAGTGTAATGACTGCCGTGAAAATAGCACGGCCAGGTCCGCGCGCAGGTGTATCGGCAAGTGACTGCAGAGAGAAGGGTGATAAATTTCACAGCATGTAGTTTTCTGACAATTTCTAATAGCTCTGGTTTTCACACAAGTCAGAGCCAGTGAAGTCTTTGCATAAATTTTATAAATGCAGTTGAAATTCCCAAGAGGACAGGCGGTTGGCTTCTTTAGGGGTTTACCTTTAAAATATGCGGTTTTTTTTTTTCCTGATTTACAAAATCACCTTCAGAGCATTTTTCTGGCTTCTGCTTCTGTTCTAAGCTCATTTATCGCCTCAACCTGCAAAAATCACCAGTGATGCTGGAGCAGAGGACCAGCTACAGCAGCTCTGGGCATGGGGGGGGTCCTCTGTGCCAGCCCGGGGCGTGCACCCCTTCGTTCTGGGGTCCAAGCACGTGCGTAGCTTTCTCTCACCGGCTGCAGCGCGAGGCCGGGTTCAGCCCGGATCCCCCTTTTCCTGCGGGATCACTGCTTGGCCGCCGCGCACACCTCTCCTACGGGGCTGGAGTGGATGTGGTTATTAGCGTGTGACTCTGTGATTTTGGACGCGTTCTCTCGTTGCCCAGTTCGCCTCGTTGCCTGATTAGTGATTGGCTCCATTATGTGAACGTGCTGAGACTTAAGTAAAAGTACTTGGGGTTTATGAAAATGTAGAGCTATTCTGAAAAAAAAAAAAAAATCTGCAGCACTACAGAAACAGTGATTTAGGATCCGCACTAAAACCTTCAGCTGCTGAGCAGGCTCCTGTGGTTGTAAAAATTCTCCGTTATACAGATGTATTCCACGCTGGAGCAAAAACACATTGCAAGATGTCACCAGTATAAAACACGTCTGTCAAAATTTTGTATCTCGGCTTGTCTCACGTCGGGGGGGCGGGGGGAAGAATTTGCTTCTTGTGAAATGGGCTTTAGAAAGAGCATGACAACGTGGTCTGTGCTATAGCACTTACGCTCTGGCTTCCTACGGTGAGCCAGGCAAGCCTTGAAGTATTTCTTTTTCAGCCAGATCTTCTAACACGGAGGGAGAGAAAAGAGGTGGCTTCCTGGCTGTGCATCTGACCTTTGGAAAAATGAGTTCTAGTGTTGCGCCAAGGTGCTTGTCCATTTTGATTGTCCTGGCTGCTTTGGCTTGCCTCCCTGTATCTTCCTAGGCTGAAAATGTTTTTATCTTGAGGTATTGGATCATATCTTTTAAGAAGATTGAAGGGAATTAAGTCTCCAGGCTCAACTCCCTCCTCTTCCAAGCAGCTGACAAATTTTAGTATGTTCTGTGTGGCAGTTACTGGAAATCGCTGGAGTCTGCAGAGGATGAACCGGGATCCATAAAAATGTTCTTCCTACTTAAGATGACAATTTATAATTTTACTGCAGCTCCCAACTTAATGATGGCAGATTTATACGTGGTGCCATCCAACTCTGCCTTGCTTTATAACCGAGTAGCTTCCCTGAGTTGGTACTGGGCATCCGAACAGTAGAAAAAGTGTGGAAATAATGCAGAAAAGCTAGCAACATCAAAGAAAGCCTCAGCACGCTCCTAGTACACGTTGTCTTAATTAACTAGGATATTTAAAAGTAATTGAAGCGAGTATGGCTTAGGAAATGAAAGATGATGCTTACTTGGGAGATTTGCGTTTTTTCCTCTGTGAAAGCTAGGAGCGGAAGAAAATAGTTCAGCGAGAAATTCAGTTGGTATTGAAATTTATGGGTAAAATCATTGATCTTGGTGATGAGAAGTAGCCCCAAGAGGGGTGGGCAGGTAGGAAGAAAGGGAGGGGAAACGGGCTACGGTATAGCAGGGAAGAAGGCCTTTTAGGAGGAGAGAAAACAAGAAATATCTAAGACAGAAAGCTTTCTCCTTCAATAAAAAATTCAGGAACCCTGTATATCTCTATAATAAATAGAAGTGAAGACTATTTCAATACATATTTTTATTTTCCTGTATAAAAAGCCTTTGCTTCAGTTCATACTGGGTTTTATTGCCAGGTGCAGTATCGGAATCTCATGCAGCAGTGGGTGTGATAACTCTCAGAGACTTGGGAGGTTTTTAATCTCCTTCCCAGCCCGGCGGAGCAGGCAGAGGTCCCCTCGCAGAAGGGGATCCGCCCTCAGTCCATGGATTTAGCCATGAGCGTTAGCCAACCCCTCTGGTCACTTTGACGTCTCGGGGGGGGGTCATCGCTCGGTGACAAAGACACAGGCTGCCAAATAGAGCCAGGGCGTTACACACGGGACCTCTTCAACCATGAGCTTGTGGTGCGCCATTTTAGGTGTGCCTGGGGCTGCTGGAAGGCACGGGTTCCCTGCCTGGATCTCGATCCGAACGTCTCTCCAGCTACCTAGTGCATGGGGAATTTCCTCTCAAGAAAATCACTGGGTTACTTCAGTCCCTAGTCATGATGGGGTACCTGAAAGGTGACTTTTGCATTTCTTTTCTTTTTCTTTAAAAAAAAAAAAACAACCCAATTGCTTATGAAATTTTAAACGCTTCACGTTGCAGAACAATTTTTCTTTGCTTACTTGGCGTGATTACACAAAGCTCTGCAGGAAGATGTGCTGTAACTACAATGTCATTAAATAACGTTTTCTGTCGGTGGGTTTGTTCTCTCCTTCATGAGAATATTTAATTGTCATTGATGCTAATGGGAATTGTGCGTCTTTGGAGGGCACGCAGATTAATACCGAGATGATTCCCTGGCCAAGGCAAACACGGGGAAACAAAAAAAAATATTAAAGAAAAATTCTGTAAATAAATATCTGTCTCACAGCCAGTTCTGTAAAAACCCATCCCTTCGTATATCCAGCTCTTTCTTGTAGTTCAGCTGATATTATGAAGGAAAGTTAAATTACCCAACAGGGAATGTGGCTTACAGATAAGTTCTGCAAGACAGCAGAGCATACACCAGAGTTAGAAAAGTAGCAAGTACAAAGTCAATTGAATGGCACGCAATTATCTCCCGAATTATAAAGCGCCTTTTTCAACCCCCGTAGCATTTGATGGAATTGCAAGTTAGATTAAGGAATCCCTCCCCACCCACTGCTGACCTTCCTCTGGCTGAAAATAACCTCTGAAAAAAAACCCAGGATGGTTCTAACTACCAGCTCATAAAGCTGCTTGACCTTCTGTGATGAAAACGGATTTGTGCATTAACATGTCACATTCCTATTCCCAAAGAAATAGGAGCACTATAAAAGTAGCCCGGGTTTGGTTGGAGTTAGCTGTATCAGGACAAACGGCTTTGTAAACTCCGAGTGGCAGATATGGGTTTATTTAGATATTTTAACTGTTTTTCTCCCCACCCAACAGCTGCAGCTGAGCGAAATGCAAATATCAGTCTGGTTTCCCTAGGAAGTCTTTAATTCATCATGAATGGCAATCTGAGTATACATTCCGTGTAGAATTCATTTCTGTAATTCCATAAATCAATTTCTGTCTGGAATTTGGATATTTACATGCATGAAAAAGTAGTCTTCCTCCCCTCTCGCAAACCGCATGTAGAAAAAGCCCTTTTCACAAACGGATGAGCTCCGAAGTTTATTTAGTGCTTCCAGCTTTCCAGTGGTCTGGGAGGGAATAGTCTGATTCCAGAAGCTAGAAGGGAAAATACAAACCTTAACGAATTTAATAGAAGTGGTAAATTTTTTGGAAGAACTCCGCTATCCTTTTACTAAATAAGACTCGGGCAGGAAACTCAGCTGAGCGTGGAAAGATTTCTGGTTTAGGCAAAAACTGTTCAGGTTCATTGGTGGGTTTCAGCCGCGATTTCCACATGGCTTCCTTTCCCACCCAGGGAATATGAAGGAAATACAAGAGGTGGCCAGGAAAGGACAGGGATCTGTGAGTGACAGGAAAAAAATGGTTATATATTTGTATGTTTTTCTTTTTTTTTTTTCCCCAGTTATCTCTTCATTTAGATGTATAAAGACAGTTGGGATCCAAAGCAGCAGACAGGCGAATGTCTGTGAGGGCTTTTAAAAGTGCCTGTCTGACTCAATTGATAACAAATAATTATAGAAAGCCTATTACTTTTTAGTTTCTAAGGGCCTATAAGTAATTTTTTTTTTTTTAAACAGACTTGAAGTCCTAATTTTTTTTAAAAAAAAACAGACTTGAAGTCCTAAAATATTTTGAAAATTTTACGAACCATGTCTCCCTTGTCTGAAAGCATCAAGCAGATCCGGAAAGAAGCCAAAACTGGTATTAAGATGTCTGGAATGTCATTTCTAATTTGCTTAACGATAAAAGCTCTAGAGAGGCGTAATTTGCTATTCTGTAAGGTTTGTACTAAGAATCCTTGACTCTGATGTGATTTAACATCGTTCTGACCTAGATCTGTAAAACAAATGAATATTTTACAATAAAAAGTAGAAACATTATGATATTTGAGGTGAGGGGGGGAATATCAGTATCTCATAATTCCGAGCGCATGGGCTGAGCCAGCTTCGAGACAATTTGCAGCAGCTGAAATTGGGTCCTTTTAAGATTCCTCGAGCAGAGCAGAGAAAAAGCCTGGTGTGATAATTAGAGAAGGAGCTTACTCAGGGCTGTTCGAACATCCACACCTCTCGCTGCGCGCAGGCGGGTAATACTTTTGAACGGCGGGCCCATAAATGCACGTTGTGCAGTGTAACAAACAGGTAAGCGTCGGACTCGCCTGAATGACCGTTTCCTGGCCGGGAGGAGGAGGAGGAGGGAGGCAGAGGCCGAGGTCGACGGCAGTCCCAGCGCCGGTGCCGCTGGTGCTGTAAATCCCACGGCGTCGGGACCGCTGCGTCGAGGGCAGGTGAAGGCCTCGAGGAGTCGCTGAGACGGGAGAAGCTGAGTCAGTGAGCGACTCAAAATACGTGGCAGAGGTTAGTGAAGAGCAGATTTTGGCTCAGCAAATGGGAAAGAGGATTTAAGGAAAGAAGAAAAGCGCGCTCTATAATACACCATCAGAAGTGTTTATTCTGCGGCAGTGAGAAGAACCAATAATAAGGTGTGTGCACATCGATTATTTAAAACAATTCCAGCAAATACAGAGTTTGCCCTCCCTCACCACCCCCCCCCCCCACAAAAATACTTTGAGTGATCAAAATTTATTTTGATTTGTTTTTCTTCAACACCAAGTATTTGTTCAACTGGATTTGCTGTCGTCACGTAGGAGGGGAAAGAAAATGAAAAAAAAAAAAGAGCTTGGGCAAGACCACAGTGAAGTTTTTCCTCAGCTCTATCAAAATGTCTTTTGTTTTGAAATACTACAGAAATGATAATAAGTCTTATAAAAGTTATCCAGTCACTGGAGCACTGAACACTTCAGAATCTGTGTCGCTTGCAAATCCTTGTTTATTTTTGGTAGCTTTTCTAGATAGGAGAGCGATGGGAGGAATCGAATCCATAGACAGGTCCACACCTTTGCAGTCACGCTAAAAGGATGAACTGGAAGGAAAAAAAGAGAAAATAAAGACAATGTAAGAAATGTTGTCTGACGGGGAAATTCCTATCCCAAGAACATACACTTAAATAAAAAAAAAGTCTCCAAAGCAACAATTCCTGGCAGATGTATGCAGAGGTGCATGAACTAATGTAACGATGGGCAGACTAAGTGTTCAAGCTAAGTTTCGTGATCTGATACCGATGAGGATAACTATAGTGAGGTGATCATACGAGATTTCAGCTCTTTGAGAAAGAGCGTGTCTCCTGGTAAGACCCAAACTGTTCTATGATTCTGTGATTCTGAGGGAGAGGTGGCACTGCAAGCCGAGAGCTAAAATGGCAAAGCTGTCGCGTGTGCAGAGAGCGCCGCTCCTGACAGCAGCGGCCAGCTTCATCTTACTTAACTACAATAAAATTAGACGCTTAGTCTCTGCTGATTTCTATACCTACGTTGTAGCTGTTTTACACAACCGTCACACGCTCACACACCTATTATAAACATCAATTTTAAACCCATTATAACCATAATTTGCTACTCACGGAAACGAAATGACTAGTTTGGACTTGATGTCTAACTTTGAGGTGGCCCAGCTTAGGGGAAACGAGCACCCCGCACCCAATTTATGGTTGGCCGATCGTTCTGGAGATGCGTAACGTTCCCCCGCCTCACGGGCTCTGCCCGTTGCGCGCTTTTCAGACGCGCTACGCTGGCTCAAAATTTAATACGAATGGGAAGGAAAAGGAGGAGGGGGAAGGAAGAGGAGAAAATATTCAGCTTCTGCTTTTGTATTCAGGGCAGGTCCCCGCTGCCTTATTATCACATCAGAGAGTCTGGACCCATCAGTGCTTTCATTACGCAACGCTTTCCTCCCCCAAGAATTTATAATTCCACCATCTTAATTTGCTTTGGGGACACTCAGCAGTCTGATTCCCTATCAGGGAGAAAATTTGTTTTATTAGAAAACATCTATGAGCAGTTAATCTGGCAACTTTATTTTAGACCTTGAGAGGTCAATGCATAATTTAGAAGGTTTTGGATTCCGTTCTGATTGCTTCTCGCTCAAAGACAAGCTCGATTATACAAGCTCGGTTTTCTGAGGGCCAAAGTCCTGCTTTTAATCATCAAATATGCTGCCACAGACCCTGATGCCTGTGTCTGGCCCGTAGGGTTTTCTCTTTCTCGTAGCCAACGAGGCGGGAGGGTGCAGTGGAGAGGGACCCGCGTGGTACGGCGAGACCAGAAGCGGTGCAGCCCCTCGGGGTGCTGGAGCTGGGGGACAGCTTGCAGCTCCCACCACGGCAGAGCGCCGACTGAGAGAGGTGGGGGGAAGAAATCCCTGCTCGGGGATAGAAATCAAACTAGTGATGGATTTCCAGCGGCGATAGGGCGACATGATGCTTGAACCACGCAAGATTGTGCCTTGTGAAACCGGCTCCTGGGGGCCAAGCGGGGTCTGCTGAAATTAATAGGAAGACTCCCACTGGTCTCCATGGGCAGCAGGTCAGGTCCTCGGCGCGGCAAACCTCTGCAAGAATCCGTATTTCCAGGGGAATGGGAGCAAACTGCAGCAGCAGCGTGTCAAACTCCTATTGATTTACAGCCCGCGCCGCGTGGAGGTATTGTGGAGATGAATCCTGTAGCTTATGAATAGGAAAGAAAGGCCAGCCTTATCTTTCCCAGTTACAGCCCCCTTGCCATGAATAAATGTTTCATTTTTACTGCGTTTGTTTTGCAGGTCTTTAAGAATCCCAACAATTACGTGGTCAGCGATATGAAAGGCATAAAAGAAATCGAGATCATTTACGGCTAGTTCACAAAGGCTCCTCTATAATATGGTGGTCCAGAGAAATTCTGTGTTGATGGGTCCTCTTACAAGTGGAAGGAATGAAACTTTGAAATACTGTTATTTCATCTTTATATGACACATAATGAAGTCAATTCAAATGTCAGTTTTCAATGGAACACGAGATCTCTCGGAAATGTGATGCCCCATTCAAACTTAAAAATAACAGTGAGGTATAACAATATCCAGTGTGTTTTAAGGACATGATGCTGTTACAGAGCTGAGCGTTGGAAAGGCTTAATTCTCTTTTTTTTCTAAATGAAAAACTAAGAACAAGAAATAATTTTCCAGACTTTATGGTATTTGTCTCATTTCCTTGAAAAACTTCTGAAACCCATTTTATGTTTTTTTAGCTTTTAATCAAGACGTTATGAAGTCATCTTTTAATTAATGATGAGCCAATTCTAATGCATTTTAACAGCTAAAATTTTATCAAATGCTTGATTTAGATATTCTTCTCTGACCACAGCTTACTTATCCAAAACTCTCATCAGACTAGTCATCTTTGCCATTGTCAGTCCTAAAAGTTAAAACCGTGTGAATTTGCAACAAAGTATGTAACTGACTTCCCCCCCCCCCAAAAAAAAAACCCCAAAAGTGAAAAACCCCCACAGAAGGTTCCTTTTATTTGACATTTAGTTTGCCCTAGCTCATTTTGAAGAGTCCTCCTGGCCGAAATATAAGAAGTAGAAAAATGACTTTAGGAAAACAAAACAAAATCAAAACCTTCCCTCAGACCCTCCCAGCTCCCTCCGATCTTCAACAGCTATAGCTGTGAGAGAAACTACCAGCTCCTTTTCAGCTCACCTAATTTTAGACCTGTACAGCTGAGCTCTTCCTCTGAATGAGGTGTGTATTGTCCTTTTACAATCAATACAGAGGAAGAGGCAAGATTAATCTCACTCATTTAAGAAGTCTGCTTTGTAATGAGATGAATGGTGTCCTAGAAGCGCTATTTCCCTTCATCACCTATAAAATCAAGTAGATGTCTCACTTATGTGAGACGAATGCCATTTCAATATTTAAAAGCAAGCGCGAGACGGGGCAACGCTTGGTCCTTTGGGCCTTCCCCTACGTTGGCGTGTGTCCTTGTGTGAGTGGGCTGGTGCAGCGCTGCTGGGCTTGAGCAAGTCATGCTCCTGTGGCAGCCAGCAGCCGCTGGGCAGGGGGTACCTGTCCTCGTCCTATTCCCACCCCTGCCCTGGCTCCTCCTGCAGAAGGAGCGAGGGCTGAGGGGGAGAGCGGGAGCACAAGGCACCGTGCGGGGACTTGGTGCTGGTCGCACCTCAGCCTCTCCTCTGTGCAACCCCGTGGGCTGTGCATGCGGGACCAAGGAGGGCAGCGCCGGCTCCTCGCATGGATGAAGGACCTGGACCAGGGCCGTGCTGGGACTAAGAAAAGGGCCGGAACAGTGCGGAGAGAAGCAGCAGCAGCAGCCAGGCACGTGCAGGTGGGCAGTGGTGGAGGGAAGTGATGGAGGCCAGGTGAGAGGATTCACCGTGGCAGGCAGGTGGTGCCGCTGCCGAGCTGGAAGGCTGGCACCAGGATAGCTCTGGGGAGCACTAGACTTGTCGATCCAAAATAAGCTAGTGTCACGATCTTGGTGGACAGTCTCATGATTTAGGGGTTTGGAAATGCTAAGATAGATATCTACATGTATCAACTGGTTTGAAGCCTAAATTAATTTGCTTGAGTGCTCCTGAATACCACAGGCCGGCTCTCGCTGCTCTGAATTCATGGTGCAACCCTAACATCCAGTTCTGCCTCCTGAGCTAGGAGGTGCGGGTCAAATTCACGGGGAGGGGAAAGCACAAAGCCTCTGCAGCACCTGAAATGGCTTCTGCCTAGGAAGTAAGACGGGGAAGTTCGAAAACTAAAACCTACTCCATTTTGTGCTGCATAAAGAACATGTAGCAAAGCTTTGCCAGCTTTTGTTTTCTTGAGAAAAAGTGTTACAAGGCTAAAATGCCCAAATGGTATTGGTTCCCTCTGCTTAAATTTCCCGGTGAGTTTCTGCCCAGTCTTGTTGACCTTGCCCACACAGATCTGCGAAGAAAACACAGTTCATAATACCATATTTTTGGTAAACCACCCTTTCATTTACCTACGGGCACAAAAAGCAGATACGTAAAACTAAGTGTATGTCTGATCTAGATATATAGTAGGTAGACATGCAGGCATAAAAATATATGCATCATAGATGTATACGTGATACATAGTGGATATGCTTGTCCTTTCAACTCCATTAAAGTCTATACAAAGTTTATTCTTCAACAGACGGTAGGGTTTTTCCATTCAAGGGTTTTTTTTCTGTAATATTTTGCAGACCGAGACCCTAAACGACTAACCCAATCTCTTACTTTGAAGGCTTCAGAGCAAAAACATTGCTTTCCAGATAGAAGCAAAATTGTTGATATTAGGTTATTGTCTGCACACTGCTTGCATGGCCTGCTTAGGTTTTAAGGTTTTAATAGTGTTTTAAGGAGTCGTATGGCATTATGACAAAATATTTGATATGATTTCACATCTCGGAGCTCTGTCACAGCTGCTGTAGGAACCCAACAGATGCGATGAACCTTATCATGGTGGCAAAGTAGCCACGTCCGAAAGACAGGCAGTGGATTTCACTGAGATCTGGGAGGAGGGCCACCTCGCTGCCTTGCACCTCAACAACCCACACAACTCCAGTAAATCGGTGTATATCTTGTTGTGAAGGGAAAAGAAAAAAAAAAACAACCAAAGAGCACAGACTGTCATCAGTTATTACAGGAATCACAGGGAAGCAGGTTAGGTGAGAATTTAGCCTGCCTCTTTCTGTGGAGAGAGCAATGACAGTGCATTAATACTACATATATCATAACCTTTAGGAATCCCGTCTGCAAAGTGCTGAATACCCCCCTATAAAATGATAGGAAAACTTGCAGGGTTGGCGGGAAGAAACAGCGAAAACAAACGTGGAAGAACCCCAGCGGATGACCAACCTCACAGTCCAGCGAGAGATGTTCCCATCCTTTGCTCGTGTCCTGACAGACTGCAATTTGTCGTGTACGCTGAAGTCAATCCATCCTACACACAGTTTCTGGTACTTCCTGGTGAACAGAGGAACTAGGCTATGCACGAATCCCGCTCTGGGTAAGGAGTAATGCCACGTAGCTCCGTATCGGTTCCTGGGAGCTGACAAAAGGGGTCGATGCTAATAACTGTCGGCGCGTGCATATAAACAGTTGTCGGGTTTGGTTTGTTATTCTTTTGTGGTTTTTTTTTTTTTTTTTAATAGAAAGAACATTATTCATGAGGTCCTCTACTGACGATCACAAGTGAGTCGGAGAAGCAAGGGGTTTGACGGTGAAGGAAATCGTCCTTGTTTGGGTCCCCCGCCCTTGCGTGCTACCTGACCTTCTGCAGCTCCTGTCTCAGCCAGGAGGGCAGGGGCTGCCCCAGCCTGTGCAGCAGCTTGGACAACTCCACGTTGTGGTCTCTGTAGTAGCTCGACAGAAATGCTCGAGACTGAGAAGGGTGAAAAACAAAAAAACAAACCAACAACTGTCAAAGAAGGAAACCCACCCGACGGCAGATTTTGGCAAGTGCTCTCGCCCGGAAGCTAGGCACTGCTCCCAGAGCGGGGCTCTTAAGAGAGGGGCAATTAACCTCCTGTCATTCAAAGTTCATTAAAAGTTTCTGTTTTTTAAAAATAGCAAGCCAGTGGGAAAAAAAAAAAAAAAAGAAATCAGTGTGTTTATAAGTCAAACACAGGGTCAATATTAAAAAATGTTAAATCTCTGGAAAGCCCTTACCTCTTGGTCCATTGGTGGGTATTTTCGACCTTTGCTTTTTCCCAGGCACTTTGTTTTCCCTCCTTCCAGTAACTGGCACCAAAAGCCTTTCTGAGGGTCAAACCTGTAGAGGATTATAGTTTTTGAACGATCTCACTACAGAGGAATCTCCCAGCTACTAAGACATCAGTGTTAGCCAAAAATTATTGCTGCACGCACCTCTCTGGACGACTAAAATACTGAGGACAGAGTGGGAAACAGCTTTCCTCTCTTGTGAAAGCTCTGGGAATTTATTTTTTCCACAAATTTGCCTTGGGAGTGGCTCAAGGCAAGAAGTTTTTCACATTGTGCTTTACCTACGCTAGCTAATTTTCAATCCACTTCTCCAGCATATAGGGTACAAGTTTTAAGTGTTGATCTACAGGGTGCCGGTCAGGGTCCTGAGCTTCGGTCTCAAGGATCTTACACGGCCCCACTCCAGACTGTGACTCATATTGTAGTGTTTGGTTTTGGTCAGAGATTTTATTCGTGTCAAACTGCTCCGTGTATGCCTGTGGGATGCTAATGTTCGGATCAACTGACACTTGAACAAAGAACGTTTTGTTGAAAAAATTACGCATCGGCTCTTTTCCTGGAATTAGATGTGCTATGTTCTCAAGGATGTTGTCAGCTGTGCTCAAGGAAGGCTCTCCGTTTGGCCCCGTGGACCTGATGCTGTTGTAGGTCAGCACGCTCAAGGTGAGGGGGGTTAAAAAGGCCAAGCAGATCTGTTTGCTGCCTTCCACAGGCACAGGCTCAACCCCTCAGTCTATTTATACAGAAAAGTGTGCGGTCGTTGCATGACTACGAAATCATGAGAAATACAATAGTGAAATGGTTTATGTTGATTTTTGAGTGAAATAAGCAGCGTTCGGGTCTACTGAAAGAACCGCTGGTTGGTTGTTGATAATTTAACTGCACCTGAGAAGTTGGTTGTTCCGTATCATTAGATCTGAATATAATTTTCATTCCAAAGATGGCGTTATAGCATAAACACTGTCTTAGCAGTCTTATCTGAAATAAACAATTTGATTTTGATGTCTAAAATTCAAAGATATAGGAATTTTAGATTAAGGCTTTAAAACGCATACTCGCTAAGGAATGAACAACACGCAGCGTTAAGTTTTGGATTTATTGCTATGGGACTTCCAGCATGCATAAAACATTGAAAAGGCTCGCGTTTCTGCTATTCAGCAGATGTCTGAAAAGGATGAAGTATAATTGGCTGGAACATGGAGTTAATTGGTTACAGGCTACCTTTTTGCCCTGGGTCTATCCGTACGACACGGGTGCACCTGCAATTTGCTGCTGTACATAAGTGAACTAATTTCTGGAGAAGGGTGAATCGTCTTCAGGTTTTTTTCCTTGCCCAGCCTATTGTTGCAGGCCTGACCCTCGCTTCCTACGTCGTCTCAGTAGCTGTATCAATGAAAAATAAATAAACCATCGATTGAATGGATGTATCGATGATAGATTCATTTCTACTTTGGCCTTTTCCATCTGCTCATTGCATGGTGAAGTACTTTAGCTGGCTTGCACTAATTTCCCAAGAGAGGCTGCAATATAGCGTGCTGGGTAAAAGGAAAACTGCAAAACTATGCCCCAAACAATATTTCTGCCTCAGAAGGAGCATATTGAACATTATTAAGAGATTGTGCAAATTTGGGTAGGGGAAAAGAGGATAAGACAGCTCGGGCTGAATTCAACCTATTGCGTTCAGGTATTACGGAACTCTCAGGACTCCTGAAAATGTAATTGGGCACAATGAAAGTATTTATTTAAAAATAGTGGTAGCCCTAAGGCTGAAGTTACAAGTGAGCCCGGTTATCTTTTCTTCCCTTGCAGAGTAGGCCTTTGGGGGATGCAGGGCTGAACCTGGACACCCGTACGCCCACCCCACCTCTCGGGAAGTCAGTACCTGATGCTAGAGGTGGGGAGGGTGCCTGGGAGGGCAGGGCTGAGCAATGGCACCGTGAGGATCTTTTACTCTCTGACAAAGCGTAGCAGCACTCCCAAGAGAAAACATTTACTTAAGCATGTTCCTCTAATCCTGTCTTTTGCTTTCCCTCCTGTTGTTCACACGAGGGAAAGCGAGGGAAATCTCCCCTGAGATTGGATGGATGCGGAGCTGCCTCTGTGGGCAGAGCGTGGCGTGATGAGCGGGGCTGGAAGAAGCGGCATTTTGGCTGCCCTTTCCCAAAGCCAAGCTCTGTCCTGCCTCCCTCCTTTGCTGCCTGCTGAGAAAAACAAAGAAGAGAATCACTGGCCCTCGCTACCCCGGACCGTGAGTCGTCTGAAGATGTCAGGCATGAAATACATCTTCCTAGCAGCCAGTGGAGCTTCGGTCGGGCCATCCTGTGATTAAAAGGAAAGGTCTTTTGTAACTTCAGTCTTATGTGTTCTACGTTTCTGTTCATTAGGTTCAGGAACTTAAAACATTTAAGACCTCGGCCATTCCCTGTGAAAACAAGTGGGTGGGGGAGAGGTGGGAAAGATCTCTTCAGTGCCGTAGTGGGAACTTCATGAAGACCACGGACTAGTTTCCCTCTCCTAGCGCTTTGTGCGGGGATCCCAATGGCTTTCTATTGATGGCGTTATGTGTAAAAGCCTTGCAACATTACTTGATTTTCCCCCTTTGTTTTCACTACTCTAATAAAAAGTGCAGGTTATAGGATCATAGAATCATGGAATGCTTTGGGTTGGAAGGGACCTTTAGAGGTCATCCGGCCCAACCCCCTGCAGTGAGCAGGGACAGCTTTAACCAGAGCAGGGTGCTCAGAGCCCCGTCCAACCTGGCCTGGGATGGTTCCAGGGATGGGGCCTCCACCGCCTCTCTGGGCAACCTGTGCCAGTGCCTCACCACCCTCACTGTAAAAAATGTCTTCCTTGTATCCAGTCTTAATCTAGGTCCTCTTTAGCAGCGTGTGTAAGAAGCAATGACCTAGTGGCCCGCCTCAGCTCTTACTAGCCCGGCAAGATGTGCACTTCTCTCCAGATGCCTGAGCCCTGCCTCCGTCTCCCCTCTGCTCTCTTTCCATGGCTCTGATTAGTACCTTCCTTCTGCCTGGGTTGATTTTACTCTCCCATAAGACGTTCACGTAATTACTCAGGATGATGAACTTGTTGCTCACTAGTGTTTGCAGGACTGGGTCCTTAGGCTGCTTTGTGACAACTTTAAAAACGTGTGGTATACAGTTAGTAGGCAGTAATGACTAGGAACGATCCTATGCAATCTTTTTTACTTTGACAGTCCTACCGTAAAGCAACTACATTGTTTAATGCATTCTTCTCTTCCATCCTAAATCCGCACAAAGTGTGTGCTTCCACAGCACATTTGCATTCTTGATGCCTCTGAACAGTGATTGCGTAATTTTATAGATCTGTTTACAATCCATTTTTCCTGTCCAAACAAATATGAGAGGCCAAAGTTTTTCCTGGCGCGTGACTCCACTGACTTTAATTTAGTTACAGAAAGGAAGATATATGTATGTGGGTGTGTACTTTCAAAAACCTCGCAGAAGGCGCTGCAGATGTGCAGCAGCAGTTGTTCAAACATCAGTAGTTCAGCTGCGTATTCAAACTCCTCCTCTATTTCATCCGCTCCAGAAACCAATGACTTAAAAAAATTACATTCTCAAAACCAAAATGTTTCCTCTAGAAAAAGATTTTGGCAGAGCAACATTCTTAAGACCCAAAGAACAACAAGCACTCACCGCTCACTTTACATGTATTATATAAATAACCATAAACCTCCCAGCGGAGAAAACATTAAGTAATAATCATAAGCAGAGAGGAGGCAGTGTGGGGTGGGCGACGTGTCCGTGGTCTCATTTTCCCGCAGTTTTCCTGGTACCAGCCTGCAGGGAAGGTGAGGTACAGGCTTTTCTACTTCCCACCCAGGGAAGAGCTTGCTCTCCCTGCTTGCACACTGACTCAGAAAAACCTCTGCCGCAGTGCCAGGCTTCTCAGCCCACAGATGTCCCAGGGCTCTCCCAGCCCGGCGCTTCTGGCTGTAATGAGATGATGCTGCTCCTCATACGGAGAGGCTCAGTGCAAAAGCTTCTTACGATTTTCTGCCGGACTAAGAAGGGAGAGAGAACTTCAGCCCGCTCCCACCCCTGCAGAGACTCTGCCTTCCTGCGGGGAATGGCGAAACGTCAAAGAGGGAGTGCCGTACAGACCATTAATCCCCTTTCACGGGGAAAGCCTCACCCTCCGGGTAGCGAGGATGAGAAATGCGGTCCGGGCTCATCGCAGCTGCCTTTGCTAGATCTGAACCAAAGGCTGTGGGAAGTCAGTCAAAGGGCTTTCCCTGAGTTCAGGGCACCTTGATTTGGGCTTTGATTTTTGCCATTTTGGCACCGACACCCCAGACCACGAACAGCCAGGCTGCTCAGTCAGAGGGTTCTGTGCTTCATAGGCAAATAACGAGCCTCTCCCCATGCTCCAGGTGCTGCGCCTCAGCCTGGCACTTCCAGGTTAGGGATCTACTATTAGTAGCTTACAATTTTACCAAACTTCAAGTGTACGGACTAAATTCTTCTGTGCCGTGTGCCTGGCTACTACCAGATAAAAGGTCAGCAGAATTGGCTCAGCCATATATGAAGATGGGATTAGGGAGTGAGGTATTTGGTCCACGTTAAAAGCAAACAATCAAAGAAACCACGCAACCAGATGAATTTTATCATACTGAGTGCTTCTAGCTCGATCTCTGTCATTAGAGTCCTATATGAATGTGATACAAACATTTCAGCCAAACGTTTCACACCTGACACTAAGTGGTCTTCAGCTTCTTAAGGTTCAACAGTCTGATGTGCAAATGCGTGCTGAGCTCTTACATGCACAACTCAAATCAACTGAACGTACATTTCAAACAGTACAGCGAGGAAAGCAAAACTTTGCACCCTGAGAAAACAAGTCCTGGGCATCTCTGATCGAACACTTAAACTTAGCAGACATTTTTTACATGAATCTGGGCCTTTGTTCTGCGTCTGATACAAAATACTGAGCAGTCATTTGTTCTGTGTGTTGTGCAAAGTGGAGTTTGCATGTGGAAATGTAGGCAATCATGCAATTAAACTCTGTAATGTATTGTATGTATGCAAGTTCAGGGAACACTGGATGGGTGTTAAACATGACTTTAAGAAAACCCCAAGCTTTGCAAAATTATCACCGTTGTAACGTGGTTTTTGTTTGTTTGTTTGTAATTAATGATCAAGTGATCTTGGTGGGAGGGGTTGTACACCGTGATCCCATAGGGCAGATAATAGAGGACCAGACTCACGTTAGAGCTTCAGAATAATTATAATGAGGAGAGACTCCAAGAAACTTCTGCACTTCATCCATCACAGTAGCTGGGTCACTTCTTAGCTGCTGTCCATCAATAATAAGCAACTGTAGGGGTAAATATGCTAGCTAGTTAGAAACAGGACTAAGGTTAACACAAGAACATTATTTCCCTTCTGTGACAACATGGATTTAAATTAGCATGTGACTGTACAGTGTTACTAACAATCATATGGATGAACTTCTTTTTAGATTTACTTTTTAGTTTAGTATGTTGAATTTGTATAGCTGGGCACCTTGTAACTCTGTGGGTGCATGTTGTTCAAATGCAAGAGTTAAATCTCCCAAGCCAAACCTGACTCTCAGAGAATTCTGAGAAAAAGAGATAAGGAAGGAATGTAAAAACATTGTTGAGGTTTACAATGTGTCTATAGAAAATCTGGCGTGGAATAAGAAAAACAACAAAAAGCTCATCTGTATCTTAGAAATGAATGTTCAGAAACTACACAATCACATGTTCAAAAGTGATATTGCGGCAATTTATTTGAAACATACCACCAGCCTATCAACCATATAGGCTTGCAAAATTGTTAGCAAAGAGGTTTTTTGTTTTGTTTTGTTTTTAATTAAAGATGGATGTGATGTAAAGGTACGTTGACCTCCACAAGCAAATGTTAAGACAATGTATCAAAAGTCTACTGGAGTACCACGCAGTATTACTAATAACTATTCTGGGCAGAAGTGTTTTATATTTATTGTGAAGGCTTATTATGAATTATTAAGTTTTTGAGTGCACAGGCTGAGCGAATGCATATTACTGAGTGCCCATTAGTAAGCACGGTGAGCACACTCTCTCTGCGTGCACCTTATTAAGAATGAGTGCATTTTGTTGTGTATCTTGTAAAATTAATCGCTATAACTACAAAACATGAGTGGTTACCGGTTTTACAAGAAATATGTCAATGTGCACCTGAATGTTTAATAAGAGGGCTGCACTTGCTCTTCGCTATGGCAGGAGAAGGAGAGAAACCTTCATGAGAGGGGACAGCAGCCCTGGGTGAGGGCAGAGGAGGAGGACAGGTAACAGGGCACGGGTTGTTTGGCACCCTTTGCATGCTCCGAATTTGCCGGGACAGCCCCTCCTCCTTCGGAGGAATAAGTTGGGACGCGGTGGCCGATGAGGAGATGTGCCCTGTTTGCTCCTAGGGCGATACTGCCTGGGGACGGCCCTTGCTGCAAGCTCAGCTGCTTTAGGCACTACTCCTTCCCCATTTATGAAAGAGTAAAAAGGCCAGAGATGAAAGAAGAAAGTAAATGACTAACTGAGACTTTCTCCTTTCTCCTGGAAATGGGATTGACCTGCTTCTCCTCTTTGTAGTACAGCTGAGACTGTATAAAAAAGAAACGTGAGGATTGCAAAAAGACAGCTGCTATTTCTTTTTGTTTTTCCAGGTCCCTGACTAAATAGGCAACGCTCAGTTCTACCTCCTTTCAGCAAAATTCTGTCCCACATAGAGCAATCTCTGGAGATACGTGTTCATTATGCTTGCTCATTAAATATCCCTTTACAACTTTTTCTTACAGTAGGTAGGCATATGAGCTGAGCTATGGACCACATCCATGGGTAAAGAGTGCCCATGCATATATTTTGTAGCAGTAAATTGTTTGCTTTAGGTTTCTATCTGTAAACAACTTTTTTTAGTAACGGGAATATTCTTTAGGTCTATGTGTTTACGTCAGTTTTTCATGGGAAAGATTATAAAAGACAATTCAATAAAACATCTGAAGGAAGATGGGGCAAAAGAAGGAATTTCTGCTCTAACACTGAGAAAGGCTAATTCCGTATCAGGATCAAACAAATGTGAAATTTTCTATGAAAGGGAGTGAGTGGGAAGTGGAATGACGTTTCTTTTTAGAAAAAGCCCTGGCATTTTCTAAATGAATTTGTCAAACCTTCCCACAATGTCTCATGCTGCAGCTGCTTGTTTCTTGGGACCCAGAAGCCTTGACAACCTTGGCTGATCCTGGAAGGAAACCCCAAAGTTCCTCATCAAGCCCATGTGGCCACAGTTCATAGCATTTTCCTGTTGCATCTTTTCCATCAGAAGACAGAAGAAAATCAACACGCTTCTGCCAAATATCCTGATCTTGTCAAATCTGCATTTCCTAACAGCTAAGAGTTCCAGTGGGAAATATCCCATCACCTCTAACGATGAGGCCATACTCATTTTGGGACTTTCCGTGAGTCGATAAGCTTGGTGAAACAACAGGTTGGCAATTACCTGTGAAGCAGGGTAATGAGTTAACCATCTTTCGATATGGACAGCGTACCATCCGGGTGTCAGGCATCTCTTCTGGAGAGTCCTTATCTCCGAGGGCGCCCAATGGCTGGACGTAACGACTTCATAGAAATTGAATTTCAGGGCAGCGGGGTCCTCATGGGATCGCTGATGCTAAGGGGAGATATTTGGAGACATATCACAGGGGTGCTGAAGATGAATTCCAACCTAAACGATTCGATGATTCTATGAAGCTGTAAGCCTCCCGAGAGCTGTTGGGGAGGGCTGTGCTGGCACGGCTGGCCCAGCTGCAGCCTGCAGCAGCCCCTCGGCTCCCCACCAGTGCCACTTCCACCGGGTAGGAGCCGGGGGGCTCGGAAGCAGGATGGGGCCACCGTTCAGTCAAAGGCCCTCCTGGGACAGGTGGGAGGGGAGCTGAGGAGCCAAATTCTGCCAAAGTAGGCACAATTGGTTTTACTGCTTTGCATCTCGCACTGGCAGTTGTAAATGTGCAAATGAGATATTAAAAAGGGTACAAACTGCAGCCCTAGGCCATGTTTTATTCATAGAATCATAGACTCATCAAATCGTTTAGGTTGGAAAAGACCTTTAAGATCATCCAGTCCAACCATTAACCTAACACTACCAAGTCCATCACTAAACCAATTGCAGAACTCGTAACAGTATCAGAAATGGTGTATTTGATGCTTATTGCAACGTTATTAATTTGTGTCTGGTTTAATGCTGCTTTTAGTGTGTCCTTTATCTGTATGACTACACCATATTTTACATGCATGCTTAAAGATCTCTTTTTAAAAGTGCCTACTTTGTTATGGAAAGGTGTGAGCTCAGTAAAAGGCAAGAGTGAGCATCCTAGAGTTTCCTTGGAAAAATAACAGGCTTTCTTTTGTTTCCAAGGAGAGAAAGAAAAAAAAAAACCCAAAACTCTCCAGACACAGCTCTTTTTAACTCTTTGGAAACTTTAGAAGACACCGCATAAATTTGTACATCACTGCATATTGCTCAGCTTACGCTGGAGGACGGGATGTGGTACCAGATTCTTGGCATCAAGAGCTCTGATTTTCTAGCTAGGCCATGCTCATTTTCCCCGGGGTATCTCCCTGGGCGAGGAGCACTGCTTTTCCTCTATGCAGTGTCAGCTGTAATTGAGATTAAACTGTTTGTTTACAGCTGGTGGCAGCTCTGTGCTGAGAAGTTTCATCATTTATGACACTGGTGTCACAGGTGCCAACTGCAAAAGCTGGTATTCAGCATCCTTCCACTTCTACACAGTGCAAATGCTCTGCAGTAAATCCCATTCTTGCTCGAGGCCACAAATTCCCGCTGATGTTGGCCATCATCCCCTGCCATTGATTTCACTGTCCGTTTCTCGAAGGCAAGGTCCCTACCTGGTACCAGGAGTACGCCCGATCGGATGGGTCGATGAGGATGGTGATGATCTTGGCCTTGGGGATGAGGGAAGCAGCTCGTTTAGGGGCTTGCTCGGAGTGGAAATAGTTGGCACTTTTCTCAAAGAGGAGATCGGTGGTGATGTTGGAAGGAGTGGGGAAGAAATCCATGTACCTGGGAGGTGAAGAAACTTGTTAGAATTAGCAATATCACAAAAGGGTCATATCTCTGTGCTTCCCATTTCATGGTAGGTGAAAAGGTGAATTTTCAGACATAATTCTCAAGAAGCAAAATTGAATTTCTCAGCTTACTCCAGAACTGGAATAGGGGAAACGCATCTTGGCTCTTACATGGTGCTGGTAATAGCTAAAGCCTCTATGAAGTCAGGTAATTAGGTTTTTCCTTTGATGGATGGGATTTTTCCTAATAAGTTCAATGTCAAAGGGATATCTCACCAGTTTGGAGTGAGTTCAGTTTTAGCTGCAGAAAAAAATGGGAAAAGCTTAAAAATGTCAGCCATTTAATTTTAACATTGTTGAAATATTTCATTTTGGAACCGACAAATCTTTTCTTTTAGACGTTTTCAGAATGCAAGATTTGAATTTTGGCTTTGAATGGTCTTTTCCACTTAAAGTTGGTTGGAAGTAAAAGTAAGTAAAAGAGAAGGTTCAACTGAAAGGGTGAAGAATTCAAACGAAGCAAAAGGTGAAATTGTTTTGGAGGCATTTTTCGGGCCCTTTAGTTTTGTTGAGCACTCCGGGAACTTCCAGTTTTGCTCGGGCTAACTGTTTTTTGTGTCCTTCCTATGGAAACGAAGCATACGGGGCCTCACCCTTCACACAGGACCCTACTGACTTTTGAACCTGCGGGCCAATTTCAGTGAAGCGTGGCAGAAGAGGTCCCCGAGAGGCCAGCCTCTTCCTCTGTATGCTGTGCAAGGGGCTGCAGAGGAGAAACCCCCCAACACCGCTCCTTCTTCTCCGAGTGCATTACACCATGTACTCTATGATAACCATGGGTGATCTCTTTCTTCACCCAGTATGGAAAAACAAACGCCAAGCATTTTTTTCCCCTTTATTTTTCGCAACACCTTGAACCGAGACGCTGGTCTCGTAGTTGTGGGGACAGCCTGCTTTTATCAGCCAGCCTCGTTCGCTCCACACGCTCTCCATGCCGTACGTGGGCAAGGAAAATCGCTCAAGATTAATCTGTTTCTGTGTAGTGTGATGTTTGTCTTATACCTCAGTTTTCACACAAGGATAAGAACCACTGTTCCCTGTGGAAACGAAAGCCTTACAAAAATGCTTTTCTTAAACAAAAGTAGTAAAAGCGATATTTAAAATTGTGATAGGAGTACCAGCTGAAATGCTTTACAGTGGGATTTGTTTCTCATGAAGAGAGGAATCAAATTTAACTTCATGAAAAGCCGCTTTTGAAGAAAAAGAGTACAATTCAGTATAGCTACAGTTATGAAAAGGCAGAGATGCTAGTCAGCATGAAGACAGGCGTCGTAACTGAGCTGGCTATTGTATTCATATGTGAAAAAAATAAGAAAACTGTTACTGTAATATCTAAATAAAACTAAGGACTCGATTAAATGTCCCGTCATTACAAATTAGTTTCTCTTTCTGTCTGATAATGCCAAGCATAACAAATTCATCCAGTAATTATGTTGATGTCATACATACTTCTGTAATTGTTCCATTGTGATTTACCACGTATTAATAATCAACACTTCTTTTTTGGTATTCTTCCTACCAGTCAATTCCCTTGTGATAGTTGTTTCCATTGAAGAACTGAACTTCTTCAAAAGTTTTTGGACTAGGGAGATTACTGATAATGGAAGGATGCATCAGAAGAAATAAATAAAGCGCTGTTGTTCCTGCAACAACAAAAAGAGATGCCATTAGGAAATAGAAAAAAAAACCCCTTTGACTTTATTCATTCAAGAAAGTACTTTAAATCAATGCACGCTGAGATATACGGGAAAATTAGATTACCTTTTATAAGAAAGTTGCCTATTGATGAAAGGCCTGTGTAAGCACAAGGGGCTTTCAGAGGGAGGGGGGAATACGTGCAGACTTCTCTGCTCATCGAACTTTTCCCACATCCAAACTCTGATGCAAGCACGATATGGCTCTTGATGACATTGCTTGCTTGACTGTGTATTTAACCAGCGAGGGAATCTGGCTCGAACACATTTGCTTTCAACTATTTAAGTTGCACAAAACTTTTCAAAAGCACTAATTGTGGGATTACGCTTTTGGTGCTCCCAGAACTGCACTTTTGTCCTCTGTGTATTTTTCCTGGGGGTCTGCTATTGAGGAATAAATTGTCTATTTCAATGCTGACAAACCTGTATGTAATAAGTGTGCTTTAAAATCCCAGTAACAGTACTTTTTTTGTTATTTGCTTGACAAAAACAACTGGAAATGATATATGGTGGTAAAGGAAGTTTTGGAGAATGTGTCTTTAAGCTTGTTCTTCGATGATTTCATGCTATGCAAGCTATCATCGGACTATGAATCAAGACCTGCTGTCTCTTTGTCACTGTCGCAGAATTTCTGTATGATCTTGGATTAGTCATTTATTTCCCTGCCTCAGCATCCGCTTTCTGAAATATGTCCACAACAGTAATAGCTGTCTTGGGAGTTGGAGTATGTGGCTTAATTCAAATAATGCCCTGAGACCCTCAGAGACCTGCAAGGTGGTAAATACATTTATTGTCAATTAGGGTCTCAAATGATGTTGAAATAATTTGTCAAAGACCTTAATAATCTTAACGTAGGGCAGCCTGACAGCATGTTCTTTTTTTATGGTGAATGAATGCAATTTTACTATACAAACAGTTGTCCCTTTCTGTTGGCAGTGAAGGAGCTGCTATCTGAATCCCATAGGGATCGGGAGTGCACCATCGCTATAGTAGGGAGTTGGCTTCAGTTTACAGGACACAAATACACAGATACAAAACTGGGGGGCTAGCTTTGGTTACAAATTCATTACTTCTTACCTGTTTTCTGGGGTCCTATCACAAGAAATTTGGGTAGGTGGTCACAAGTTTTGTCTCTGGACCAAATATCCCTGTGTCGTTTATCATCACACGGATTCTGAAGAAGAAAAGGCGGTTGTGTACGTCACACTGGGCGTATCCTAAATGTTTGCATACATGCAAGTCTTTGCAGGATCTAAATGTTATGCACTAATGCCAGAGCCTTACACTAAGTAGTAAAATCCCATGTTTCCTCATAAGAATTTACTCTTGACAGATATTGAGCACTCTGGTACGGATCCATGGAAGCATTCAGGTACACAGGGACCAAACTCCTAGGTATCCTTCAGGACCAATCCTTCCAGGGGTCCCAGTGAAGTCAATAACGCCACACAGTTGTGCAAATCCTGGAAGGATTGGTGTCAAAATCCACACCCTGTGAGACGACCTCATTCCCTCCTCCCCATTAGTCAGGCTCATTTCATAAACTCCGAGCCCATAGGCACGTAGGTAGGCACGTATGTGGTCCCTTTGACTAAAATTTAATCTGTATATAATGGTTTTGCATGACTGAGGATTAAGTTCAGTCATTAGAAAAAAAGAAAAGAAAGAAGAAAAAAAAGATTAAAACATTGATTTAATCAAGTTTTCATTTGAGGTTAAAATGGAAGCCTCTGTTTGAATAGCTTCAAGGCATTACTTACTTAGGTGACAAAATGGTTTCAGATGCATAGGACTTAGTGCCAATTTTAATTTACATAAGCACCCCAAAGGAAGGACAAAATAGAAATGTAGGATATTATTCATCTCCTTATCTTTCTACTACCTATGAATGCAAAATAAAAATGTGTGAACAACAGACCCCACAGAAAAGGTTAGGATTGGCTGCTCTTTAAAGCAGTTATCATATAGATACTGCTTTTGCATAGTATTGGCTGGTAATAGAAGATACAGTTTGCTAGTGGATAAAGTTAACAAAATATAATGAAGAAAATCATTAACTGATGTGAATCGCTGCAGCTACGCTAAACTCAATGGAAATATCATAGCTTTGTACTTCTTTTGCATCTGGGCTAAAAATAATAGGGAAATTTTCTGCTCTTTTTTGCCAGTGTAAGCCCAAAATAACTGCACAGGTCTCCACGGTGTCACTCTGGATTTATGCCTGCATAGCTAAAAGCACAGCGTGGCACATCATATTCTGAATAAGAGAAGAGCCAGATATGTGTAACAATGATTAGAAAATTACAGTGGTGAGATTACAAACAGCACTATTGTGCATTTGAAACAGAGATAGAAAATAGTCAGTCTGTGGGAAACCTTTTTCCATTCTTAAAATTGCTGCCCATTCTGCGTTTGCCGCGCTGACCCCTCCCGCCCTCCCTTTTCCTCGCTGTTTCATTGATGGGCGTTCAGATGGTGGGAAATCCTCCTTGAAGTCATCCAACATTAGTGATTCTGGTGGGAAATCCTCCTTGTAGCTGCGGTGATCCAACATTAGTGATTCCCCGTTAAGGGCTGCAATGAATCTGCATCGTTTGCCTTGAGATAGCTCTCGCTATTGGCTGGCCATGGGCATCTTACCGATAGTGCAACACGATTAGTTAACACAACGTGATGCATCAGCAAAACTATGGACAGGAGGGACGGGAACAGAAGCTTTCTCCCACATAAATGGCCATTAGGTGCTTTTAGCGTGCCTGATTGGGGTGAGTGGAAGCTAAGCCATTTCTAGTCAAAAGCAATGGTCTCTCAAGAAAATATAAATAATCTAAGAAGGCATGCAGGAAGAAATAACGTATCTGAATGTGAAGTGGGATTTTTTTTTTTTTTACAAGAGAAGATTCTTGTTTCAACAAGTGTTTTGTAATTGGAGGAGGAAAAGGATGTGACATTACCTGCCATAGAGGGTCCGTCTGCTCCGGGAAGAGCTCAAAGTACTTCTGAGCCAGCTGAACTGGGGGCAGCGTCTGCAGTTTCAGGTTAGTCGAGCTCTTCACAAAGTTGGCCAGGTTGGCAAAGGTGTACAAGCCCAGGCGGTCATTCCCGTAATTAGACAAATGGGTCATGAAGATGCTGATCTGGGAGGCAAGAGAAATCTTTCAGTTGCAGGACATCAGAAGATGGCAGCTGGAAGGGCAGGCACGGGGGCTCCCGGGAGCTTTGCTGAACCCTCTCTCCCCCACCCAAAACCAAAAGAAGATGCTGAAAATGTTAAACACGTTGCACTTCCTAGCCCCTCTGTGAGGGTCAGATCTCCAAACTCGTCACGTATGCGCCATTTCTTTAAAATCCCCCTTATCTGAAGTGATGCATCACTCACGGGCTCCCCAGGGACTGGCATTCAGGAGATGCTTTCAGAGATTTTTTTTTTATTCTTCTGTTTTGACTTCTTTTTACAAACAACATAAAAAATGGCTTCTTGCATGCTTCCTGTTTACTTCACTGTTCCCCATCCCTGGACAGGCATCCGGGAGGCAGGGGTGTACGTGACCCCTCAGTTAGGAGTCCCCAGCACCCCGGCACCGTGGGAGCCAGCTCTCCGCTCCTTGGACATGTAGGCAAAGCTTAATTTCAGCGCTGTGCTTGATGGAATTAACTTGAAAATCTGCCTGATACGCTGTCTCCTCCAAATGCAGGGTTGGCTAGTTTGTTTCAAATGGCATGGCTGTAAGAAGGTGAATAAGTTCTGAAATGTAAAAGTTTCAAGCCTTTGTGAATGATGGTATCTCAGCTAAGTATCGCTGTCATTGTTTTCTCCTTAAAGCCAATATAACTTCTGCCTTTTTTTCAGCCTTACTGTAGTTCTCCTTTACATGGCCACTGCTTTGTAGACCTCATAATTTCTTTCAGAGGGATAAAGAGAATTTGTAAGAATAATGTGAAGAATATATTTCCCAGTATTTTCTTTACATGAGGCAATTAAATTCAGTTTTGACAGCTGCAAAGGCCTGGTTTATCTATAGATTTTCATTATTTAGTTTTATGAAGATTTTATCAAACCGAGTGTTCGTACTTGACTGTTTCACTCAGTACACAGGCCTAAGACAGGATGCACAATGACTGTGGAATTTAATTACACTGTTATCAAGAAGTAACATACTAGCGGTAACTGAACAGTGTATATTTTTCTTCTTTTTCAGCACCGTCTCTAAAGTTGACAATCAATAGATCACAGATCTATTGCAGATTGCAAAAAGTACAAATTCACTAAAGTGCCCACAGCAATTAAGCAGAACAGCATGGCAGGCAGCGCACTTCTTAATAATGAAATCACGCGTCAAGGAGGCTTTGACGTGAAGTAAAAAATTAGAGGTATAATGTCGGTAGCAGCAAACTCCAGAAGATGGTGGTGGGAATTTTATCAGTTTTCTGTCCTGCCATAATGCAGGAAATTTCTGGAAAAGGAAAATAAAGCATCGGCTTTGTGAACTCAGTGATTGTTCTTGGTAAGACAAATACATCCGTAGCCGTAGGAATTTCCCTTTTCCCAAAGTTTTGTGCATCTACTGCAGCTATGAATTTCACAGGAGAGATGAAGAACCCACTCAAAGGCCGTATCTTCAGTGTTCTTACACATGAAATCCTCCTTCACGTGAAGTTTACAATACCGCCCTATAGGAAGGATGCATGGATGACCTTTACGGAAGCGCCCCTTCATGCCACACTGAACACCTGAGCCCGAGAGCAAAGCGCGGCCTTGATGACGAGAGGAAACCATGCTGAGCCGCAGGCGTTCGCAGGTGGAAGATGAGCCCTCCCCACGCGTTGCCAGTGTTTGATGTTCTTGTTTTACGCAGCCGGCTCACGTGCACCCCGTGAGACCACGGACAGGGATCCGTTCACCTTCAGGTTGGGCTGGGTGCAGAAAAGGGATGCAGGCTCAGCACTCCATCTCCTAGCCTCTTTGTGCCTGGTTTCGGTTAGGTAGCCGGTTTGTAAAGCCTCGGGAGGGCTTGGTGCCTGAAGACTGGCACGAGCAGTAGCCAGTCTGCTCGGCCACTTGCGCTACCTGCATTACCCAGCTAGGGTGCAGGGCTGTGGGTATAAGCGATGCATGTTTTGGGGGTCAGAAGCACCTGATGCCGAAGAGATTAGTCATCAGCAGTGAGGGCACCTGATTCACAGGTAAATTGCTTGTTTTGCAGATAGACAGCTACATCCAGGTAAGTCTCTTTTTGGATGATTAGGAATGGGAACTGACCGCACAGCTGGCGGCTGGGTGTGAGCTTATAAAGCGAAGTGCAGGCAGCAGAGAGGGGGCTGCAGGAGGTAGGCAGCATGTGTGCTATCCTCCTTGGAGAGCTGCAGCAGGAGATCTGGGTCTCCAGCACCCTGGGTGCATGCTCAGGTCAGGAAGCTTTTTTTTTTCTCTCCACTGTGTCTTGAGGGAAGCTGGGTATAGTTTGATTGATGGCTTGCACCACCCAGGCATGGGTGACGATGTTTAGGCTGCAGTCCTTTGAAGCCTGAAGCGTGTGTTAGATACGCTGGAGATGTTGAGGTGTATGCTGTCCTTGCTGGGGGTAGGCTATGGCTGGGAAACCAGTCGGGCTGTCCTGGCATCCTGGTCCCTGAGTTAGAGCCCTGGGAGCATGTGTCTCAGTGGGGTGGCAACCAGGCTCCCCAGCAGCTAAACTGGTGGGAATTAGTGAGTCTCAAAGCTTGGGGCCTTCACAATTAAAATGGCTGCAAAATCCTCAGGTGTTTCTCAGGAAGGTTGTTATCACTGATCCATGTGGCTTGGTCCTGCTGACTGTGAAGAGCTTTCCAAAACAAACAGCTGCTACCACCTGAAGATGAAGTTTACCCTTCATTGTGTTGCTGCTTTGTGGTCCCAGGCTTGAGCTCTAGCAGAAAAAAAACCGCTCCTGACAAAAATACTGTGTCCATAGCATGCCACGCTGTCCTGACTTTCAAAATAACCACAGGAGAAAAAGCCACAAGCTTTCCACTTCTACCATCTTGCTCTGCCAATATGGCACTTCTTTAAGCATCAGCCCACAATGTTTAAAAATGTGTCCATTAGTTTGTTAAATTATTGATAAGGCTTTTAGTACTTCTATAAGGTGAAGATGGATGGAGCTTAGGAGAAAGTGTCCCTTATGGCCCATCAGCAGTGTGTTTGCATGGTGCTCACTTTATTCCACAAGAGATAACTTATTCGTCACTTTTATTCTGTTCTGAGGCTCTGTTGAGCAAAGATTGGCAACTGTACAAGATCTTTTTTTCTGTCAGCTTGACTTTGTGGATTCCAGTGCCTATGCATTTTATGACTGAAAGCATTTGACGTAACTGGAGTGAACGCTAAAATTGCCCTGAACTTTGTGCGTATCCATATGTAATACCTCAGAAACTTAGAAGCAGGGTAATGCATCTTCTTTGGGTTTCCAGTCTACTGACCTTCCCCCCCCCCCCCCCCCAAAAAAAAACCCAAACAAAAAACCCAACACAAACATATCCTTTCTAATTTAGAGTTCAACTCCTCAAAATGTGACAAGTGCTTCCTGCAAACTATTTTAAAATGATGAAAAGGAAAACACTTGTAGGAAATGTTGATAGAGAATATCATCTTCTCTCTGAAGTGTTTTCTGATAAGTACTAAAGGGTCTGTCAATGACATTTAATATTGTTGCAGCAATTTAATGTTATTGTAGCAAATAAAGTATGCAAGTAAATCTACTTGCTCTTTTTGCTTTTTTACACTTGAATTTGAGATTTTTTTTTTAAATGTCAAAAGGTACTTATAGGAGATGGATATTAGCTTATTTTAAGAGTTTCATTAGGCTGCTGTCCAATCCAAAAGATCCAATTGATCACTCTTTACGGAGTCAAAAGATTTTGGATATCTCTCTTGATCTTTTTTGAAATGGAAAAACCCCAAATATGATGCATTATACATGGGATAAAACCATATCTAATTCTATCCAAATCAGCTGAGACAAAAGGAGGTGGGTATTAACTGTTCACGTTTACAGCATGGATGGACATGAAAGTTTGTTTTCATGCTGATGCACAATCTGTAGAAAATGCAATAGTCTAGAAATGTGCTGAGCTAGCATAATGCTTCTGCATGCCTCGAGGCTGGCGCAGGGATACACAGCGCCGTTACACCGCTTTGTCGTGCTGTTTTGGTGGACCCAAAAAGGCTTCAGAACCAGCCTTGAGGGCAAGAGTGAGGAAACCATGGAAAGCCAAGGACCGTCCCCTCCCGCAGCGCTCTGAGCAAAATTGGTGAATTAAAGAGAAAGAGCCTTGTTTTCCTACTTTCTATGACAAAAAGTAAGCTACAGCCCACAGACTGACACTAACCAGCAGGCAGCACTGCATCAAGGTAGGGATAATGTTTTTAGGAGGGAGGGAGGGTGCTGCTCTGCGCAACGGTGTGGTACAAAGGCAATAAATTGTTTCAAATTCCTGAGGCTGGGGAAAGGGCTCTGGCTGCCTTGCATTACTCTTAAGGTTAAACTAGCATAAGCAATGTGTGGTACACAAATGTGCAAGAGGCACTGAGTCACATCCCTTTCTGTCACTAGGCGATCTATAGCCAACACGCGACGGGCAACGAGGTGGGTTGTGTGTTGCTTTGGCCCCGGTCACGTTCCCCCGTTGGTGCCAGAACACAGACACTGCAGGACAGCAGTGTTCAAATGATGCTGTAGTTTGTGCTGATGCAGTATCTTACTAGCTTTGGCAATATATGTCTCCCTCTGTCCTGGTTGCTGTGATCTCTCATATTCTGAGAGGCGTGAAGGCAAAGAATGCTGAAGGTGTAGGTAGGAAAACTTCCTTTTTCCTTTCTTCGCTCTTTCTGCCATCCACCCTCTGATCCAGATCTCAGTCACTGCCTCCATCTCGTACCCTGTAATCACTTTCCCTTTTCTGCAGCCAATGTCCTTTTGTTTTGCTATTTTAAATTATTTTTTAATCCCTCATTTTATCGTTAAGAAACACCTACAGATTTTTAGCTATGGCTTTCAGACTTGCACAAAAAAGGGAATTCCGAGTTCTACATGTTGTTGGTGACAAAACTGGCACAGAGGGACGGTGTGATTTGCAAAGAATTAATCTCCCCCAGGGGAGCCTGCTGCTGGGCTGGCCTGCCCTCCCTAGGGTGACCCATGCAGCACTTTAGGAGCATCGTATTTATATCCATATTCAATGGGAATGAATGGAGAGCTGTGGCCCACAGACTGTGGAAATTGTGATTTTACGATCATAATGGGCTTTTTTTCTCCTGGTTTTTGTTGCCTGCTCTGTATTAACACTTCAGAGATGGTCTGCAATTTCTTTCTTCAAAAGAAAGAGGTGGGAGGAGAACAGTGGCCCTAAATTTCTCAGACCACCTGTGCAGCTAATATGCTATTCTGGTTGATAAATCATATTCTTTCCATTAGGTTGGGTGGGCAGGGGGAAAGAAAGGGTATTTTATACTTCCTCCACCTGACAGAATCCAACAGAAGCTATATCCTGCATCTGGCTATTTACCAGCTCCTCTGCTCCGAAGCCGTAATATTTGGTTAGCGACTTATTAACTAACCTGAACTAGTCACACCTATATGAGGTTGGTTGTAAACTAATGACAGCACCACCCCACCATTTTACTATCTGCTTCTTGTCTCCAGGGCTTTTTAAAATTAGTTACACCCAGAAATTCTAGGTATACAGCATATTCTCTATATGTAATGTTTGTATATACATGCTTGTGTTATATACATAAAATGAAACCTAGATTAGCTAGTAGAGGAAAAATAAAGGGCTTGTTTCAAAATTATTGGCATATAAACCATGTTAGATCTGCTTGAAGTGCCCTGAGACTGCACTCTACTCAGAGTTAGATGGTGCTATGTACCTATTAATGGAGAATATAGAGGTTTATTTCCTCCTGTAAGTGCCAAACCTAGTACAGTATTAACTAAAAGCACTTGATTTTGGACAAAAGTTAGCTACCTTGTCTCTGGAGGGCACTAGGATGCTAGTCTACTCTAAGACTGGAAAACATATTTGTCTCTTTTGGGAGGATGATCCCAGAGAACTGCAAACCACTGTAGATCCTGCAGTGTGGATATAGCTTTAAAGAGAAGTTTGCAAAAAGTGTTGAACTCTAGTGGGATTTTCAGACTGGCTGGGTGACCTACATAGAATCATAGAATCTTTTAGGTTGGAAAAGACCTTTAAGATCATCCAGTCCAACCATTAACCTAACACTGCCAAGTCCACCACTAAACCAATTAAGGGGAGAGTAGCAATTTCGTGTTTCCTGGGTTGGTGGCTGGATTATTTATAATGAAAGTAAAAACTAGGAATCATTAAGATTGGAAAGGACCTCTAAGAGCATCCGTCCAACCGTCAACCCAACACCCCCATGCCCACTAAGCCATGTCCCAAAGTGCCACGTCTGCCTGTTTTTTGAACACTTCCAGGGATGGGGACTCCACCACCTCTCTGGGCAGCCTGTTCCAATGCTTGACTACCCTTTCTGTGAAGAAATTTTTCTTAATATCCAACCTAAACCTCCCCTGGCGCAGCTTGAGCCCATTTCCTCTCGTCCTATTGCTAACTACTTGGGAGACCATCATGCTAGCAGTAGCCAGGTGGCTATGAAGATCCTGTTAGCCACTTAGCTGTGCTTTCAGAGGCTTAGATTCCTTACTATATGTGACACCAGGAACACAAATATTCTGAAGGTCAAAGGGTAAAAGTGACTTCCAGAACCAGGACTTATTTGCTTTTAAAACTCTATCCTTTGTGTGTGCATTTGTTTACTGCAGGATTTAGTTTATGCTACACATGCAGCTTTGAATGCAGGAGTGTTTGACATTTCACTTCAAAGCTGGTGCCTTTGGATGACTGAGGGTAAGCCCTACCCTCAGCTGGTGTGAATCCCTCCAGCCTGAGTGAAATCTGCACATTTGTGCAATAATAAATAAGGCTGCCTTCTCTGTGTTCCCCAGGAGCCTGTGCTCCATAGCTACCAATGTCCTTGCCATCTATCCTAGTGAATTAAAACAATTGTGAAATTAGCACAAAGCTTCTGGTTTCTCCTGGAGAATAATATATGCCTACATGCTAGAACAGAAATTCCTGGAAGGACTGTTAGTGCTCTAGCTTCCAGCTGAAGTGTAACCCGACCAGTCTCACTGGTGTACCTGGCCAGTCTCAAGGATGGCTATCCAACATTGGGAATCTGGCTGATACTGGCTGATACCTTTATGTTGATACTTCAAACTATGCCTGTCCATCGATCTAGCGCCTGCAAGGAAAAAATTAAATTACAAAATTACGTGTAAATGTGCTCCACCTCATCTTCTCAGCCATTCAATAATTAAATAGGCTCAATGTTCCCCTTTAGGTCCTGTTCCCCTGCTTGTCCTTTGGCCCTGCCCCATTGCTGGAAAGCCCAGGAGTGGAGATGGGTCTTGTGTGTGAATCCTGCTCCTCTAAGAGGAACTTGTTGCTTGCTGTCTTTAACAACTCTTTTCCTTGCTTCTGCACCTCTTAAATAAAATTTGCAGGAAGGGAGGAATTAATGCATGCAAAACAAACCAGGGGTATAGCTCAACCTTGTGCAAAACAAAGACATGGTGGGAAACATATGGTGCAGGCATCCTGTTCTTGTGGAGATGTGGTAGCATATTTACTGCTCTTCTCTGCTCCTCTCTTGTGTGACTGTTTCCCAGAAAACTTAATTTTGCTATTCCGCCTTTTTCCATTGTGCTCAGAAAATGCTATACAGTTGCTCCAAGAGCAAACTCTCATAATTGGATCTAGATGGCAGCATGTTGTATTTCCGAATGTGTAAATGGGATGTCATGGCTGAGAAATGCAAAACCGTCAAGTGTCCATTTACTAATACCAAGTAGCTCTATGCTAGGCTGACCACAGAAATACCTCTTTCAGTTTCGAGTGTTTAATATATTTCGCATCCTGACAGCCTTCTATTATGGATTACAGACTTTTCTTGTACCTTATGAGCCAGAGCCCCATTCACTGATAATGAATCCCAGCACACGCGGGCCCTTAATGCAGCTGTTTGTGCAGCAGCACAAAAAGGAAGCTGGGAGTGAGATTTTTGTGTTGACAAAGCACTAATTTTAATAATGACAAATTGTTTCTCTAGAATTCAGCGCTATTCATATTCATGACCTTTCTGCTACTGAGGCAAAATCATTTATAAGCCTGAAAATCGCTTTTTTACTTTTGCTCTATTTCCACTCCGCACATCTTTTTATATTTCAGCATTCTTGACAGGATAATCAAATATTTTCCAAACACGATATCTCTAAAGAAAGCAACAAAGGCAGTGTTTGGAAAGAAACATTTTTGACTTTGATTGAAGGGGAAACAAAAATGTTGAATGGCGTTTTATTTCCCATGCCCATATTCAGTGCGGTGTCTGTATTCCACCCAAAGTGCTCCCAGCGACGGGAGGGGAAGCTGCTGTTGATCAACGGTGGTACGTGGCCTTGGGACAGCTATATAAATGCTGAAGTGCATCTATGTTGTTTTAACATTCCCTATTCAAAGAGCAAAATTGTTTCTCATTTACTCAGGAATGCTTTCTACTTTTCCATTATTTAGTTGGTATGATTAAATGAATTCTTTATTATTGACAGAAAAATCCTGTTTGTTGTTCCTTTCCCTATGAGAATAAAATTGCTACATTTGTTTTATTTTTATTTTCTCATATTTACCCAAGTCTCACTTCTAAAATAAAGGCTAAATCATGACCACATTCCAACCCATTATACACATCTTGCATACCCCTGATGCGTGGGGTCCTAGATGAAGAAAGCTAGTTAGGAGCTTCCACTGCATTAGTTATATATATTTTTAAAGCCTGTAATTAAAAGTGGGTTGGTTTTTTTTTTTTTTACTGTTAGGGCATGCTTTCAGAGCCTGTGAAAAAATAACTGCTGCTGTTGATGACTTTATGCAATCAGTGTGTAGCTGCATTAGGGTGGAAAAACTAAATGGGTTTTTTTATGTCTGTTCATTTGTCACACTTGTATAAGTGATCAGCAGTACATCTAATTGTGACCAAAGTTTAATGAATTCTGTACAAATGTGGTGCTACCAGTTACATCTGTGGGCCCCATGAAGTCTTAGCAGAAGTCTGGAGCTGTTCAATCCTCCAGTTATAAGCAAATATTTTCATTTTTAAGTGAAATTCATGATACAGGAATTTGTTTGGTTGCCATCTGTGTTTTCTCATTGAAAAGACTTCCTTAGACTATAAACTTCCTCTAAAAAAAAAAAAAAATCTATTCAGTTCAGACTCAAGAATAAACCCAACTTCAAATTACACAAATGAACCAGATGAAAACTGATTGGGGTACTCTTGTCTTAAGTCAGATTTGTACACCAACTATTTCTGACAGAATAATAAAAGTATCATCAAAGATACAGCTCTGAGAAGCCTCAGATGCTTTTGGTCTTCAGTTTTCAAAGATGATCAAAGCAGTTTGTGTAAGGAGATAGCTATCAATAACCCTTTTCCTTGACGGTATATGGTGCATGCTCCTTGTTAACTTCTGTCAAGCAACTACAAAATACTGGTCGAGGCTGTCAACCTCTTTAGTCATAATCCTCTGCAGATATAAATCAGTTCAGCTTCAATTATTTTGTGCCAATGAATAATGCGAGTATTCCTTGGCATCGGTTTATGATACCAAATTGCATCCCACTCTGGCTGCATCTACAGAAAATCGTGAAGCTTTCTCTATTACTGCACTGAAATAATGATAGTTCTCCCTTACTCTTCTTAAGGTCGCAAACACAGTGCTGACAGTACCGCTGTCACAGCGGGAGGGCTGGCCTGAGCTGAGGGGTGAATGACCACCATGGGCTAGCACTAGTCCAAGGTCCTCTGCAGTGCCCTTGAGTGGTGCACCATAAGCAGTGCTGTCTTACAAGCCTTGTATTTATCACAGCCTGGAAAAATACAAAAGTAATTCTAAATAATATACCATGCCTCCCCTGTGTATGTGGGTAAAGTAAAATTTTTGCTTTTGGGTCTGTGGGAGTGAAATAATGACAGCATTGAACATTTGGGCCCATTACTACAGGACAGACCTTGAGGTGCTGGAGCGTGTCCAGAGAAGGGCAACGAAGCTGGGGAAGGGTCTGGAGCACAGGCCTTATGAGGAGCGGCTGAGGGAACTGGGGTGGTTTGGTCTGGAGAAAAGGCAGCTCAGGAGGGACATTATTGCTCTCTACAACTACCTGAAAGGAGGGTGTAGTGAGGTGGGAGTTGGCCTCTTTTTCCAAGTAACAAGTGATAGGCTGAGAGGAAATGGCCTAAAGTTGTGCCAGGGGAGGTTTAGGTTGGATATTAGGGAAAATTTCTTCACAGAAAGGGTAGTCAAGCATTGGAACAGGCTGCTCAGAGAGGTGGTGGAGTCCCCATCCCTGGAGGTATTTTAAAGTTGTGGCACTTAGGGACGTGGTTTAGTGGTGGACTTGGCAGTGTTAGGTTTACAGTTGGACTTGATGCTCTTAAGGGTCTTTTCATAAACATAAATGATTTTATGGAAATATGTTACTCGGATATAGTTTCTAAGATCCAAGAAGGAACAGATACACCAACTGGAAGGGGGGGATGCCGGGCACTTACAAGAAATCTTATGGCTGTCTCCTCTTTAGGACCAGTATGTCCTGTGCTGCAGACAGCCTGATCCTTGGCGCTGCATCATTTTGCTGAGTCTCAGGTCCAGGCAAAAGCTGGACCTAAACCTCTCATGGGGATGACAGGGGGATGGTGGTGATTAGTGCTGCCCAGCAGCCACGATGAGGAGGGGAAAGAGCCACGGGTCAGCCCTGTTCTTCGTGCAGGAGAGCAGGCTGGCATGGGCTGGGGACAGAGGAAAGCCCCACGTTTGAGGACTGAATGTTGCAGCTTAAGCAAGCAACTGCCATCAGCTTATATACCTTGGATTTGTCTTCAGCAGCCCCGGCAGAGAGCTGTTTGGGTGGGAGGTGGGGACAGCCCTACCTCATCCTGTGGAGACAGGGCAGCCCCTCACCCTGGCCTATTGCCCGCTTGTCTGCATGAAGTCGACTCTGCAGTGGGGCGTAGCTGCCGGCATCCATGGAGCTCCTGCTTTTATTTCTTAGCTGCCATTTCCCAGGTGAGAGCGACTGTGCACAGCCGGATATGTCACAAACTCTGCTCTGCAACACGGAGCAGGGATAGAATCATAGAGTTGTTTAGGTTGGAAAAGACCATAGAGGACAAGGGACATCAGGGTAAGGGTTGTGAGTGACATTAAAACCCAGCAGTTAAATCAAGTGCTGGACTGGATGTGGATGAAAATATTTTGCTCAGCATTGCACACACGTGTATGGGGAGACCACAGATAATATCCGAGTGCCCAGGCTGGAGCCGTGGCCATCAATCAGCGTGCAGGCATCGCTGCTTCTACCCTCACCGAGTTTTCCCACTGCTTGGCCTTATTTCTAGGGAAGGGTCAGCTTTTCTCTCTCATTTGTGCATGCTTGCCCATAAATGCCTGATATCTAATTAAATAATGACATGTTTTAGTAGTGTGTAGATATTACAGATAATCCAGGAGAGATCGCTTTTTAGCGTGGATTAAATATCTTTGCAGCAAAACTAATTACTTTTCCAGAATTTCCAAAATATCTTATGGGGCCTCTTACTTGTGTGAGTGGAAAATTGTCAGAAAATTTCTTCCTGTTTCATTTTTATTTTAATGGAAGTAAACAGCGCTCTCATTACTTTGAGGAAATCTAAGTACGATGCTTATGTTTTAAGCAACATTAAACCTTAGTTATGTAGACCACAGAGGATACGATGAAATATAATTAAGAGAGAGTTTGCTCTACACATGTAGTACCTGCATGACTGTGATTCTTGGATAAGAGGAGGAGATGCTGCCACTCTGGAATCTGTGTAAAGAACTAGACAGCATTCAACTAGGGGAAGCCAACAGTGGTCAGGCTGCCAAACAGCTAATAACAGTGGTAATAAATATTTATGAATGCCGCATTTGAGCCAAGCTGTGTGCTTGACACCGCTCTCTCTGTGTACAGACTGCGGGTCACCTGGGAATGCTCCATCAAATTTCTCTCACCTGCAGTGACCTGGGGTTAAATTTTGTCATCTCACAGCTTGGAGATGTCCCTGGGCTGCTCTGGCAGGTTCTAGGGAAGACAGTATTTCTAGGCAGGAGGAAACTAGTCCCGAAGTAAACATGGACTTTAAGGTTGGCGGACTGACCCCCTTAAGAAACGGGACATTTGCTTGAGCATTGCAGGTGCATAACGCGCTGCTCAGGGGCCAGTCGGTGTTAACACCCGTAGAGGAAGCACCGTATTTCACAGATCGATGTTCAGTACAACAGGCAAAGATGCAAGCTGCCCTGTTCCCTTCAACAGGACTTCAGGAAGTTCAACAGTAGCCTGACCCAGTGCCAGAGCTATATTTATTTTTTTTTTCTTTTTAGCTGGATCTCTGGTCATTTTTCTCTCTATTTACCCTTCCAATCAATGAGTTAAAACATAATCCTCTGAGCCAGCTGAACTTTGGGAGAAATGTGCTCACCTATCTGCTAATTGCAAATAATGGTCAAAATGATTATTAGTTTGGATAAGACTCCATAAATGACTGATTCTCTGACATTTCTCTTTATAGATGTGCTTAAATTAAGATCTGGTTCTAACTGTGTTTTGAACGATGGAATCAATTATGTCTATTATCGTTAATACAGCACTTCATAGTCTCCAGGTAGAGGAAGGTAAAGTCTCTCAGAGCAATACTGACATTCCCTATGGAAATTACTGCCCAGGACCCTGCGTAGCACACAGAGTTGTAGAATAACTGTAAATCACCCCGTTTAAACTGAGCCCTCTTATAAAGACTGAGTAAAGGTTTTCACCAGGATACTTTCTTTCAAACTGCAAAGAAGGAAATGCCAGGCAACTTGATATAGATTTCAGAGACGCAGGAAATTTATCATGTGTTTTTATACCTGTTCTACTGTCATGTTGCTTTTCTTGCAGTTTTATGAAGACCTGACGGCTCTATGTTATAGAGTATTCATAAATGATGATTAATTAATCCATTTTGGTGGCTTACTCTGAGCAAACAAACCTCAGAGTTAATTTAATTCTCCACTCTTGGTTTTAGAAGAAAAAAAATACAGCATTTTCAGTTCACTAGAGGATATAATATTCTCAAATCAGCCGCTTTCCAATTAATTTTGAATGGTGAACACAGCAAGGAAATTTTGTTCTTGTCCATTTACTTCTATTAAGGATTCATTTTCAATAATCAGAGAATTCTGAGTCAGCTCATTTTTACCTTAAAGGCTTGCTCCTGACACTTTAATAAATTATCGTATGGTGTGTGCTCGAAGGTAACAGATTCTTTTTCTCTTTACCCAATAACCCTCTTGTTGACACACAGTCATTTATTACTATTTCTGCCATCACCTAACTTGCTGGGAAGTAATTCTGATAAAGTACCAAAATGCATGGTGTGGAGTATCAGCTTTCATAAAGAAGGAAGATGTCATGAAAGAAAGAAAGGAGATGTGTTATCCTTGAAATATTTTCTTCATGCTCTGAGTTTCGAGCTAATTAGGTTCTCAATATGCTGCTGAAGGCTTGAGTTTCCATGGGATAGTATTTTCCTATACCAGCTCTTTGCAGCTGGGGTAGCCTTGTGGGATGAAGGAAAAAAGAATGACTTACGAAGGGGGGAAAAAGATTCAAAAGCCTGAGCAAGGCTGGAGTGGATTTAATCATACACCTGGAGTTGGAAGATAAAAGTGGCTTCAAATTTTATGTTTGTATTATAATATTTCTATCATGTTATCAGTGCCTACAGGACTTCTAGTTGCAAAAGGAAATATCTTTAGGGGTAGGGGTGATTGTGCTGTAGATACAGGCACTTTTGTAGTGCGCTATCTTTCAAAACAAATGTATGTTGGTTGTATTGAACCTTAATACGTGCTGTGGCAGGAAGAAAACAGAAGTGTTTACGATGCCGAACGTGCATGGCATGTAAGTGTTTTTCTGAATAAAGAAGAGATCCGACCCCCTTCCTCGGGCAAAAGCTAATGTCTGTGTCCTGCAGTTACACTGCCTGCCCCGGCAGCACTGGCTGGGATGCCCCCGGGATGGCAGCCACACGGCCCCTCTACAGGGACGAGTGTCTGGCCGCTCTCTCCTGCTTCACTGCAACATTCACTTAATGCAGTAAAATGGCTTTTTACGTTGGCCTGGCAGGTTAATGGGCCCCGGTACAAAGAAGGTGGCGGCCCAACTCTCTCTTGTTTTTCATTTGATTTGGTATGTTTGTGAACATTAAGACAAATTCTGACGTAGCTAGTTAATAACAAAACTCCCTTTTAATTTGGTAGAGTGAACATATCCCGCTTGTCGTGTTGGGGAGGGACATGCCTGTCCCTATAGGCAGTAGCCTGCTAATTATGGCTCAACAAGTATTGACACTTTTGTAGTGCGGAAGTTGCTTGCTTTATTTTTCCTGTTCCCAAAATATGCTGGGATGCTCTGTTCACAGGGCCCTTAGTAGAACTGCATTATGAATTACTTTTGGATTGCAGTGTATTTCCTACAATGCCCAAGGTTATTTTTTTATTCTTTCTACAGCTATGCTCAGAGAAACAAAGCAAATAAAAAGAAAAATATTATTAACACTCAAGATGTTTCATAATAACACTCCCAAATCTCTCGTGGAAGGTATAAATTAACCCCTCTCTGCATTTACTTTTAATATTCTGAAGCAATAACGTGTGATTCTCATCTGGTTTTGTGATGAGTGAGAACAGGAAACAAGAACAAAATGTTCAAAGTACGACACATGTGGGACATGCAGAATCTAGACCTAACAGACTGGAGATGAACAATAACCCTTTATTTACGGTGAGAGTTTAAAAATGTAAATGCATTTAAGTGGCCTTCAAAATTAAGACCGTCCCATGACACTTACAAAGAATTTGCCTAGCTCTGCAACGTGTGGTCACGCCTTGTTCAAAGTTAGAATAATAATGTACCTTATTATGGACTGTCTGTAGCTTCTCTGGGTTGAGTTCAAAGTTACCTTTCAATCTCAAGTCTGATTTCACTCTCAACAACTGAATTCCCGCAGAAGCAGCTAATCTTCCTGCAATTCATATGCCACATTTCATCTCGGGTTAAAGCTTCTTAGGGATGTTTGATTGAAGTAGGAAGAGGAGTTTTAAAAAGTGTTTAACTTTTCCCTTTTTCTGCTACTTTGCTTTAAAAATGGCTACTTTTACTTTAAAAATGGCTTGATCTATCAGTTGCAAATATGTCTTATTTTGTTGGCTTTGCAGACAAAAAAAACCGTTTCGTGCAGGATATGCATGTGTCTCTAGGTACTATGTGGTCATGCAGGTATAGATCTAAAGAGATTTATGTATACGTACAAATAAAATGCAGGAATGGCCTGTGAAAGTTTTTTATGGTCTGACTATGAAAAAGGAGACAGTGGCAGGCTGAATTAAAACACCCCGTGAGAAGAAGGGGAAAGGAAGAGTTAGCCCAGCCAAGTTCACATGTGTAACACGGAGGAAAAGGAAGGAAGAGGAGGAAAGGAGAAGCATCTCATGAATTAAGACACTGCATATAAGTAACAATCTGATCTTTGGTAGGGATCTTCAATTTAACCACCTCTCGAGGGGTACCTGACCTTCTCGGTTCAGGCTACAGAAAACCTTAATTCACTGTGTTCAGCCGTGACCAGGACAGAGATGGGAACATCTTGAGATGGTGGGGGTCTCAAGTAGGTTTCTTTTTCTGCAAGCTTTCCCACTGTTTGAATGTGGCCAAAGATTGGGTCACACTTCGCAAGAAGCTTTGCCCTTGCATACACAGGAAGGTCTACAACTACTTTGGTTTCAGCATTAACCTGACACTGTCTCTCAGAAGGGGTCGGTGGCTGCAGACCTGAAATGGGGCTAGAGCGGAGCAGAAGATAGGAAGGGCGCTGCAGGAAAGGGGGTGCCACTATTAGGGGTTATCCATTAGCTTTTCAAGGTGAACAGGTAATGAGAAAAACATGCACCAGACTGGCAAGTAAATCTAATTCACTGACTACTCAACTGAGCAAGTGGGTCTTGCTGGTTCTTCTCAAAGCCTGATGGACTTATTTTTGCTTTAGTGTTAGACTGAGGTGCCTTTTGTGCTGTCACTTGCTGGCTTAATAAAAAGCTCTCTGGTTTAAAGAGGTTTTTTTTAGGAGAAATTACTGTCTCACTCTTGTTTGTAGGGGTGATAATATTTAGGGCTGTATTTATTAGCTTATCTTGGCTGTTAAATGTTTATGACTGTTCTTTATCGTCTGTGAAGCAGAGGAGTAAAGGAGACGAACTAGAAAACAGATACTGGAAGACCTTGCGGTTGCTGAAGATGTGATATATAGAACAATTTGTAAAAGCATGCTTTAAATATGTCAGAGCAGTTCTCAGGAGACTGGATGAAGGGCAGCGGTCAGAGAACATGGGCTGAACCCACTTAGTTTTGAGCCTGACATTTGGATGTGGAAAATCCTCCTTAAATTTAAACTCCAAAGGAGTTCCCTAACTTTTCTCATGAGAAATCTGCTTTTTGCTGCTGAAAGTATTTCAGTTTGGGAACTGTATGTTATGAATGTTTTTTTAATTATGAATTTTCACTGTTTAGATTTTGAAGGAAAGCAAGGGATTTGCTCTGTTCGTCCCATTTGCTCACTCCACCTCTTGCTCCGTGTTTGCTTATGATAGCAGATGATGTGACCACGAGTGTGCCTTAGAAAATATGTTGCTTTGATTGGCACATCAGAGCTTTCATACCAAAACTCTCTTTCAAAAGCAAGAAGGTACCTTAATGCAGGTTGATTTTAATGCCAGTTAACTTGTCTTTCTCTGCTGAGTATGTAAGAGACAGAAGTGCACGTAAAGTTGGTTAACATTGGATGGGAAGGTATTTTAAAAGAAAAAAAGCGGGGTGGGGGGGTAAAGAAAAGGACTGTGGTGCAGCACTGGTGAAGTGAACAAAGAGGAAGGGGGATTTTGCAAATATATTCTGGGAATGGATAAAGTTATTCTAAAGGGCAATTAAGCTAAGTAAATAATGTGAAGTAGAATGAAAAAAAAAGATGAAGATAACTGAATTGCTGAACTCCTTGGAATGCCATGAACTTCTTTATAGTTATGTAACCCAACAAAGCAAACATTTTAAAAAAAAAAAAATCTTTGAAAGCACCTCAAAACACTGCAAAAAGGTGGTGAAGAATTGGCAAGGTTTAGGAAGAGAGAAAAGGACATTATGCTGTTCAAAACAATTTAAGAAGTAAATAAATGAAAGTCTTAAGCTGTCTTTGGTTTTTTTCTGTTGAAGCAGAAAACCTAAATATTTTTTCACAAGGGATCAGGTTGCTACAATGCTGGTCAGAGCCAGAGAAAATGTTCGAGCACTTTTACGTGGCTGCGTAGTGTTATATTCAGATTAAGGACATGGTATTCTTCTTGTCTGATGTTCTTTGGTATTAAATTCCTGGCTTTGAAGATAAGTCTTGAGGAGTAACGTACTTTCTTGAGTAGTAATGTACTTTCTTAAGATCTAACTACAATTAATACGGACACATGTGCTGTTGCAGCACAGTGGTAAGAATCTTAGTCTGGCAAAAAGGTTTATTTTACCATCAAAATTGGATTAGGCACAAAAACAGTTTTGAAAAACTTTTTTTGCACTTTTGATTGATTGAAGTTTTGGATGTCTCTTTTTTTTTTTCCCCTCTTCTCTTGCTTATTTCTACTGACTGTGGTGGTTTTGCTGCTTTATTTTCACCGCTGACATGGAAGTGCTGATGATACGACTTTTAGGAGTTCTGCCCTAATTAGGATTTAGTGAATAACTGATATTTTTTAATGTTGTTTGTCAAACCATGAAGTAAATAACATCGATGGTGATAATAACATAACACTGAACATCTAGCCTTGGTCTGGCAAGGGAGAAAAAATATTTCAGTTGAATGTTTCATTGCTTTTCTTGTATCAAATAGTAAAGGAAAACTCCAAGAGCACAGTAATGTCTCATTTTCTGTCCCAAACTGTATGTGTATCTCTTATTTGTAAATACATCTGAAGCTTCTTGTTATTGTTCTAAGCCTCCAAATGAACGAAACCCTTCAGAGAGGAGCTAGACTGATACCTTTTGAAAGAGTTGCACTATTTAGGTTTGTTTCAAACCCAGTTTGTTCACTGAGACTTTTTCCACTAACTTTAATGAGCTTTGCTTTGAAGTGTTTATGCAAAGAATACGTACCCCAAACTCTAGACTCGAGCAGCCTTCTGCATTAGCTGCATCCTGGAAAGGTCTGGCTGGGATTCTTGTAACCCTCATTAAAACTCAAAGGAAAGTTGGTTTGATTTCTCTCTGTCTTGGTGGAATTTATCCCTTGTCTGCATACTACTAAATCATCTCTGCCAGACATGACTCATCTTTAGGATTCATAAATTAGAAAGTGAAAATATCTCTCTAAGCCACAGAGTATTCAGTAGAAGCCATTTAAAAAAAAAAAAATCCATCGGAAGATCCCCTTGACAATCTCTCTGCAAACTCTTTATCTTAATGCAATGTCACTTGGGCATTTTCTAATTTAACCATCTATGTGGTATTGCTTCATGGAAATGCAAACATTTTTGGTATATGAGCTTAATATCTGTTTGTAATACATTTGCTGAAATTGCTTACTCCAGCCTGAATAATGGATAGGGTTTCTGTAAACCACTTGCTTGTCAAGGCTCAGAGGGGAAAAGAGAGAATTTGCCAGTAGCCTTCATTGGCAGTGTGCTTTAAAGTTCGGAAAGGCTAGCAGATATTCAGGTCTTGCCTTTTTCAAGATTTAGTTGCAGGTTCCTTACCTCATGCAAAAACCTCATTATCTCCCACCTGCTCCCTGCAGAGGCCACTTGGTGAACTTCTCACATGTGAAGTTCATGGAATATATACTCACCAAAGAACTAGTGTTGCAGTCGATGTACTGCAATGTCAATGTTACTGCCTGCCCTTATCATTAAGAGAGTTGCAGTCTGACCCTAAATGAGCTGTAAATAAATTCTTCCTATCTGATACATTATTCCTATTTAGTAAATTTGCTTCCCCATGTTTAATTATTCTTGAAATGTGCTTCAGTAATCAAACTAATTGAAAAAATGTTTAATCAAAACTTGATTATTTAAGTTGCATTTCTACTTGCACTTCTTTGGGGGGATGAGATAAAAGATTATAAATGGATGTCATAACAGCCTGAGGAAACATGAACTTCTCTGTGCTATCTTTTACAACCCATCTTCGCTGCTGAAATCCTGTTAAAAACACAACTACAAATCAAGTCGCTGCTTTGTGCCTGGAAACCCTGGTCTACATCATCCAAGCGAGGCATTTTCCTGAACAAAGCAGGATCGTAGTGCAGATGCCATGCCCGTGCAACGAAAAGAACCATGATCTATTACTTGTTTTTTGACTCTGCTGGGGGCTGTTTCAGTTAGATGTAATTGAGCTGTTCAAGGTATTGATGCCAATGCAGAGAGAGCATTAGGTTGGTGGTTATAGGGTTGAGAAGCAGGGTTATAGGGTTGAAAAGTCCTCCCGGAAGCTGGCGTTGATGTTGACTTTGGTTCTGTTGTGCTTGGGCTGCTATTCATGCTAAAGTTTATTCATCCACTTATCATGCATCTGCATCTCTTCAGAACAGCTTGTGTCACCACTTACTCACAGACTTTCAGGTTTCTTTTTCTTTGCCCTGATATCTTAAGCTAGAAGGCCAGAAATAGCTGACTTTGTTTTTAGACAGCTAAATAGCTGTAATCCACAGCAAAAGGTGGTGCTGTGCTGATTTTAATCAAGGCACTGTGATTATTTCTAAAATTTGAAACAGTCTGAAAAAGACTGTCTTGAAGTGTGTGTGTGAAATCTGTAATAATTCTATTTACCAGAGAGTAAAGTATAGCTTTTCACTTCTGGAAGCCTTGCCTTGAAATAACTGTGGACATGAACTGTTCTCAGCTGTACTCTTGTCCTCCATAACTAATGAATATGTATGTTACTGGTTGGTGTAAAGGGACACCTGTCGGACTAGTAAGATGAAGCAGGGAAGCTGGTGCTGGATGGTGAAGGGAAAGAGGGGCCAAACTGTGCAGCACCTCTGCACTTTTTCAGCTAGTGTTGTTAGTCTACTTAATAAGCAATAGATTCACCTACATGTCTCTTCAACAAGGCAAACTGAAAGTGAGACAAGTTTCTTGGTTTTAGTGCTCCAGGTGGTTTGGTCATTTCCATGCAGCAGTAGGAGATACCTTACAGCAGCGATGCTTTGTGTGTAGGTGGGGGTATGAGATGTGGAGTGTGCTGCTCCTCTGTATCCGCTCACGGAGTAAGCTCATGCCTACATTGCTCCCACCACATAGAATTTCTGCACACATGGCTCAAAAATATAACAATTGTTTTGTGCATGTTTTTTCAAGTGTCTGAAATAGTGCGAGAACCTTTAGAGGTATGTTTTTATGCACGGCACTGGTAATATGTGTGCACACTCAAGGACGTAGAGCAAAAGAGTGGGAAGATGTGAGGATCGAAAGCCTGCTGGGAACAGTGTTGGAGGTCTGCAGAGAGCCAAAGCCAAAGCATCCTTGTCCGGACTGGCTTTTGGGAACACTCCCTAAAGTAAACCATCCTCAAAACCCAGATCCAGGGTTTTGATTTAGAGGAAACTAGGTAGCTGTCTCCAAAGAGAAGCCAGGAGCAAACAGACGCTTGTGCAATATGTGGGAGACCAGCCCTTATAATAGCTGCTTTGGGAAGATGTCGTTGAACTGCACAGCTCACTTTGTTTTCAGTTTAAAAAGTGTATTAGTAATTGTTTATGGGTTGGTTTGTTTTTATAGGGAAAGCATCTAGATTTTCAAGTATCTAAGCCAAAACGTTGTTCTGTATCACACCTAACACGGAATTGTTCCCCAACTGTTGCTAGGCTCGTCTACAGAAACACACCAATGTAAAAACTGGCAAAGGGAACAAAACCCACAGAAATGAGACGGGCAACAACCACAAACTTGCTCAAAACCCTCTTCTAACTTCTAGCCTACTTGATGAACAAGAAGGCACCTCATAAAATGATAATAAAATGATCATCTGCTGTAGTTGTAGAAAGGGCTCTGTGAAACCAGATATTCCTTTTTCTTTGGTTGGTTTTTTTGTTGTTCCCCTGTGGCTTTTCGAACCAGGCAGGGGTAGTGAATGATACCTCGCACCACAGGGCAAATAACTAGCTGCGTAAGGAGATTTCTAACCCAGTCTTGGACTCTGGAGTATGATTTTTTATGGTAAGAACACACATAATTTGTATGTAACTTCAGTTGTCACGGTAGCCTGGCAGCGCTGTCAGAGTGCATGTGTGTACGTTCTCTTTCCACAAGCAGAAATAGTTTTATACTGTCTGCACACTCCAGAAGAGCGCACGGCCTGTGTGGAGGGGTTCCCCTTTCCCCTCACTGGATGCACATAACTCGCAGTAATGCCGGTGGCAATTGTGCACACCCGCTTGAGACCAGAGCCTGAGACTTGTGCAACCACGTGGCAGTAGAATTAATAGGAACTACTCTATTTCTGTGAATCTCCTTCACACCAGGAAAGAGTCTGGTCAGTGTTTTTAAAGAGTAAATGCAAAATAGTTTTAAACAATATAAACAATGGTACAGGCAATCCCTTTGCTGCAATACTTGAAGTAGGATAGCTGCAACAATGTGTAAAGCAGCCTACGTGCTGGGGGGACGGTGCACTCTGATTAGGATTTTATTTAATGGATATGGTTTCTATCCATGAACTACATTAGGCATCTCATTCAATATGACTCAACAACAACATTTTAAATCATGGTTTTGAGAAAGACTTTACAATCCCAACAGTTGTTCTTTTCCATAATCCATTTGGAGATCACGTGCAGGTTTACACTGTACTGCTCGTGGTAAACCCCTGAATTGTGCTTTTGGTAAAGCCCTGAACTGCACAGGTTGATATCCAAATACTAAAGAAGCTTATTAATGAGCGGAGGTGTGTGAAAAGCTTCTAGGATGTGAGATGGGAAGTCTCTTGTTGCTATTCCAGTAGGCACTACTGCCAGATTGGAGAACGCATCACGTTCAAAGCATATTTTTTTATTCAACTGAATTTGTGATTGGCCAGTGGAAGAGGCACTCTGCTGATCCTTTTCAGAAGATACCACAGATTTTAGATACTAATCTGTAAACTTTTTCAAATTAACCACCGAAACACTACACCTTCTCTTACACTGAATAAAAGAAAAGTCTTCCCATTTGTTCATTTGTGTGCTGTCCAAGCTTGGTTTTTAAAAAAAGAAAAAGGGTGGATGAATATAGATGATTTTGTTTCCTACTCACACCAGTTTCCTTCTGAGATAAGGCTAGATTTTGCTTTTACTGTTGTCAGTCAGTGCATATTTCATTGGATAGTGTACCAACCTGACTTGAATGATGGTGGGGTTTGGTGGTATATCTTACTTCAGCTCACACATGATTAAATTATATTTCTTCCTGTCTGAATAAGCACTTATATTGGAACAAATTCATACTTAACTCAGAGTTAGGGAAGTGCACGTCAGTATTTCACTTGTGTCGCTTAGCTCAGTAAAATATCAGCTTTGATGAGGTAAAGATAGAAAATCATAAAAGTGGGAGGGGGGAATGAAACATTAACAGTACAGAAAAGCTGTTCTTTTCAAATACCACCCAATAATATATATTGCACTCTCAAGTTATTGGGAGCATAGCTTGGTCAAAACAATGACTTCACATACTGAAGAAAATCAAAGAAAATCTTCCCCCCACCACCACCCCCCCCTTTTCTTTGGAAGACTATCTTCTAACTCTGTCAGGAACATCACAGACACATGATTAAATCTGGAATGCTTTGCCTGGCATTACGTATTGCCTTCCTAGGAAAGGTTCTGTCTCTGCTGCATCATTCCTGAAACCTAAAAGGCAGACAGTAGAACTGCTTCTCTCAAGTATTCTTTGTGTCACACTCGGCGAGGCACCAAGAGCTGTGCTGCTGGACCTGTCTAGGGAGGGATTTGGCCCTTTCCTGGGGGAAGCAATTGGACCCAGCTGGGGCAAACCTCCTGCGGGGTGGGCACAAGCAGCTGGGGATGTTAGAGCTCCCACAAGAAAAATGCTCCAGCACCTCCAAGGTTGGTCCTGCTTGGGAGGTGCCTGGAGAGCCCAGGGTAGTGAATTATAGAGAGTGTAGTAAATGGTGACATAGGCCTATCTGATTTCATTCAGAGTTCAATAATAGCCTTTCAAAGAATTTTTAGACTAATTGAAGATCTACCCTTCCCCATAGCCTCAGCCTGTCTTTGGAAAGAACATTTGGATGCAATTGTTTAAAAGATCCAAAGGCTGAAATTTGTAATGAGCAACCGTGAGCTTGCAGCTTCTTGCTTACTGACAGCAAGTAGGAAAGAAAAACCTGAAATCAGGGAAAAGGTGAGTTGCAGGGGAGGAAGTCTGGGTGGCCTGAGCCTGCTCACAGGCTTGGACATGGAATAGATGATTAACTGAGGAATTGGGGCTATTCTAAGCATCTCTGTGGAGTAAGAGCACACTCTGCTACAGACTGCTGCACTGCCTAAATCTGAGGAAATCTTCAGGTAAGTGAAAGGTGCACAGGTATTGATCAAAGTATAAAGCTAAGGATAAATTCCAGCAGCATCCCAAGACAGTGATGAGCCAAGTTATGCTTAGGGAAACTATGGGAAGAAAAACCAGCCTGAGAGAATGGCAGCTAATGGAGAGACAGGATAAAGAACAGCGATATTTTTTTTTAATTCTGAAATTAGGTGTCATGTGTGTGGTACAGAAGAATTCCAACAGAAATGTCCCATTTCTTTAAGCCCACTGACTCTTTGATTCAGACGCCACCTTAGCTCCCCAGCCAAAATTTTCACCTAGTTATATAATACTGAAATCTATATTTAGGTCTCTAAAAGTGACCTGGATTTGAGAGTTAGCTCCACCTGAAGTTTTTTTAAATCTGCAGAGAAGTCAAGGAGTACTGCAATTTAAAACCACTGAAAATTAGGCCACCTGGCAAGACACAAGACATTTATCTTGTGAGTAGTATAGCTGTTTGGGTGGAACAGGAAGAAGGGAGGACAATGGCAAAAAAATAACTGATATATGGGGGTTGGTTTTTTTGTTCTTGTCCTTCCTCCTTCCACCTCTAGGCTGCTGTCGTAAATAGCACCAGACTGTTGTTCACAGGCAAGAGAACTGTGACTGTGAACACAGGGAAAATTTCTTCACGGAAAGAGTGGTCAAGCATTGGAACAGGCTGCCCAGAGAGGTGGTGGAGTCCCCATCCCTGGAAGCGTTCAAAAAACGGGCAGACGTGGCACTTTGGGACATGGTTTAGTGGGCATGGGGGTGTTGGGTTGACGGTTGGACTGATGATCTTAAAGATTCTTTCCAATCTTAATGATTCCTAGTTTTTACTATCATTATAAGTGATCCAGCCACCAAGCCAGGAGGTGTGGGGTTGCTACTCTCCCCTTAACTGGTTTAGTGGTGGACTTGGTAATGTTAGGTTAATGGTTGGACTGGATGATCTTAAAGGTCTTTCCAACCTGAACGATTCTATGATTCTATGACTCAAAATACAGCATTTGCAGTCAGGTAGCTTTCCTCCTTGATCCTTGGTAAGCCCAATCACACCTATGCACCCGCCTACATCGTGTTGTCATCTCTGTGAGTGCATGTGGATATTAGCACAGTGCAGTTCAGACGGCTTTATTAGTTGAGAGACAACATTGCATGATAGCTCTGCAAATTGTCCTTAAAGTCTGTGGCACTTTTGGTTAAACCATATATATGTGTGTGTTTATACATATGTAGGTTGTTTATATGTGCACACATACATACATATATATAGTTTATGGTTCATGTAACGTTGACAGAGAAAAAGAGCAAAGCAAAACTGTTCATTAGAAGGCTATGTACTGCTTGGGGTATTTCTTAGCTGCACAAAACCTATTTTAAGAGCTAGTGGAAGGGGAATGATATCAGGCCTGAGCGCTGGGGTTTCCATTGAGCTATATCAGGAGTGCCTCAGGAGCCAAGCTTATGGAAAAAAGGAAAAGCGGGATAAGAGCACAGAGTTTTCTCTACTCTCACTGGTTTCTTTCAGTCTCAGACAGGTCAGCGCGCTCTTTTCTCACGGGGACCCAGCTTCAGGATGGGAAACAGTATGGAGCTGAAATGAATGCATTTTCCAGTAACTTGTTGCATACAGTTGTAGTTAGAAATTAGCAGAAGACATTTTGCTCCTTTCCTTTTAAACTGCTTGTTACCTCTGTGCAAGTGGTCTTGATTTTTATTTCCCAAACAAGATCAAAGAAAACCTATCGCCTTCCCTGCCTCCCTCCCTCCTCCCCATTAGTCAACATGTCCAAAAAATAGCAAAAGAAGGTACCTACAGGATTCAGAAGAATGGTGAGGAAGAGTTCACCTCCTCGGATACTTTTGTCCAGCTCCTGAGGACCCCCAGGATATTCCTTGTAAAAAATAGTATGAGTGAAAAGGCCACAGGTCTGTCGAGGGAGCACCTGAGAACAAAACAACAGCACTGTTGTGACATTAACTTCTTTCTGCAAACTTACGCTGGCACAGCCACCCGAATCCCTCCAGCAACTCAAAGAAACAAAACTGCAACCCTTTCCGCCTCTGTGCTCTGGCATGTTTATTTATGGGCTCCTTTGTGCCTTCTGTACTCTCGTGGTAAGCAAGCGTGATCCTGCAGATGTGATTTCCAGATGCCAGCTCTGGAAAGCTGTGACACGCATGCGCTGAGCTTTCATGCAGAGACTGTTTTATTCGGCTCATACACTCATAATAAGTGTTTGTTTCCTGGCATTTGGAAGAGGAAGAAAACAAAAAGCCAGATCTCTCTTCCCTTAGCAAGGTTAGTTTATTAGCAGATAAATAGTGCTTCCTGGCCATCTTTGCTATCTCAGGCAATTAATCTTACTGTTCTTGAGACATTGAACTGAATCTGTATTCAAGGCTGCGGACCGCAAAAGACCTGTTGCTTTATACTTTCCTCAGTCCTGAAAACCGTACTGAACCCCTCACTCTTGTTTGTGAAATGGGTACGGGACTGGTGGGATGCTCACATGAGACCAGCTTGAGGTCAGCTCCCTGTCCTGCTATAAATCAAGAGGCTGCGTGTCAGAAACAAGCCAGCTGGCAGCTGTGGGAAAACAAACTCATCCTGGAGAACTAGGTGGTTTAGTTACATTATTAGGTAGGTACTATCAAAGGGCTCTGGTAAAGTAAAGACAACAACTGTCAGGGCTTGTGGGTATTGCCTAATCCATGCAGAGACATAATTCACCTGGGGAAGGCCTTTTGTTTCCCTCCAGTCAGCGGTTTTGCTTTTCTACTCAGTTAAAACAGCCAATGAAACCTACGTTTGGTGGAGCATTTTAATATGTGTGTAAAGGCACTGCTGAATTTGAGTCTGTTCCAGTGGTAATTGGACTCTGTGCAGTAACTTCTTGGTTTTGATGAAGATGTTTCTTTTGTCTTGTTTAGGGGATCACAATTTTGACTTTATATGCAAAGGCAATATTCAAGTCACCTGGGACTTTAAAGCATCCCAGGACCTGCCCTTGAAATATTTCTACTTTCACTTATGCTCATTCAGTTTTTGCGTTTCACCTATCTACAGCCTTGCAGCTGGCTGGTAAGACAGGCCAAATAATTTTATACATTTTCCTGCCCTTCATATGGTTGAAGTATGTATGTAAGGAACCTTCTCTCTCCCCGTGCAAATGCATGATCCGGAAGAGTCGGGCGTGTGTCCAGTCCCTGGCTCTGGGAGTTTCAGAAGCAAAGCTGGGAACGAAACCTCAGCCTCAGAGAAGTGTCACACTTGCTGGAGGAGATTACTTACACCTGCGCACCTTCCCAGGTGGTGGATTTCTAATCCTTTCATGCATAAAGATGAACCAGAGCTTGAAACATAGGTCTTAGGCAGTTTAATGAATTTCAAAGTATGCATTTATAACTCAGTTGATAGTTGATGGGACTACAAGTACATTTAGTTTCTGAGGATTACATCTGCAGTTTGCCTGAGTTTGTGTGACTTTTTTTTTTTTAAGCTGGCTGCATAACAAACGCACTATTTTGGCATCCTTACAAATCCTCGGTCACAGAGAATTTTAATGATTGCTGTAAAACTTGAAGCATTTGGTAAAAATAGCATACTTTTGAGTCACTTAAAGTACTATTGCTATGAAGCATGGAAATGCAGTGTACCATGATGCCATTGTGGATGAAGCCCCGTCTGTACCGTGCAGGCTTCAGGTGTGGGTATTCTTCTGTGCTGGTCACTTGGATGTGCCAGACCTTCTTCCAGGCCTCGTACAGCTGGATGTGAACCGGGTAGACCCCGGAGTGGTGCGGAGCCACCGCGTATCCCATGCCAGTCGGTATGCCATGCTCCTGCGACACAGCAGAGGGAGGAATATATTTAGGAACAGAAAAAGAACATGTAATTATTCAAGGCTTATTTTTCCTGCAGACGGCAGCACTGAAGAAGCTGTTGTCCTTGGACAGACTTGTATCTATTTGTATGTAGCACAAGCTAAAAATGGGAGGGAGATGAGGGGAACTGGAGTTACAATTTGATAACTGCAGACTGATAAATAATCCTCTTGGATTATGTTGCGTTACTGTTATGTGGAATAGATTTGCCTGCCTGTTCATTACATATTGTGTCTATTTTAATATGCATCCTACCTGTTTGGTTCTTTTTAAAGGTAATCCGGTAAGCTGATGCTGCTTGTTTACTAAGCTATCAAACAGCATTAGAGCAGCAAACAGATGGAAAAAAGTTGTTGCAGTGACATATGTGGGATTTTTTGTTTCTTATTTCTAGAATAGGAGCAAGATTCCTTCCTGATTTAAAAAAAAAAAATTATATATCCCCCATAGCTTCTGTATCTGCTTATGGTTTTTCCATGGTATTAAGGTAGTAGCAAAAAAGCTGGACTTTGACAGACATCTTTTTTTCATAAATATTTATTTAGCTCCATTTCTATGAGGAAATAAGTACATTTTCATGAATACAGTCTATAGGTTATCTTGAAAATATCTGCCGATGGCACAATGAGGTAGTTCATGTGCAGGCAGAAGGAACTAAGGAAGACGCTTCACTGTGAGCGTGCTGGGCATGTTCCCTTCGCTCCTGATGCTCTCCTGCCTTTGTTGTGCTCCTCATCCCTCCTGCTCCTGACTTAACGTGGGCTGTTTGGAAACCCCATCTGATGATGAGGCCTGATAACCACATCTATAGACCAGGATGTATTTAAAAGAGCAAATGATTTGAAGTGTAAGCTATACACGTGAAAATGAGGTAATTAGTTTCATTGGTCTGCGTGACTATTCCAAAACTCATCCAGCGTTTATCATCAGCTACTGGCGGAAAGAAAGGCTGTGCTCTGCCTCTTCTCCTGCTGAGGCTCGTTTCCAGCAGGTCCAGTAAAAGCCCTTTTCAACTCTCGCAAGGCATCTCCAGGTTGCAGGGTGTCCTGGCGCTGTGGCTCTCGCTGGACCCCTTCCTGTGCTCAGGGTGTTTGCTGAATTCATTTTACTCCCGGTACTACAGGATACACCAGCTGTTTTCTGTTCATATAAAACTGATGTTCAGAGGGAAATGGCTAAAATGTGAAATGATTTGGGTGTTGGGTTTTTTTTTGTCCTCCTTCTTGCCCACATTACCCAAGAACTGTTGATTACTTTAATTCCAGGAATAGCAGATTCTGCTGGGCATCTTCAAGTAGTTTGCAAAGGAAGTCTTTTGGTTCATTGACAAAAATTAAGTTAAATCTGTGGGGAATGCTTGGTCATACATCACATAATGCAACCACTTAAAATTATCCATTCCTTGTTAGTAAAGATCTTAGGTTACTGACTGATCTTGGAAAAAAAGAAACCCAGACTCACTACTTTGTAATTTACTGAGAGCAAAAATGTAATTTCTGCTTATTAATGTTGTTACCTACCTGAAAGGCATGAGTCAGTTTAAGGGTGAAATGAGGAATAGCTCTATAATGAGAAGTGTTAAATCGCTCTTTTCTCTATTTTTTTGCCATGAACATGTATAAGGGAAAAAGCTATATCTGAAGGTTTCTGAAAAATCTGGTCATTTATTACTATGCCCGAGTAGTCTATGATGCTCACGCTGTCAAATATACTGTGTTAACTTAAATATACTGTATTAACTTGAATCTACAAACCTTCACCAAACCTGTGTTAGGGAGTATACAGACACGTAAATGTACGGCAAATGTGTCCTGAGCTAGATAATGAAGACTGCTCTGAAGGATATGTTCAAAAGTAGGTATGTGGATGAATACATGCAAAATCCTGTTTATCTACTTACTATTTGCTGCTGGTATTGCTATAGCAACAGAATGGTGAAATGGTAATCTGCCACTCACAAATAAAATAAGGCAGCTTTTCATAAGTTCTCAATATAAAAAGCTAATTAGCCTCTGAGTAAAACCTGCACACTCCACAGTTCATCACACAAACACATGGCAGTCACTCAGGTACCCAATATGACTTCAAGAAGAAAAAACTAACAAATAATCAGATTTTCTTTGGTCAGTTCCATGTTCAGTTTACTTGCGTAAATTAAATATTGTATGTCCTCTTTCAGGGATTTCTGTTGCTCTGTTTCCTTTTTTCCTCTCACTTTGTTATTAAATTTAGTTTGGGATTGGGAACTAATGTGTTAAAAGAGGAGTATATGTTTGAATCTAAGCTATTTGGCAAAATGTGAGATGCCTGTAGTGAGTATATTATATATTCTCAGGAACAGTTTCCTGTAAGATTTTATTGGGTTATTTTTACATTCAAGACTTCCATTGTTTTTTTTTTTTTTCTTTTCAAAATTTGTTCAAAAACTTTGTGCATGTGTTTGCCTAGTTTGGAAAACTTCTGGCCTGTTTTGGCACTGAGAACAGCAGCATTGCATTCCTTTGCATGCTTAAGTTGGGACCTCAGGGCCATTAATTTTGGACAGGTTAAATTTGTATTCCTATTTTACTTGTGCGTTAAGAGACTTTAAATGCTAATTTAAATGATGGTGTAAGCTGAAGCTGCAGCAGTGGTAGAGTTCAGTATTAAAGGAGAATCACTGCTATAACCTGTGAGATGGAGGAAGATGATTAAAGCAGATGTTGCATTTTTGGGCAGAAAATTGCCCGAGTTGTCGCTACTTCCCATGCATTGGTTTGCATCATGGAGCGGTCTGGAAGCACGTGACCGACCTTGTTTTAAGGGCTAGACCAGACTAGAGGATGCTGTCCAGGAGCACACCTCATGTCCTCCCGGCCCCACTGAGCATGTGGTATGTGGATCAGGCTACTACCAGCTCGAAATAACCCTCCCTCTGATGCCTGCGTGTGGCCAGCACGTGTGGCCAGCACATCTGGCCAGCGGCAGCAGCTTCCCGTGGCACAGCCCAGGGAGTCACTGTCTCATGTTCGTGCTGATGTGTCCAAGCCAGAGCAGTGGGAATTGGAAACTCATAGTCCTGCCGATGCAGCCTGGCTCGTCTGCGCACCCTCCAAAGCTGCCTTGCCCAGAGCCCATGCGTAGGACAGGTACTTTTACGGGTGATCTGAAAGGCTGAGGCAATCTGCCAGGGCTGCTTATCTCTCTCAATTATCAGCTTCGTTCAAGCAAGCAAAGATTTGCTTGAAGCTCCTAACCTCTTTTGACCTTCCTATTTGTACAGAAATGAGCTGTGTTTGCCATTAGTCAGCATGTGCTGTGTGTACTTATTCTGCATTTGCAAAAAAACCCTTCTGCTAAAGAAAGGGCAGGTGATGCAGAATGAGCACGGCTCTCCAGAAGGAGGTATATTCTCAACAAGTAAGTTTGCATTCCTATAACAGCTCTTCTGTGAGCAGATGTTGGAAATTTGAATAAAACCCAGCATCTGGAAGACTGACTATTTATATTAGCAGGATCTTGTCTGACAGAACCCCCCCCCCCCCCCCAGTTTTTAATTGCCCCAAACATTACATGTCCTTGTTAAAATGCAGTAAGAAATAAACTGAAACAAAACCTAAAACTGTTATAACACAGCTGGCATTGTGGTTCTTAAAGATCACTGGTGATTTGTTTTACAGAAATATCTAGTATTGTCTGTTGTCAGAGAAAGAATAAAAAAGCAACCTTTTAATTTTTTAAATCTTATGTCTACTGTAGATCTTTTCACACAGTCAGTTGAACCGCAGCATTCCCTTTGGTGTAAAGACTCGTATTAGATGAAAAAGTTAATAGTACAACCTCAGAGGTCTGCTAAACTATTTGACTTTGTGCAACAGTAGGTGATAGAGTAAACGTAGTACTTTTTCAGATGTTACCTTCCAAAGTTAAAAGATTTACATAAGCTTTGCGTATTTTTAGTACTGGGATATATTTCTAATATTGCTGCACATGGGTGAGATTTCCTGTAAGAGATTGTATGTTACTATGTCAGTTTAAAATACTTAGTAGTGTTTCTCTTATTTGGTAAATGAATTTGCTGCTTTCTTGTTTGTCACCACTCACAAAAATGGTGTGTTGTATTTTATCCTTTATGGACATGTGGTTTTTTTGTTCTGGGTAACTTTTACTTAATAGATATTTCAGCTTTCAGTTACTTTTAGTTCAATTCTAAACTGTAAAAATCTGCATAAAAGCTTAAACAAGACAGTTCAGCAAATGAGAGGTGATTGTTATTGAGATATAGGGGCTCTGTGTGTTGGTATTTGCTTTCACCGTTGTTTTTTCATCTGTGTGGTGTGCTTCCCTGCCATGTGGCTCTACAATTCGCCAAGCAGAGAGTCCAAGAGGTCTTAACAAAGTGGGTTTTCTGGTGTTGGTGTCAGATCCGGGGTTGACAGGGACATGGGAAAAGCCAGCTTTTCACCAGTCTTACCTAGGAGTCTCCCAGATATCACTACGACTCCTGTTTGAGGCATGCTTTGTACCGTAGCAGATTACCGAGAGGCAGAGAAGATTTTGGGATTTAAGATCTTGGGTTTCTGAGGATGTGAAATGCAGAAAGGCAGTCCAGCACTGAGGCAGCTATGCGTGACTAGGAAACACATAGGCTCTGCATGCGTGTGGTACCAAATAAAGCTGAGATGGCAGAGGCAGTCTTAGCAATGTGCTGTGAAAGCACGCTCCCGATACGGACAAAAGCACTAATGAAGATGGGCTATTATGGAAGGACCTTAAGGTTAGGCAGAATAAATCTCATCCTGTCTGCACAGGACAATGTTATCCTATATATGCAAGCCATTTACAGAACACTTTTAGAAGCAATCTCTAGTGGGCATCTCTCCTTCCCAACATTAACTACAGATATTAATAATGAGATGAATTAGACTCTCTTTTCATCACATGTAGATACTTTGCCTTTGATGTGTGGTCACTGGTCTTCATATTCTTGGTATTTAATTGGTATATTAAAAGCTCATGGTTTCTTTGTGGTTTGGGCAGCTCAAAAGTTTTAGGCAGAGGAAGTGCTAATGTGCATCTGTAGTTGGTTTATAAACCAGAGATTGAAGTGTTACTAGACAGGCGCTGAACTGATTTGCTTGTTTTGTATATGTGTATCTCTGAATCGATTTGTTTGTTCTGTATATGTGTGTCTCACATCTTCATATCAGATCCCAGCTACCTTTTTACCATCAATGATAGTTTTTGCCCTCTCTCTACTGTGCTCTGGGCACATGTGCTCACAAATGAGCACAGAAGATAATGGCTGAACAAACAAACAGAGGGACAAAATAAAGAGCTACAGGCTTTAGATTAAAGATATTCTATTTGTTTTTTGTCAGATAAGGATGTACAAAAGGGGGGAGGAAGGATATCTTGTGATTAAAGGATGGCAGTGAAAACTTGGTTCGTTTTATTTTTGGAATATGTATTATCAGAGACTTCTGCTTGCACAATTTCTTTACCTCTTCGTGAATCAATTGCATTGCCTATAAACAAGGAGAATAATACTTGAGATATTATCAGTTTGGGAAATTTCATCCAACGCTTAATTCATTAGTGTCCTTAAAGGATAAATAAGACAACATTAGGATAGCAAAGTTCTGGGTAGTCTGCAACTTCCTTTACCACAGTTAAAATCTCTGGCTTTGTTCCTCCTAGGCTGGAGGGTATCGTGAGTGCTTGAGAAGAGATTTGGCAGCGAGGGCTGTGGGAAGGGTGCTATAGGTGGGGGCAGCTGTGGGGCCCATCGCTCAGGCATGAGCGGACAAGGATTTTGCCAGACAGGATTTCCCACGCTGCCTGCCGGATCCAGAGCAGCGGGGCAATAACATTTATGAAAGATGCATGAAAGTCTCTTCCTCTCACCAACTAGGTGTGAAACGGTAGAAATTATAAATATCTCAGTGAAACATAAAGGTAATAATTTGGAGGGCTCTAGTTAAAGGCAGTCTCCTGGTTCACAAGCAATTTGCATGTAGGGGAATCCTTTAAAGACTGTTGATTTTACTAAGCCCCAGATACACAGAGGTATACATATCTGCACTGAAATCAAGGCAATTAGATACCTAATTAGCAATTAGTTGTATGTGTACAAAAACTGTTTAGATACCTGATTTTCTACGTGTATTTTGTGCTACAGCTGTTTGAGGCAGGCTGCAAGTGTAAACCCCCATTTTATAGAGCATCATTATGAGGTACAGATATACCTGTGTAGAACGGAACAAGGTCTTTTATCTAGTTGCCAGCGCTAACACCTGTATTTCTTGCCTGTGTTCAGCAGACTGTATGTGTACTTGAGCTCCTGCAAACCAGAGATTATGCATACAGTGTAAGTACAAGAGCCAATAAAAATTATGCTCGTGTACATTTATAGCTCCATGCGATAATACCCATGAAATACTGTTTCAGGCACACCGGCTTGTGTTTATTAAGCTTGTCTTTAATCCACAGTCCTCAAGAGAAGGACATTCCTTTCATGAAACCTTTTCCCCCAGTGAACAATGTCAATCCCAAGCCCGATACTCTCGTGTGGAGAAACTGCTGATTGCGATGGGATTTGGGTGCACGTTTCCGGACAGTGTGATCTTTTAGCTTTCTTCTAAAATGGTAATGTCAGGAGGAGCCAACAGGTCTTAATGAACAGAATTTTTGTTGTGCTATTTGGGATCTTAAAGCAACCTTGACATTATACCTTTTCAGGTATAATGATGCGTTCTCCCATTCTGAAGACCCTGTTACCTTCTTACCCATGTTTAAAAAAAAAAAAAAAAGAAGAATGAAGGAATACCACATTAGGTGAAGACTGAATGTGGTCATACTTCCAAATAATTATTGCGGCTTTCCTTGCAGAAACTGACACAGTGTCATCTCTACCTGCAGCTAAAACAGGAGGTGGGGAGATACGGTGGATAAATGGGAAATTCAAGAGAAAATGGCATCAGCATCAAGCTGTGTTCCCCTGAGGATGCTACTAAGTAAAGATGCTAGAGCACAAATAAAACATGTATAACATCAAGCAGATTTTCTGTGTCTTGTTCTAGAGTTCTAATTTAAATTTGGATCCACGCTGTGAAGTCAAAGAATAATGAAAAGGGGTTTGCTTTAACTTTGGAGGACTTGCAGAAGTGCAGCTGTAGAACAGGGAGTTCCTTTCCCAAGTAAGATACGATGCTGAGGATGAGAAAGCAGGGGAGGATACAAAACTACTCTGAAGTCATGGCTGGGACCTCTCTGATAGCTATCAGGAAGGTTGTCATATCAGGAAGATAAATTTCTCCCACAGAGAGGATTTCACAGGAAGCCTTTTGAAAAGAAATGTTCTCATAAGTAAATTGTACAGCTCATATAGATTCAAGGTTAAGAGGTTGGTACAACCCCTGTCCAAATGTTAGCAGGAAATAAAACTGTAATAACAGCAGCCTTTCACTGACATCAGCTCCTTATTTATAGGCACCCTAAGGAGTCTCTACCCTTCAGTGATGAGAGGGACATGGGCTTTATCTTTCTGTAGCTGAAGTTGCAAACAGGTTCTATTACAAGCCCTGTTTTCAGGCTGTGCTATAGATTTTACTCCAAAGGTGGTTTGACCTAGAGGATTTCATGTTTCCTGAAAATACTAGGAGAATTTCCCCATAGGTTTAAAGATGAACAGACCACATTTTTGAGACACAGGTTATTTAAAAAATTACTCCTGCATTTTAAATCTCAACTATGTTTGGGTCTCTGGGCCAGCCTACACAGAAGGCATGAACAGGCCATGGCAGGAGCGAAGGCTGACGGTAAAGCAGAACTGTGGAAAGGAAGAGAAGTCATCCAAAATGCCTCTGTACTAACACCCTGCCAAGCAGGACATGGCAAGGGGGGAAGTCTGGCAAGAAGAGTAAACAGTTAAGCCATTTTTAATGAATTTTCTTTAAAAGTTGTCAGGAAAGTATTTTTGTAAACAAGGGAATAACTGGCTTCCAACTGCTCGTTCAGGCACCTGCCTCTGCCGGTTTCCTGATGTGCCTTGGCTGATGTGAGGGATGGGAGGAAGGGGCAGCTGCTGCCTGGCCTTTCGGAGCTCCGATGGGCTGAGACTTGTGTTCCCTGAGCAGCAGAGAAAGCCCTGCTCTGTCACTCTGCTCTTTTGAGTGGGTCTGGTTGCTTGGCATTTCAACACCTTGTCAAAGGCCACACAGTGTCTTTTCCAAAGCCAGCATTTATAGATTTCAGGTTTTCTTTGTCATGCTCAATAAGCAAGTAGAATTACCCTGAAATGACCCTAAATGGTTTCCACCTGACCTCAGAGTACAAGTACTCTGAGCTCTGGGCAAGGCTAGGAGAATAGCTCTTGTAGGTTAACAACACAAATGAGCAAAAATGAAACAGTATCTGTAAATACTAGCAATAGGTTAGCTATGTAAAAAGCATATTTTCAAGCAGGTCATCTAAAAAAAGCACAGTGAAATCCAGCAGCTTCACTTATTTGTTTCTTTAGCTTCAAGATTTCTCACAAACCAAACACAACATTTAGGGTTCACTCCCTCCCCTATTGAGGATGTTTGCACCAGACTTCAGGAAGCTGATAACCTGAGTGTAAAGCACTTCCTAAAGCTTAAAAGGCCAGCTGATATCGGCTGAGATTTCACTGCTTCTGATCCCTATGGTCTCACAAGGTTGGTTGCTTGGGTACAGGGCTGCTACCTCTCCAGAAAGCCATGAAAAAGGCCAAGACAGAATTCAGCCCAAGTCTGAGTCACAGAAAGCCTTTTTTGGGGTTGAGTTTCCAATCTTGCTGCCTTATTTGCATATCTATGTAAATATATATACGTACAATATAGATAAACGTAAAAATATCTTGGAAAGCATAGCTGTAATATGTAAAGGTATCCTAGCGAACCTTTTGGTAACTTTTACTCACTATTGCAAATTCTTTGTTGAGGATCATCTGCTCCACCAGTGACGACTCATTGTGGAAGAGGTGAGGCTGCATGTGACTCCACATGTGGGGAAACCACCAAAACTCATCCACAGATCTCAACAGCAGGTCATCGCCTTCATCTTCCTCTTCAGTCCCTGCAAAAGACAGACGGGGGAAAAAAAAGGTAATAGAAAAGCAACAGCAGAAAATGCCCGTAATTGTTCTTTAAACACAGAAGAGGCTGCCATAAAACCTAATGTCATTGGCCTGGATGTCTCGCTGCGCTGCAGACAGGCTCTACCATATCACAAGGAGTGAGGTGAGTTACCACGGATGGTATCTACCCTTTCCTGTTCCTGGCATGGTGTTAACTGACAGTAATTCCACCAAGAATTAGTTTTCAAGGGCTGTTGATGCAATGCACTAGGAGTATTTTGAAGTTCAGACTCCCTGTGAAGGTGGAGATTGGATGGACTTGTACCCACCTGCTTTGGTCCTGCCGGACACTGCACAGTTGTCGCTGGCCAAGGTGGCATCACAGAGAACTGCATGCCAGAGCCTTGCCACCCGTTCCCCCCCGACTCGTAGCTACCTCATTATTAGCCTCGGTAAATCCGATAACCGCTGGTAAAGCGTGAAACAAGTTTGCAATAGTTTCAAAATATAATTAGGTGGAAAACATGAAGCTGTAATGGCAAACGGGTTCCAAACGTTGTTTCCTATGGCTCAGTATTCAATTTTTGCTAGGTTTAATCTTGATGTAAAAACAATAAAAACTCCTGTGTTAGTGAAGAGTATCTGCTTCAGGCAGAAGCCAGCATGTGTGGTTATAACAAAGAAAACCTTCCATTTGAGAAATGATACAGTGCTGCTTCCACCGTCTGCAGACATATGTCTGCAGTGCTTTTTCAAATTGGAAAGGCAAAGTTAGATTTCATAACTTCAGCCTCAAATTACTCAACAATATTCAGTTTATTAGCAGCCTTCCTTCTTGTTCCTTTATCATTTAAATGCTTTTATTTAGCTTCAATCAAAGAAATAATTGTCAAAATCAGCCTACGGATTCAAACATAGATATCTTTTCTTCTTACAAGCCTTTCAATGTTTGCAAAACTCATTGGAAGAAAATGCTCCATGGATGTCAGTGTTTACTTTTGTGGCATGAGGCAGGAACATAGAGAGATGGCTGTTTGGTGCATGCACTTCAGCTCTTTGTTTTTATTTTTGACTTCTGCAGTGGTTTTTTTGAAGAATGCTACTACAAAAGGAGAGCATTCCTTTGAAACTTTCTCCTGGTGTCGCTGAATCACTCTATTCCCCTCTTTGCAGCACTCTGCAGGTTCTAAGAAAGTTGCTCCTGCTGATGGGAGTGCTGCTGGAAAAAGAAAACAACCTTGTTTTCTTGTTTTCCTTATTGAAAAGAGAGGACCGATGGCTGCTCCTTCTGTGAATGTCTGCTCCTTTGTGCAAAACTTCTGTATCCTGCATCTGTTGAATTGACTGCTCTCTTGTTTTTTCGGGGTGTGTGGTCCACTTGCAGTCACCCAGGCCCATGCAAGGGAAATGTGATTGGGGGAAGAAACTTAACATAGGCTTTCAAAATAGGAGAGAAGAGAAGGGGATAGGAGTTTGTGAAGCCATTGAAGGTCTCTTTAGTAACCCAAAGGTGGGAAACTGAAGGTAGGGATGAAGAGGGAAAAAGTGGATATTTGAAATATATAAAGAACTACAATCATTCGACATAAGATTTAGGTCAAAGTATAATTTAGTGCCTTATTAACAGTTGAAGTAGAGCATGGCTTTTGAAATGATCTAATTATAAAAAACCTATATTTTAAAGGCCTATTTTTTCCTACTAATTTCTTTGAAAATTTAGATACAACTAATCAAACTTTGTACTTTTTTTACCATAACAAAAATCAAACCAGGTAAAGCATAACACTTCACAGTTCAAACAAAAACAACCCCACCCTGTAATGGCAGAGCTGAAACAAAAAGTTTGGAAGTTTAACATTTGGTGGCGCTGTCATAGCTTTTGAGGATTGTTTTCTTTACAAGCCTTTAAAAAGAGTGTTGTTTGATTTTGTAAGTTCATAAGTAGCATTATTTACAAAAAATTTCATGCAGAGGTTTAATGGAGCATTTGTTGAGTGCTTCTACTGTTTAAATATTTTTGCCCAATCCCTTATTCAGAGTATTGGAGGCAAAACAAGCAATTTTGAGGTTTTAATTTCTTGTACAATCAACATTCTTTATGTAACTTTCTGTCTTCATTTTAATGTGAAATCTGAAAAATGCAGTAGAGCTACAATCAAGGAAGTGAACATATATCTGCTTTGAGTGCAGTATGCACTTTACACAGGTAGGTAATAATTCAAAATGTGTTTGCGCATAATAAATAATCCCATATTTTAAAACTACAACCATAACTTAGAGGTCTCTTGAGCTCAATGCTGAAACTAAGTTTGAAGTTGCTATCAATAACCTTATAAATCTTAAATGCAAATCCTGAGAACATCTTAATTTCTGTTGCCACTGCATGAACAAGTAGAAAGTGTTTGTTAAACTGCATAACTTAATAGGGTCTACTACTCAGTTTTTTGCTAATAGCGTTACGTCTACAGCGCATAGTTTACCAGTGCCACGGAAGGCAATGGTGGTGGTGAGACGATGAGCAGCGAGGCTGATGTGTCAGCTATTGTCGTTGTGCGCAGGCATCCCAATTAGAATTGGTATTTGTAGCACAGATGTCAACAACACCTTTTGATGAAAATGTATAACTGTTTAACCTGCCAACACATTCCCACACTCATCTCCCTCCTGTAGTTTTAAAAGGATCCAAGTTTTGGAAAGGAGAGCAAAATCACACATTAAGGAAGTCAATAAGGCGCAGCAGTTGCAGTATGCTAATAAACCATGTTGAATATCTGATACTAAAAGCCTCTCTGGGTAAACAAGCCATTTACAGTAATTAAAGAATACCTTTCCATGTTTTATTTATAATGAGTCAATAAAGTGTATATTGCATGGAGAATACTTTGAAACCTTTCCACTAAGCTGATATGACAAAACGCCACCACCAACCTGTAAATGAAGTGTTCAGTTAAAAACTCAGATGCATCGCTGAGTGCAAGCAGCAGCACGTCCCTTAATGGAGGCAATGACATGCTTCAACTCATTAAGTAGTTCTGTGCTATTTTTGTAAGCCTTGAGAGCCTTAGGAGGACAGGCACACATACACATTCTCCTATTTTCTCTCTCTATAGCAGTAGCAAATCTGAAATTGGTCAGCATTACATCAGCTGGGCAAGAAAACCTGTGGCAACAATATGGAGGCAGTTGGGATGAACAAAGAAAAGATGTATTGGCAGGTCAGGGGTTTGATTTTGTAGAAAGGAAAGGCTACGTGTTTTGTGCCAGCCGCTGTTCAGTATGTCATAGTATTTATAATAAATTATCTCTTTCTCCACCTCCCCTCCTTGAATTACCCTTCTCTGCAGTGGACACTGTCATGACTGATACCAGCTTTACTCTGTAGATGGCCACAACCGAGCATCATCCTACTTTAGAGTGGCTCAGAGCCTTGGGCTATTTTTGTTTATTTTGCTGTATTATGTGTGTGTCCAATTAATCTCCAGAAGGAATAACTACACAGGCAGGTCAAGATGAAGTGAGGGGAATAGTGAAGTTCTGTCTCCGAAGTTGCTCTCTAATCACAGGTCTGCCACTGGCTTGTTATATGACTCCAGGCAAGTAATTCCATCTCTCTCTACCTCTCATTTTTCTCAGGCTCTCCAGCCTGTATCGTTAGTCTGTAAGGTTTCCTGGCAGCAGTTGCTTAGCATTATGTGCTTGCACAAGGGGGAAAACAGCCTGGACTTTGAAAGCAACAGTGATACAAATACATAATTTTGGTTTCCTTCTCTCTACTCATCCCTCATGCTTCCTCATCTCCCCTTCTCTGAGGGACCTCTGTACTCTCCTAACAGGTGGTGAAATGGAGACATAAGAGCTGGGTAAGCTCATCTGTTTGGTGTTCAAATACTGGCAAGGAAAAGGGGAGTACTGCTACGCCTATGCTGAGAGGGGTGGCCTGCCTTACTCCACAGCTACCTCATGGCCCATGAGAGCTGGGACTGCATCGTTCCTAGCTTTTAAACTTACCCTCCCACCCTCTTGCTGCTCTAATGCTTCCTTCTCTGCTCCAGATCAGCTTCTCAGCTTCCCTAGCATCACTCAGTGAGTGCCACTAAATGTGGCTGAATGGGTTGACAGCTGAGGATTTTGGAGCTGGTCTTCAAAGGTGGGAAGGGTATGGGGTTTGGAAAGGAGGACAGGAGGTGTCTCCTTTGAAGTGAGTTGCTGGGTATGGTTTTTTTGCCTTAGCAGTACTAGGGAGCAGCATGGCTCGGTGGCAGCAGAGGGAAGTCTGAGTGGAGGTACAGCAAAGTGTTAAGGCAAAGGAAGAGGGGAAAGAAAATTTTTTTTAAAAAAAGGCATTATGCTGTGGAGAAATGGAGCAAAAGAGAGAAAGGAGTCGTGAGGAGGAGGAGGAGGAGATGTAAAAGCGCCTAATATTCCACAGAAACACAGTGCGAGTGTGCAACTAGTTACTGCATTGAGTATGAAAGGAGCAGGGTTTCAATACAAATTTCTTTTCATCTTGTTTTCTTTTATCATCCCTCCTGATTTGCAGACGACTGAGACAGATTACCTTTACAGTCCTAACAAAATCTTGTGCATCCCATTCAAACACTTCTGCCCCTTCAGAAGTTATAAGACGTGATTTTTCCAATCTTTTATATTTCATACCAGTCATACCAGAAAAACCTTAGTATGTCTTCTGTGCTGTCCTGTCTTTTGTGGAATCATAGAGATCTTAGCAGCTACTTTGCCTCCTTTTATAACTCTAAGATTTACTACCACACGTCTTTCAGAAAAGCACCAAGGGCATCTACGTGTTCCTGAGAAGCTCATCTGTAGGATACCTTTGCCCCTTTGGACACCGAATTAGACACTGGATGCTAAAATAGTGGAGCATGTATTTCCCACTGCTCCACTGAGTCAACATGTTATTTAAAAAGGGCGTGTTTAAAGCTAGGTTTAAAATCCTTTTGCCTATTTAATTGCAGCTACCTGAGAGCATGAAGTTCCTTCTTACCTGTGTGGTAAAATTTTCCTGAAAATCCAAGGTTGAAGGTAAAATTTGCAACCTGAGTGCGCAGTAAATTTTGAGTCTCTAGTAAAGCCTGAAATAAATAAGAAATTAACACGCATTTAGAAAAATTAATATTAATTTTTGGAATGCCTCATTTTAAATGTTGTGTCCAACTGAGGAGATACAAAAAATAAGAACCTGTTAAATGTTTCACATTTTATTTCGGGCTCATTTTTTTTTATAAGACTATTACAGTGAGTTTAATTTGTTCCATCAGAGCTTGATGGTTAGCAATGCTAGTAATAGTACCTAAGTACCAAAGTAGATGATGGTTCTGTAACTTGGGCCAAGATACTATACATTGTTAGCAGTGATCTGTGGCAGGACTTGAATCCAGCCGTTCAGAGGTAGCAATATACTAAAACACTAAGTCGCCCATGCTTTGGGTTATTAATGAAGCTTGATAAAATGTGCTTAAGACCCAAAGTAAAATTAGGAATGCTACTTGCCATCCAGATGTGGAGGCATTGGGATTTTACTTACCTGCAGAAACATTTCTGATTGAATACCAAATTCAGGCTTAAGTGTGAATGAGAAAAACTCCAATTTTGACCTATGGTAGAAGTAGTGTCCATGTCAGAAATCAAATCCCTGTTTATTTTTGTTCTTTCCTCCAAGCAACAGATAAGACCAATCTAAATGAAATTGAGGAAACGGGTATTACTTATAGAAGAAATAGGTGTAGTCTTGGTCACCTACCCATTTTTTCTTGGGCGTATTTCCAACTACTAGAGAAAGAGAAAAGATGGTTCAGCTTGCATGAGAAATCTACGTTTACTGTTAGTTGTCAGCTCTGCACTGCTTCTAAAGATAGTCCTTGCTGCACAGATATCTGTCCGCTTTCAATCACCAGCCCACGTAATTTGGACGTGCTACATATGTGAGATGGATAGTGCATTTATCTCCCTATTGGTCTTGCCAATGTTGAATGGGTTATAAGCTCTATTTTCATCAATTTTCCGTGTCTCCATTATGTGGCTCTTGAGAACTTTTCCCATTATCTATTAAGAACATTTCTATTGATCGAGTGTTCATGTTCTTGCACAGTTCAAAGACAAAATGAATGCAGTGGTTTACACACAGTCCAAGTCCAGCTAATGTTTCCTTTCATTTGAAAAAATTACATTTTGTATGGCCATCAGTAATTTCACTTAACATTACAGGAAAATAGTTTTACGTTTTTGCTCAACCCACTGGTCTAATTTAAAAAACAACAACAAACTCTACTTGTGAGCATAAACCAAAAGTATTGCCAGTCCAGCGTAAATGATGAAACCAGGGTTTAAGCAGCTGAGATGCAGACTGATGGCCTGTGCAGTCCTAGTCCAGAACGGAGCCGAACTAAGCAGGTCAGGTTTCTGTGGTCTCATGATTTACCGTATTTCCTTCACACTGCAGTGGGTTGGGAGGTGCTGTCAGCTACTGTCAGCATTTGCTATAGGACATTAATTTCTTAAAGTTACTGACTCCCTCCTAATTACGCAGATCTTTGTGCACCCTGCATGTTGGAGCACAAGCATCGTTTGCTAACAGCCGCCTTCTAAAGAGGCATCGTTCGGGTGCCAGGCAGTTTGGGAGTGTAATACAAAAGATTGTCAGACAGTGTGCATCTGCTTTCATTTTTTAAATGAAAACATTTATTGGGTGTTAAGGAAGATGTAAAACAAAGATAGTGGTTATCGGCTACAACAGTCACCAAGCAAATTCCTTTCCTTGCTAAAGGAAATAAAGTAATCTAATGACAGTAAATCTTGTGCTTTAGCATTAAATGTTAGGATAGCAGTATGGTTTCCAGCCTGTCTTGCCAGACGTTTAATAAGTTGATTATTTCAATCCTGTGACAATTTCACACGTGGGACTATATTCACATAATATATAACAACTAAGTGTTCACTAAAATGTGAAACCTTAGCGATCAACACCGCTGTTAGCTAAGACATTGAGGAAAATCCCCAGTTGGCACTAAATTAACACCATTAAAGTCACAAGCACAGAATCTGAGTCATTATATTTTAAAACATAATTTTCCAAGCTATCTAGAGCATTTTCTATATGTTGAGAAAGACTGATGGGCTGAGCAAAATCAATTCAATTTTCCTTTGAGGAAAGAACATCTTGAGAAATTATCATCACTTAACATATAGTATAAGAAGGTACACGAAACAAACATCATTATATCACTTCATTTTTTTTTCCTCTCTGATTTCCCTCACATTCACATCTCAGTAAGATGACAGAACTGCAGGATAGGCAGAAACCTTCCAGCCCAGTGAGGTCTCATTAAAAACACAGAGCGAGGATTAAGATGTAAATCCTGTAACCTGCAGTGTGTCAAGCATTTTTCTCTGTCTAAAGGGCAAATCTGTCACTCAAACTGGATTTGGCTTGGTCCTAAAGACTTTTTTTTATTGCAATTTCCACATATGCATATTAATTTATATAATATGCAGCTAAACTTCATTTTCATGACCTCACCTAATTTTAATACTAAGAAGATATTGTCAGCTAAGCCAGTCCAAATTTATTTTGTCTCTACTTGCCTGTTTGTAGAGGGGGGGGGGTTAATGTCTTCCACATCCTTAATATAAAAAAAAAAAAAAAACCAAACCTCTGTTTAGGTGATTAGGGTCTGCCTTCCCTATTTTTAATAAACATGTATTCAAACAAAATTGCTAATGACTCATACTGCCTTCACTGGTAATTGGGCACAGTAAAGAATGAGAACTTCTGTCTCCTGTAGGTACAGACCTTACCAGCACACAGCAAAGTGCTGTGGCAGGAGAAGAGCAGACAAGGTTCTTCCATCACCCTTCTTGCACTCTCCCGGGTGGGTGAACCCCTGGTTGTTTGTCTGTCCGTGAGGATAGCTGCAAACACTGCTGCTCGGGCAGCCCTCCAGCTCCCCAGCTCCTGGATGGTGCAGGGTAGAGGAGTTGCACATCCCTGGCATCCAATGCCAGAAACCTTTCTGGAACTTGTGCAGCCTTCACACGAGGCGGAAATTTGTTTTATTCTGAAGGGTTTGCAGGATGGGGAAAGGCTATTGAATTTTAACAGCTGGAAATCCTACCCAGCACCAGGTGCAAACACAGCTTTTCACACTCTGCCTGGTGCTGTCCCCAGCTCCCCTTGGCAGCCCTCCTTCCCTGGGGCTCACCGGTACCTGTCCCGTCCCCGTCCCCGTTGCATGCCGACCCCGGGTCTTTGCTGCCTTCACCGAGGGAGAAATGGTAGGTGCTGCTCACAACTTCAGCAGAAGGGAAATTCGTATAGAGGAATGTGGATAAAAGAAAAAAAAAAAGCATGACAAATCTTATTTTGCAGAGAAGGTTTTTCTCCTGGATATTTCATCTGACCACAGCATTTAAGTTCTGTCTGCCAGTGTGTGTCTTTTCCTCAGAGTCAGTGGGATTACTTTTTTTTATTCTGAGTACTGGGGCTTAAAAGAGCTCTAAGTGGAGGAAAGCTACTTCCATGTGAAAATACAGTTAGCATTCCCTATTGAACTCATAGGGGTGTGTTAAAGCAACAGCTGGAACTCACCGTTTTTTTTTTGGACAATTAAATAGATCATGCTAAATAATTATCGTTCTTGAAGGAAAAAACCACGGAGCCCAACTACACATGGACAAACAGGCATGTCTCAGTGCCAGGCTAAGCAAAGTGCATTGGGTTTTTTTAGGTTGGTTGTTGTTTTTTCTTTTTTGGTAATCCAAACTGTTCTTTCAAATAGAAAACCTTAATTGCCTGGAATCTCTCAAAACTCATGGGTTTCATTTTATTAATTGATTCTTTGCTTTGTCAATGAGGCTTCTCTCTGTGACATTCACAAGATACGGTTTCTTTTTTATATTGCATTTACATTCAGCAGTCTTTTGCATTAATCCATATAATTACCTTTTGTAGATTTGAAGTTGCCGTGTCTTTATTCTTCATAATTGGTGCATCTATTAAGCAGAAGTGATATTTTCCTGCTATGTCCTTGTTAATTATAACTCTATCCTTCATTTACATAATAAACTTTTTGGGGCAATTTCTGCAGTAACATTTTATGCCTAATAGGAAGCAATTTGCTTTCCTTTATTAAGTACATTAAAACTTCATGCCCCAGACATCATTGACTGTAAACATTTGATTCTGCTCAAATTTAATGCACCAAGGCATTTTGCTCTGCCATATTAGGTTTATTTATGTGTTATGTTCTGGATTGTTAGCTGCTAATGAGACTTCGGCTCTTATTGCTCTAAGGCCTGAACACTAACCTCATTTTAATGAGTTCATTATTTGCTGCCTTCTGAATGGAAGACAACAAATTTTCCTTTTAATTAAAGGTCAAAACACCTCTGGCTAAAGAAAGTGAAGAGGTTATCAAATCCTTAGAGAAGGTAAAAGAATGACTTTTCTGATTTTGATGCCAAGCATGGGCAGGCCAGGCTGAGGTAGAAGGTGTTTCTCTGGGGACCAAAACTCCAAATCTAAGCTAAGTGACAACAGTGCTAAAATGTGGTACTAGTCTTCCCAAGACATTGTAAAAAAAGAAAACCACCCCAAAAGTCAGCCAAAGTAATTAAAGAGGCTTTACTCCTAACCCAAAGGTCTGTGTGGATCAATACTACTGCTAAAGCATGAGCCCTTCTTTGCATGTGCAATGATTTATAGGGTGCAGAGGACAGATGCCAGATTAATTGAGCCAACAAAAACTAATCTCATGTTTCTTATCAGGGGAAGTGAGGCAAATGCGATCAATATTGGGGGCTGTTCGTTGTGAGACAGAGGTATGTGCAACCATGTGTTTGTGTATGTGCACGTAAAGGGGATTGGTGATGACTTTCTTTGAAAATACGGAGTGGAAACTTTAGTCAAACCGAAAAAGGATTCATTAAAGCAATCAGTACACAGATCCTTGTCCTTTGCCTAGTATTTTATACCCGGTCACCATCTTAAAGGCAGGCTAACAAATGTCGGTTCGTGTACCTCTCATTTGAGAAGCTGCTCACATCACAGGTAATAGTGTTAGAGGCAGGAAGAGTATTTGGAAAAGAAGGGACCAGTGTTTGTAAGAACAGCCAGTGAAAACTTAAAATCTGGTTTTGGAGGAAAGTCCTAACAGTTTGTGAAACATAGACATTGCTTAGCATGAAAACTGAAACTGTCAAAATGTCCTTACATTGTTTCTGTAAATCTGAACCAAAATTCCTGACTCTTGCAGTTGTTTCAGGGACCTTCCCAGAAGTTGCTGAACATGTCTGAGAGTGTCAGGAGAAGCCTAGGAGGGACCTAAGATTTGCAGGACTCAACATTACCCCAGTGTGGAGCAGGAAGCCCAATGTTTCATTCCAGCTCCGAGACCTTCCAGAGGCAATACTGTGAATGTGAATTTTGGGAACCAGCAAAAACTCAAGATCTTGGTGGTTCCTGCCTCTGTGGCAGGGATCTCTGTGGTCGTGGTGCCCAGGGTCCCCCGCCTATGGGGCACTCCACTAGGGAGAGTGGATTCCCCCCCAAGGGAATACGATCTCAAGTTACTACACAGCCTGTCCATGAGGACTGCACAGTGTGGAGGACAGATGAAAAAGGGTCTAGTTCTTCATGCAGTTTGGAAGGAGATCAAGGGAAGGAGGGAAAGCTAGGTATTTCTGCTGTATCTATAATTTGCTGTCATCATGAATTATTTTATTTCCACAGACTCATTCTAGGAAGTGCTTCTGGCGCGGGAGGATGTGCCAGTGTCTGGCATCCCAGGGCTACGTGGCCAAGGTTATGTTGCCCCATCACCATCTGAGGGATATGACTGAGAATCCTGTCAAAAATGGGCTAACTTGCCATTACTCAAAGTCATCATTCATTTAGGAATGGATCCTAGTGCTGGGTAGTGATTCCACTGCTGCATATTTTTTTTTTTTCCTTTCATGCGTGCACATAAAATATATATATACTCACTACATACACTTTATTTATTTGTATGTACTGTAGATATAAAATACGTGCAAATATATAAATGTAGATATTCTTTACAGTAAATCTTCCTAGATAGGATGTTTATATACACTGCTTAGTAAATAGGATTTTTGCCTGGGACAGGTTGCCCAGAGAGGCTGGGGAATATCTGTCCTTTGAGATATGATCTGATCTAACTTTGAAGTTACCTCTGCTTTCAGCAGGGGCTTAGACTAGATCACCCTCAAAAAGCCCTTCCAACCAAAATTACTTAAAGATTTGATGAAAATTTTCCCTGTATTTTGCACTCAAGACAGTTTTCTCAGGCTCCTATGGTACATGCTTGTTATTAATACCAAGAAGGCGTTTAATGCATCTATTAATTTTTGTTCCTAACATCTGTCCTTAATGCTTTTGCAGTTATATAGCCCCGAGGTTCATTCCCAAGCTGCTCTGTGCAGCAGTTTGCTGGTGGTCTGTGGAAAGTTGGAGGACTACAAAGTAGTAGTTTTGCACTTGATTTGCAGCTGAAAATTTGTAGAGGAAAAAAAGCAAAGAATACTTTCAGCAACGTTTCTTTCCACTGCAAGCAGCTGCTGTCAGGATGTGATTTTGTGATTGCCTCTTCCTGCTCTTGTTCCCTCCCTGAAATCTATGCTAGGAAAAAAATCTGACAATGCCTGATGTGGTCTCGGCAATCTTCAAAGCCAATGCAATCTTCATAGGACTACCATGAAATAGTAATAATCACAGTAACCATCATAAAGATGGTGTGAAATAGCTAGTTGCTATTTTTCTTATAGGAAAACTGAATTAAAAAAAAAAGTCTAGCCTGACATCACTGACAGGGTCACTGCAAGACCGGGACTCCAGGTTCCTTAGTTTCAGCTTTTGATTTGGAGCGCAAATTTCTGCCATGAGGGGGACAATCAAATCAGCTGTATCTGCACTTCTTAAAACACAACTTGGTGAGGAATTTATAAACCCAGTAGAAGTCATTGATTTCTGTGTGGTGAGGATTTCAGCACACTTCACATGCTTATAACAGAATTCTAATAGAAAATTCTTTAATACTATAGGAATTATAAATAATTCACATTATTGACTTATTGGCTAGATTTGGAAAGGAGTTTGGGGGTTAAAGTTAGTCAAATCCTTAATGGGATTTTGCAATCACTTGTACTATTTAACCTATGACAAAACTGATTTGAATAGCTGTTAACCAGGCCCCGGATCAATGGGCAACTGCCAGCCCTCACAGATTTACATTCCCTCTTAAGACACTTCTCACCCAGCGCATTATACAAATGGTGTAATTCCAGCGCGGGCTGCAGACCACTCGCCACGCCCAGCGAGGCGAGCAGGGCTTCGGCCGTTGCCCTGCCTTCCTGAGCTACGGGACTTCTTTTTGTATTTATTTCTGTGAAGTGCTATGCTGATCTATAGTGCCATATAAATAATTAATAGGAAGGTCTCTGATGGTGCTGAACACAGCCAGCTCTGTCTGCAGATCTATTTTTTATTATAGAGCTATTACTTGAGTCTGTTCAGCATTTCCCTTGAGTAGCTGTCTTAGTGTGAGGTCTGAGAGGACATGTGGGTTTATTTGAAGCAAGAAAGAAGTCTTGTTTTGTGCTCATATGTAATATGTTTATTGCAAACAGAAGCATTTATTTTTCCTTTATGAGCGGAATACCCAATTTATCAGATCTACTTTTGCTGCTATTTCAGAACTCCGTCCTAAAGTCAGAAAACTGTCAGGAGTCTAATTGCATTTAATTCAGCACAGAGGAAAGCATCTGTTCCAGTAAAGGTTCAGCTGAATGAGATGAATAGGGTGATATTGCACTGAATTTACTAGCTACTCATGACTAACTGGCTAATAACATCACTTGAGAACTCAGAAGGTGGCTTTTGGTTAAGTATTATAGGAGAGATGATGCCATGGCAGTGACACAGGTACCCTGGCAGTGAGAGCACCTTGAGCAACTGCACGCGTGTGGGTGCACGTACATAAATAGCCATGGCAATTATTCAGTCTCTCTTCTTAGAAAAAGGAATTCATAGCCAACCATCTTGTACTTGTTAGAAGATCTAGCAACAAAAAGCTCCAATGAAGAGCAAGGGGACAACATAAATTCAAAATAACGAGCATTAATAAAAAGCAGGGTTTATTTTAACCAGGACCGCACAGATGAGTCAATGCAATGGCATCCCATTCTCCAGCAGTGTCTGGCTGGGGAAGGTCAAAGGTGTTAGGCACAGCGGTGAGCAGCCACGGGACCTGCTGCTGGTACTGTCAGAGCAGGGTATGGCTGCAGCGGTTACCTGCGAGCAGCAATCGCTGTTCTGTGCCGGCGTTATCTGCCAAAAGATTTACAGCCTATTTGGGAAATCGCTGAGGGTCTTTAATATAAATCACTACTGATTCTGAAGGATTTTTTAGGAATACTAACCAAATCTGCTGACAAATCCTGAAAGGGGAAAAACCAGCATGTGCCCAAGCTGAGAATGGGTGGTGATTCCCTGGAGCAGCCAGGAAGAGCCAGCTGGCACTAGCCCTGCTGCTGACCAAGATCCCTCCCCGCAGGCTGCATGCAGCAGGGGCAGGAGCCAGTGGCACTTTCAATAGGGCAGTGAAGGGGCTTAGAGCTTATTTCTTATTTTTTCAAAAGCTTAAGCATTTTCAGCAAAATAAATCTCTTGCAAAATGGCTATTGAGGCTTGGGAATAGGGAGAAGGTAATCTGCCAGCTGTAGATGAAGGATTTTTTCATCCAGTTTTTAAAGCAAACAACATGATCAGGAATGCTTAGTCTAATTTGAATAGCTCTCCCATCTTCTCCCATATCACCTACCCACTCAATGGAAAACTGTGGTAAGTATTTTGCTCTCTGAATGAGATTACAAGCCAGGTACAGCGTCCTTGCAAGGGTGTGGCCCCTTCTTCCTTGTTCGTAATGTGACAGCAATATCAACATTAGCAATGTCACAGCTAACTGTTTATCATTTGAGCCAGAATTTAATGGCTGTAGTAATAGCTCAGATTTCCAGGAAGGAACTGAAGAATCTGCGTGATGTCCATCAACCTTTCCTCCTCCTGTTGTTGCAGACAATGCTGGAAAATATGCTGAAATGTGAGATTTCCCTAGCATCTCTCTTTGAATCTGTTCAGCTGCAATGGTTTGGTTGCCTCCAAGCAGTCGGTAAAGGCAGCCCTTCATTAGGAGATGCTCATCCAAAAAACAGGTCGAGTCTGCAACTTTCCCTGCTGGTTCCTTCTCCCCTTGGACAAAAGGGTTTATTTGTCTTGTGCCTGGAGCTACCTCTGAACTGGGGTCCCATACTCTTCCCACCTCAAACTTGAGCTCATGGCAGATCTCAGGGGCAGGATGCTGCCCCGTTGCTAAGCTGGTTTCTCCTGCCCATAGCCTGCACCCAACGCAGGCTTGGAATAACAGTTTGGAGAAGGAGCTGAGCCGTGCTTCCTCCAGCGTGGAGGCAGCCAGCCCGGCTGCGTGGTGTGCCGTGAGAGCCTTTCCCCTGCCAAGAGGAATGTCCCAACCTTTCATGGAGATGAAGGCCGTTTCTCTTTGCAGTCTGATAATTTTGCTGGCTGCTGCCTGGGGAGCACAGAGTACAGCCTTACACTGTTTTCTGCTGTTTTCTACTCCTTGCAGAGGCTGTGTGGTCTCTAAAGAGCAAAAAGCCCCAGCTCCTGTGTTCCCTATGGCTGCAGTTCTGCTTGACCACTACAACAGCTGCACAGAGGAAAGAAGAGATGCTGCTTGCATCTTGCCCTACATCCAGGTCTGCATGGGGCAGGTGGGGTTTGTCTGTCTGTAATTCTGTTGGAGTGCTAGCATGAGAGAGGCCAGAAAGGCAGAACCATCACCTGGCTCTGATCAATCCCACAAAAAAAAAAAACAACCAAGCCTAAAATAAGTATTGAACGGGAAAAGCATCTCGAGGCTTTAAAGGGACAATGTCAAGATTTAAAATAGTATGTTAATAAAAAATTCATGTTCAGTGATTGTGATCTTGTTGCAACAAATTGTATTGGTGTCAGTCACTGTGCTGCATGTCACTAATAGTAAAACATGGAGACTGGTATTTACAATTCCTCTCAAATAATGTCTAGGCTCTGCCAAAAAAAGATTGAAGTCCCCCCTTCTTTGGCACAACACAAACACAGAGTAAAGGACAAGTAACATCAACAACTGCGTTTTCTTTTAGTTGTATACACTATCTTCCTTTCTCTTGTTTCTTGGTTGTTCAGAATTGCTTCTTTAAGCAAAAAAAAAAAAAAAAAAAAAAAAATCCCAACAACAAAAAGCCCCCAACATGTTATAGGTGGGCACTTGGTTGTTATAAATTATTTAAGGGCTGGACTGATGGAGGCTGCCTTATTTATCTTCTTTAATTTATGGATTTGGATGTACTAAGGTTTAATCAGAGTGCTTTTCTGCTCCTTTACTGCCCTTGGAACCCGTTTACTTGGGTAACTTGTCATAAAAATAAAAATTCCTTAAAATTCTCATCATGGACATTTATCTCAGAATTCTGAACTCCTACCAGCAATCTCAAATTTCTACTTTAAATTTACTGCTTAAAAACTGATGTATATGCTTTGTGGTGGAATTAAGCTTTTTTTCCAACACACAATCAATCATAAAGGAGAGATTGAAACAGAGGTGATATATTCAAAATTCAGGTCTGTCCTTCAGTTTTCAGAATGGGCGTGTTTGCACGATGATGGATATAAGTAGTGGCTTTAAGAGGGCACCTCCATATGTTTAAACAAAGAGCTTATAAAGCTTTCGGACTGGGAGGGGGAACAAGGAAACCACAGCAGTTACTAATTTCTCTGTTCCTGCTGTCAGTGGTAAAAAATGGGAATGTCCAAAATATCCCAATGCGGAAGGACAGAGCAGAAACACAGCTCTCCTTGGCTTTTTTTTTTGTCTGTGAACAGATATTTTGAAACTCATATGCTCAGTGTGCAGAGTTTTCCAATTTTATTGTCTGTCTTATTGTTAATTGCTATTTTTCCATATAACCCCTTCTAAAGTCTGTAATGGGAATCTCAAATCATTCACTCAAATAATTTCTATATACCTTTCACATCCCTTCTAGCACCTATACACCAGCTGTGTCTGTGGTTTGTTATTTTTTCCCCTTTGCAAGTCTGTCCATTGCCCACCCTCTCTGTAAAAATCAGAAACCAGGGAGTCTAAGGTAATGGGATACCAAGGAGCACCATAGAATCACAGAATCATTTAGGTTAGTAAAGACCCTTAAGATCATCAAGTCCAACCATAAACCTAACACTGCCAGGTCCACCACTAAACCATGTCCCTAAGCGCCACATCTATATGTCTTTTAAATACCTCCAGGCACGGGGACTCAACCGCTTCCCTGGGCAGCACAGAGCAGCTGCTGGGCAGGCACAGCACTTCTGCCTTCTGCCAGCAGCTACAAGAACCCAAGTCCTTGTGGACTCCATAAACACCGACGGTTGTGCTGAGGTGCTCCCAGAAGCTTTGGAGATAGGTGGGAGCAAGAAGACAGGCAGCAGTCATTGACCTTTCCCAGTCTAGCCTTGCCCATCTATTTCACTGTGCTGTATGTCAGGGAGAGGAAGGTACGTCCTGAACAGGCAAAAGAAGTCACACTTAGTTGCACTGTAAGTGAGAGCGCACCTTGCAGCAAAGTGACAAAAAACCATGTTCTGCTATTCTTTTTTGGGCAAAGTAAAAAATGCCTCAAGATTGGGAAAGGGCTGTCTATAAATTATCGTGGACTATTTCTTGACTGAGTTACAAGTAACATATCCATATCACACAGTCTCCTTTGCATTTATTTCCAGTGATCTAGGAATGCTGCTGTTTTACAGAAAGCTCAAATTGTATTTAACCAATCTGTTAGTTTTATAGGTCCCCTTTTATCCACAATGGATTGCAATTAGACATCTGGCTGCAGTCTGTAAAAAGTGTAGCTGTGCTAGAACTGGAGTCCCTGAAACTGAGTAATCTCAGTAAATCTGTGCCAGTGCAACATTTTTCTTTGTTCTCGAACAAAAGGACGGCTCGCTATGGAACTCCTATCACCCAGCTTTCCCTGGTGGTGCTGTGGAGAATTCCATGTTTTCGTCAGTTATTCTGAAAACTGGAGTTTGCAACATCTTGACAGGTGAGGATGTGCTTTAAAAATCACTAGGATTAAGCGTTGCTTTTTAATATTTTTGAGATGTTTGATACTTGTCTAGCAGAGCTTAACTTTTTTGACCCTTCTTCCTTCTTTGTGATGCTGTCTTGCATTATCTAGGGAGCTCACTTCAGTGTTTTGATCGTGTTTGTTAACTGGAAGTTTCTGTAAAATGAAAAGGGAATTGCAAGGCAAATGTTCTTGCTTTACACCACGCTCATCTCTTTTACCAGAGGTCAGGCGGCTTCTGCCACCCCCATGTCCTTCAAGTTTAGAGGGAGATAAAGCCTGTTTTGTGCTCAAGGATGGGTTCAAAATCCCTCCATCCCAGAAAATCCTCCTGCTTACCACTGCTTTATTATCATTCCCAGCCTGAAAACAGCATAGTAAGTTGTCCAGAGAAGGAAGCTGGAAGATCCAAAGCAAAATGGCAATGCCCATGGTAAATTTCTACTCAATTCTCTTGAATAGAAACATCAAAGTCCAGTATGTTCTCTAATAAAATGAAGCCAGATCACCAAATAAGGCTGAGAAATGTGAAACCAACCACTTCAGAGGTTCCAGTAGTTTACTTTTTCATAAAACTAAGTAATTTTAGGTAAAATTGAGAACAAATCTCTCTAAGAGACAGAGGAAATGCTTCAGGTCATAGATGTATGGTTAAAAAGTACAATCACATCTTTCCAAAAAGTGGGAAAACTACACACAGAGCAAAACTGAAGTACTGCCCTTCTTTAGATCATTCTGGATTAGAGACTTCAAAAAAAACCTCAAGCCTGCACCCTTGAGAAATTCAAGTGGTATGACGCAATTGTCGAAAAGTATGAAGAAGCCTTTCAGCCCTTCCAGTGACTTCCTAGGAAGGAAACTTCCGATAACAGGGAGCCCTTCTGCCTGGCACCACAACTGAAGGCAGATCCAGGGACAGCAGATAAGTCCAGGCTCCTGCTGGTTACGACAGATGAAGCTGGATGCCCAGATCACTGGATGAGTTTCTGTGCCCTGTGTTATTTAGGATGTCACACCAAATTACCCCAGCGGTCCCCTCTGGCCTTCCCAGCTTAACTTTGTGGAGGTGTTGGTGGCAAGCCGGCCATCCCGAGCCCCCTGAGCGGGGAAGAGGACCAGCTGGCTCACTGGGCTCTGGAGAAGACCTTGAGCAAAACCAGTAGCTACTCCCTCGCCCCATCAGTAGGAGTTCTGGCAGGGAATTTCAGCCACCAGGGAGGAAAAAGAGGTTTTGGGTGAATTTGCTACCATCTGATGGAGCTCATCCCTTTCTAGATACTGCTAAATCATTCTTGACAGGGATGACTTATCCCCAGGGCTTCTAAAACTGCTTCTGACAGACAACCTTTTTTGGTATTGGAAGGCAATGAATTTCCCCAAGCATTGTGTATCTGCAAGGTATTTCCTGTTAGAAAGGTATGCTTGCGCTCTCTTCAAGCTCCTCATCCCTGATTTTCTAAATTACACAGGACAAATGCTGTGCTATGCTGTAAGTACACAAAGTGAATTATTTGGAAGGGAGAGTAAACATTTCTAGCAAGCATTTTTTAATCAGAGAGTGTTTACTGATGTCTTTTATGACATGTTTTCTTGGCTGCTTGGAAGAGAATGGGAACATAATTTTGAAATTTCTTCTTATTTTCCCCAACTTATCATTTGCATGAGAACATATTCCTGTGGTATATAAAGCCTTCCACAGGGAATAGTTTTTGTGAAAGATTCAGCCCACACCCTAGAAGAAGGGTATGTCTTCCGAGCGTAATAACGTCTGATGACAATAATAATGCAGTGAAAATCAGTGTTTCTAATGTTTGTGGTCCTTTGGAAGTCTCACAATAGTTGAAATCTTTGTTTTTCCTCTGTTCTCACATATATGAGAACATCAGCTGTCAATTTTTATGGTGAGTAAGTTTCTAGCACTTAGGAACAGTGAAGAAAGCTAAGCTCATTAAATGCTTGTATAGTATTATCTCAGAAAACAAAAGATGCACAGAAAGGTTGTTGGTGGGGGAAGTTTGTTTTGGTTTTTGTTTAAAAAATATTGCTATTTCAAAGCCATTCACATGCACTTTGGTGGCAGGCAGAAAGTGACATTACTGAGCCAGTTAACTTTTAAATCTAGTTGCTTTTGATCTTAGTCATTATAGGTAGTACTTTTCTCTCTAAATATTCCCATTGAAAACTGTGTAGCTACTTGCAGTGTAAAGTAGGAATCCCTGTAACTTAGGATCATTAAACTGAGAAAAAGATGTTCAGCAAAGTATCAGCCTTTTAATTATAGGTGTTACACTAAATTTCCACTCATTTCTGAAGTGAGAGGTTCTATTACTCTCCTAGCTGTGGGGGAGTGCCATAATTTTATTTTATATGGGAATAGCTGTTTAAAAATCATAAATACTGGTTTGTTCTGATAGGTTTTACTTGGCTAATGCTCTGCTACCCAAATGGGGTTGTTTGACAAGGTGTACATTCAAATCCTGCAGAGAATTTGCAACTGTAAGATGAGAAATAGCTAAAAGATAGGTGGTATTTTTCCATTGTGGAAATTTTTCTTTATTCCTCAAGCTCTTCTATGGGCTCTGCATTCCCCGTTCTTTGCCCCCTCTCTCCTCTGCTGGGGTTTAGCACACCTCAAACCTTTGCCATCTGAGGCTATAGCACCAGCAGCCAGCCACTGAAATTACTAAACCCAGAATATTTCTATATGATGAATATCAGCTGGGTTTGATCAGTTTGATGGCAGAATAATATTAGAAGACTGGTTTTTACTGTCCTACCGTGAGCTCTTTCCAGCCTTTTGCGTACATGTAGATCTACAGGCAGATACTTGTATTGCGATGAACTTGTAGCTTTTCACATTTACAAGCTCATCCTCTTACACTGGCATAGCACAGAATATTGTCCAATATAGCAAGAGAGGAAAGCAAGGACAAGTACTTACGAAAGTACGTGATTCAGCCAAACATTTTCCCCCAACACATTTAGTCAGCTAAACGGTTTCAAGTGATCTTACTCTAGCCTGGCAAGCGCTCAAAGAGCGTTCAACCAGCACCGTGCTGCCCTGTTGTACCTTCATGTCAATGGATGGACTTTGTATTGCCTTCAGAGAATGCCCGGTGTGATATACAGGGCCTTGTTGGCTGTGCTCCCCAATGTAAACCATAACAATAACAGGAAAAGAGTAATAAACTCCCTTTTCTAAAGACAGTTTCTTTTCCCCTATGTCTTAGTCCACTCTAGTATCAGCTATCGACGTAAGCGGGAAGAGAAGGGAGTTTCCTCCTCCCCTTCACGAAATATTGGAAGGCGAGACAAAGAGTAAGCTGAGCTTAGGTAATTTTACATCCAAGGCTCAGCCGAGGTCTTGATCTTTGGAAATTTCTAAACCTCCCTTCAGCATCATCCTAAACTCCTGAAATCAATGTGCGTATCGTCAACTCAAAATGCTTCCTCATATTAAGCAAACAAATGACAAAGTGTCACTAGTCCGAGGCTTTCCCTCTTGTTGCTGAGCTTTGAAATGTACCTGCTGCCTGAAGGCTGAGAGTAAATCCCCTCTGGTCTTTAACACAGAGCTGCTCTGTAACACCCACCTTGCAATATTTACAGCAGTGATGGGTAGCTTTTATTTCCTGATAATGTACTGGCAGCATGTTCCCAGTTACAAGAGAAATAATAGTGAAAGCATATGGGAAACCTTATTCCCTTTCCTAATAACAAATACAGTGGAATTACGCTTTATAATACCACAGACATATTTGTTTATGATGCACATAAATCTTGGGATATGTTACTAGGAAGACACATGCAGAGCTTTTTTATTAAAGAATTCACATTCTGCAGCTGAACCTATTTTTTTAAAAAGAAACGCATTATTATTATTATTATTATTAACCATGCAGAGCATAGCCTCAGCAGTTCACACTGTATGCCTGGAGCTCCATTGACGATTTCCTAAATTAATAAGATTATAGAGTATTTAGTCTCCATTAATTATAGGTACATATAGACTAATGCTTATTTATCCATGTATATTCAATTAATTTCCAAACATTTGTGCTAATTTGTGGAAAACATACAGTAAATGTTATTACAGAGGAGGTCTTCGATCTTTATAGCCCTTGGGGATTAAATATTACTGGAAATCGCAGAGAGCGTAGCCCTGATCCAGGCTGCTTTGATCCTCATCCCTTGAGCCTTTCTCCCATGTTCTTCTGTTCTTCACCACGTTGCTTTTCCCCTGGTACAACCTGCTGCCCGTGGAATCTTAACAGCCCCTTTCCCACCTAGGATTCCTGCCTTTCTGTTCTCCTCGCCCATTCACAGCGATAAACCAGGCAGAGGTAGCGGGCCTGGCCTGCCGTCTTTGCTTATAGCTATTTTATCGGTGCCTATGGCTATAGGAGGGAGGCTGCGGGGGGCACGCAGGCACCCCCGAGATGGCCGGCTGTGGCCTCCCCCTCGCCAAAGCCCTGAGATCACGGTCGGAGCTGCTCTTGCAGAGAATATTTTTGAAGCCAAACTCCCTCGCTATTGAAATCAATATCAAAACTCCTATTAACTAAAACGCTCCCGATCTTGGCTTTGTATCTACACTATTAATGAGCAGGCTAATGTACAGACCTGCAGACTTCTGAGGAGTTTAAAAAGCCAGGCAATGGAAAATTATACTGAGATTTACCCTGTTAAAACAATTGGACCTCAACCAAAAAAGCTCTTGTGCTTTCAAGAATCACTGACAGTTTTAAGAGCCAATACTTCGTGAGTTTTGGGAAAGGCAAGCAAATACGGCATGCTGTCAAAAATGTGAATTCAAAGATTCTTTATACAGCCTTTATTTGAAGGTCTGATGTTGTGGGGTGAAAAGCATAGGTCCTTGGAGCCCATGACTTTGATTCAATCTGATTCAGTCAAGGCAGTTCAAGTATAATATTGAGACAACTTTTAGAAATTGCTTAAATGTTGATATTTTGGATTTAATATGTAATGTAAAAGTTACATTAATAATTCTGGCTTTTGCATAAAATGAAGAGGCAGTAAAAACCTGAAATATCCATTTCCTGGGATATTCTCATATTAAAAAAGTCCCTCAGTAGAGTGTGAATTATTTGCATTTTTTAATTTCTGGAAGATCAGCAATTCGAAAGCTACATTTAATTATGATCTTTTGAATTTTTTTTTAATATTCTTCAAACTGCCCACTTTTCCTTCAGCCTGCCAAAGCAGATGAGCTGGCAGAATATAATTTTGTTTAAATCACATTCCGGTGGAACATTCTGCATTTAATAAATCAACATTTTGCCATGGGAAATTGTTCCACTGGAGCAGTCCAAGCTGATCGAGTAACAAGAATGTAAACTTCATTTTCCCCTGCCTTGCCACTTTGCCATTTTGGAAGGATTTTTCACCCATTTAGTCCAAGGATAAATGGCTGAACAAGTTGGAAGGAAGGAAAACTAAAATCCTAATTTCTAATTCTTTGAATACCTTGTCCAGAATGTATTGGGAAGTAGGCACTAGTTTTAATATATTTAATTTGTGATTTTTTTTAAAAATGAAATTTAAAAAAAATGAAAAAATGCCAATTAAATGACTACATCAATTAAAAAAAAAAAAGAACTCTCTCAGATAACTAATTCAGCCTTCTCCAATCAGAAGTATTAAAAATAGCATGGATATCAAGTGCTAGAGAAGCTGAGTGTATATCACACCATAGATCCCACTTCTGTTTGGGTGCTGTCTGGATGAAAACGTGAACAGCAGATTAAAAGAGTGCTGGTAATATGAAGAAAGAACAAAAACGTGGAAAAGAGTAAGGTTTACAGATATTTAGAGACACTGGCATGGCTTGGTAAATGGTATTTATAAGTTGTGCTCCTGAAGGGGGGGAAAAAATCATCTGTGGCTTTATTTCCTCAAGAAAACATCTTATCAGAGATGTACATTGAGGTGATGTTTTGCTAATAGAGTATGTTTGGGGATGGGGAGGCATTAGCTTCTTTCAGGTGAAAGTTAAAACAGCTGGTCACTGGTTCTGCTTTTCTAAAATGAGCCAGAGGTGGGATAATGGCTTTATCGCTGAAATGTAATGGCCTCAGAAGGGAACAGGCTATTCTAACCTTCAGTAGCTTTCGTAAATCTTACTGCTAATTAAACAAAAAAGGAGATTTTTTTTAAAGGAATCCAGGATTTAGGAGACCCTGTCTCACAAAAAAACAAATTAAGAAAAAAATAAAGAGTTTCACTCAACTTCAAGAATTTCAACTTGTTGAAACTACTTTTCTTCCCAAGCTGTATCCACATATACTTCAACCTAGCCACAGAACAATGCTTGGGAGCCCTATGGACTTGGGCGACAGACCTGGGTAAGACAAACTCTGGACTCTAAACAGGCAAAGTCACTCTAAAAGAAACTATCAGATTTGAAGTCCACCACGTTGCGTTAGTAGTCTTTCTGTGCCAAACTTAACTGGAAATACAAGAGATTTTTATCGTATGCTATACTCATCACTGATAAATGCTGGAGTTTTCAATCAGAAAACTTCAATACATGCAATGTGTTGCAATAAATCAAATCCTAATGGACAAAAACACTGTTCAGAAAGCTCCAGAGTGTTGTTACTAATACACTAGTTTGCAGGGAATTATGAATAACTTCTCCTTTCATTTTCTTGTTAATTTTGAAAACAAAATTCTATTAAGGTTAAAAAAGAAAGGTTTGGTTTGTTTTCATCCTGGCATTTCTTGACATTCTTAACTTTTATAAAATATTCTGTATAAAATATTGTACCTATTGAAAAATATTGTAACTACTGAAATTATAATTTATCATATTTAATATTTCCATTACAAATTTAGACATTTTGTCCACATGAAATGACATGTTAGAATCACTAAATAGTCTTATAACACAATAGAATTGCCCATGAGACAAAACAATTCTTTTGTACTTTTTTTAGAAATGAATTAATAGCAATTAAAAATAATTTTTATGTAAGTATTGTAGAACTAGTGAGGTTTTTTTACAACATCATATTCAATAGTAAAAACAAGAATGTGAAAGAAATATGATTTTAATAAATGAAAAGACACTTATGCTGTAAGGTCCTATGCAGATGAATCTCATAAACAGTTAGAAACCTTGATTTTAGGACCACTGCATCTTCCAGCACAGATAGAAGACTAATTGTAAGGAGAAGTATTACTTTATTAGGACAATGTTTCCAGAATAAAAGGTTGCCATCAAAATAAAAATGTAATGTGTGGCTTCCTCTCTGTGGGTGATGATGCTCTATGGGCAGTAGTCCTCAAATTACTTTTGCTTCTTATCTCTAAGAAAATCTCCCTAGAAACATTGCCTTCTGCTTTTGGTCCATAAGGAACAAAGTTTTATTCCTCTCACCTCCTGTATTTATGTAGTAATTGTGTTTGCTGCCTGCAGAAAATGATTACAGTTGGATACAAAGCTATGCTACATCCATGTACATCACTTGCAAAGGGTACCACTGTGCATTCAGAACAGGCGCCATAAAAGGGATGTGGAGATAGCAGTGCTAATAAATGTATGGGTAAGACAGTAAAGGCCACGAAATGAAAATGAAGGGTAAGCTAAAACCGATGTTGGCATCCCACTACCGAACTGAGAATAGGCTGGCGATGAAGAAGCAGGGGGATTTACTGGAGAACCTTGTTGCTGCTAGCATGTGTGCGGCAGTAAATAAACGGGAGCTCTCCCAGCCTGGCGAATGAGTAATCTGTACTGGCAGCAAAAACGCATGAAAGAAGTGAGAGTCTCTCTGCGAGGGGTTTCAAAGGAGTGGGGTGGCAAACAGTGATCTTGGCAAAAGGAGTTGGGGTGCCCTGTATAGCAAAGTGGCGGGGTGCATTTGAGATGCGTTAACATCTAACCCCCAGCAGGTGCTTCCAGGCATGCATGCAGCGCACAGCAAAAAAATAAAGTGATCTCATAAAATCCCTAAGGGGATTTTATGATCTCTAAGGGGGCTCTGGAAGTCTATGGAAGGGGAAGATTTTTCAGGAACTTCCCAGCACTATGGTGTCCACATTTTCACTATTTTGTAAGTTCATGAGAGCATGGGCGAAGTTTCATGCGTGCTGCAAACTGCTAGCCCCAAATAGCATCAGCACTGTAGTGTGTCTTGGTACAAATATTCCAGATCAATCCGAGCATGGAAACAACTGAGGCAATTGAAAAAGAGCTTTATACTTATGGCTGTGAGCACTGCCCTGCTCTCAGCACAGAGAACAGGCTGCCTCTCCTCCTGGGACACTGGCAGTGGCATGCACCTGTAGCATGGGCCATGGTAATGGAGAACAAGGCCATCTCCCATGTATTTCTGGTTCAGCCGGCTATATATCTTGGCAATGACAAAAACCCCCTTAGAATCAGCTGGAACTATAACGTGTATTGGAACCTGACAGTATAGATGGCTGGATCAGCATTCAGCACTGCTGGTGCAGTGCTAACCTGGTGTGCACGGATGTTAGCCTTATTCAGGAGACTGGCATCTGGAGAGTCAACCATCTGCAGTTTCTCACCATCATCCTTCGAAAGCCCTAGTGATACTGCATTGCCACAGGGTCTGGTACGAAGGGAGAGACTGATAGACACCATTCGGTGCCCAAGACTCCCAAATGTCTACCTGTTCACAGGAGCTGGCATTACGGCTATGATAGGTGTACCTACCAGACCTTCCTGAGAGATCCATTAAACACTAGCAAATAATGAAGGGTTTACCCGTCGCCTGCCATTGGTGCTCTTGGTTTTAAGCTGGAGAGCCTTGATTTGTGTCTCCACAAAGGGTTGGAGAGTTGCCATGCCAATGGTCATAGGTCAAAAATTGACCGTCAGGTCTAACTAGTCGGCATCTGATGGAAACCCACAATGCATCATATAGTCTTTTATTACAGCTCGTGCTTTCACAGCAAACCCCGAATGCTTTGCACGATTTTATCTTCTTTTGCTTGGCCAGTCACCAGAATATTATCTGGTGACACAAACATAAAAGGCAGGATGATTTTCTCATCAAATGTGATTCTTTGTGTGTGTGCTTATGATCATTGCAAAAAAACCCAAGAAACTCTCTGATGCAGACATCCCCTTCAGCGGTGAAATAACTGCATCAAACTGTCACAATTTCAAATGTTCAATGAAATAATTCTTTTTTTTGTTTATTTCTTAAAGTAGCTACACACAGACAATATGAAATTTCCTGAATAAACCAGTTTCTTGTGAAGTGAATTTTTCCAGCTGAATCAATGTATCTGTATGCAAAGCACTATTCTCCAACAAACTGCTGAAAGCAATATATGACTCATTCTAACTATTCCAAGCTATGCATGACTCATGTTGAATGATGGAGTCAGAAGGTCATCCGTTCTTACATCTCTGTAAAAGTATTAGGACTCTGTATATGTCCAGAGGAAAAGGAAACCCTTATGAAAATTGTCCAGTCCTTTGGGAAAAGCCTAAATCTTCCCATAGATGAATGCACAGCTCACTAGAAGCAATGGTCACATCCTAGATTTTGAACAAAAGCATTTTTTTCTGAAATGGAACAGGAAGTTTAGCTTGAAGGTTATCCTATTATCTGGTATCGTAATCTGCTTACGATTTACCAGTTTTGAAGTTCCTTCCACATGCTGGCATGGGATGTTTACTTACAGGAATGATAATTAATAGTCGGTGTCCCTCTACTAGAAAGTAATTTTGCACTTTAGAGGGACAGGAAGCCCAGTGTTTGGGGTGCAGCTCTTGCTAGACTCTTATTCTGCCCTCTGCATAAGCTGGAATTTGGTAACTTCTACCTAAAAGCCCTTACGTTATTCTGCCTGTACAGAAGGACGACAGGTGGAGATATACAATGTTAGAAGTAAAAGTATTAATTGAAGGGATCTATGGCCATATTTATAGAAGAGACAAAGAAGATCATGCGATTTAATTTGTGTGAGTGTATGCGTATACATAGATAGATAGATCGATCGGTCTAAGAATTTGAAACCAGGCATAGACGAAGATTTGTTTTCATTCTACATTACAGGGTTGGGCAGAAAATGCCTAGTTAATTATTGCTAAATATTTTAAGTTTCAAAGTTCTCCTTTTCTCTTTGAGATTCTTCTCTATTATCTCATCTCTTTGTCCATCCTTCCATCTATTCACCCTTTATTGTGAGCATTGCCATTTTCAAATCATTTGAATAATGCTAATGATACTAAATTGAGCTTTTGCTCTAAATTTGTTTCTTTTGCTCACATTTGGATGACAAAGGCATATTTAAAGTTACTTAAGTAACACTGCTACTAAAGTAACTGCATTATATATGGTATTCATGGTAATGTGTTTATTGCTGCATCAAGTGCTTTTAAGGCAATAATTATGACTGCTCTTTAAGTCTGCATTGGCTAGCCTTTCTAGAAGGGTATTTGATCATTTCATAGCGTGTTATTTTGCTATACAGGAAGAAATTGTTATTGCTCCTTTTTAACTAATATGCATTGTTTTAAAACTCAGGTTAATGTAGACCTCTTGAGAGGTTGATATAAAGCAGCCATGTTTTCTGGCTTCTACAGATTCCCTGAATGTTATGAAAACTATTTAAATTAAATTAAATGAAGCTAAATTAAATAGAGTACCACATATATCCTGGAAAGATACTCTAGTATGATACAACCTATGACTTCAGAATTATTTTGGAGAAGGGATTTGAGGAATCAGTACAAATCCAGGACATCATCACAAGTGTAGACAAAGGAAGTGTCACAAGACAATGATGCTGAGCACTGGCTGTGAGCACTGGATATTTCTGAACTAGACCAATAACTAAAAACCCCTGCCCTTCTATATTTTAAAAGGTATTGTGTTGTTTTTTAATATTTCAGAACTGTGTATCTTTTTCAAAATTAAGCTCTATTGAGTTCTTACAGCTAGTTAAAAAGCTCGAAGAATGAATGATTTTTCTCTGTTTTTTTAAATCATTTGCTTGCTTTGTGAAAGATTAAACTCTTTTTCTTGGGAAAAAAAAAACATTAAGCTTTGTGAAAGATTAAACTCTTTTTCTTGGAAAAAAAAAACCATTAAGCTTTGTGAATAATTCTGTCGTGCTTGTACAAACAATATCAAATTGCACTGCTTGGAGTCTTGTAACCCTGCAGACAAAAAAACCAGTGTGTCCTCTGGGACAGAACACCGAGCGAGTTTTCAAACATTCAGGAAAATCTTGCTTAGACCATGTGATAGAGGTACCCTTTTAATGGGTGGGACACATGGAAGAAACATAATTGTCTAAAGTAACAAAATGAAAAAGCTAGAAAATTAGAGCCACCGGAATTTGTTTTCTGGCAAGACTGTATAAAACACTGTCAAGACCTACCATATCTTCAGTGGGAAACCTGGCAGATGAGAGAACCCCAAATCTATTATAATTCAGGCAGGGTACTCAGGTAGACAGTCAATCCGCCAGGCCGCCAAGGAGTAAAATAAATGTTTTGCTGCTGGCAAAGGAATTGTGTTTTTTAACTACATCAGTACTGAAATGCTGAATGAAAGAACAGGCTTCACTGAAACAAAAAAAGTATGAAACATTTTGTGTGATGTATCTTGACAAGGCACTTGAGCAGTATTCAACACTCAAATTATTGCAGGAAGAATTGGGTGATTCAAGAGACCTGAACAAGGGAAATATTGAATGAACTGTCATCTCTGCTGAAGCAGAATGGAGTAGACACTCCCATTTTTAAAAAGATTGTCTGATTATTAAATTTTGCTTATAATGCCTTCTCAGCTGCTTTTTAAATCCATTTTTAAAGTCTTTAAGACCATTGAAAAGTGGGAACTCCAGAATTTCGCTTCATTGTGTTCTTCGCGGCTACTCTCAAGTGCTTTAAAAGGTGACATAAGGGCAACACAGCCTATAATGACTAATGCTTGGCTGTCTCCTCTAGCTTCCTATGCTCATACATCTTCTGTTTTTAGTTTCTCTCGGTATTGTCCATTGGTGTGGTTACTTTACTGTCAGGAGTTTATTATTATAAAAAGGCTATAGGGGTGACTATTGTATCTCACATTATTGGCAAGGAAGCGATTGCTGTTTGCAGCTTCTGCTGAAGGAAAAAGCCGCAGATGAACGAACAATGAAAGAAGATTTGTTTCTAGTTCCTATTTGTAGCATTAGGAGTTTCAAATTTTGCTCAACCACTGGGGGTTTGGGGGATTGATACTGAATATGTTTGGTAACTAGCTGGATGCAAATTGAGGTACTGGGCTGCTGTAACTTCCATCATAATCTTCCCTACATTTGTGTGCGAGTACAGGAAGGGTACAAGAGTAGAGTACCCAGAGAAACTCTTCAGAAACCTGAGTTAGAAAGCCAGGTATCCATTATAATCCTCCCTGACTCTTAATTCTGGTCTTGACCACTGCTGGCAAATTTCTACAGAAAGCTGGGCATATTCCATGACACTAGATGCCAAATTGTGCAAAGGGATGCAGAAATGTATTATTGTCCATTGTTAAACAGTATTCCTCATCCACACGCCTGGCTTGGGTCTGTACCACCAACTCCAAACAGCACAAGTGGTAAGGCCTCCCAGCGGAACTGAAGTGGGAATGAACACTGGTCTACAAGAGTTTATTAAATTAATTCTTTCAAAGGGCATTTAGACTTTGCATGGACAGGGAGGAGGGTTTGCACACAGCAGCACAGAGAGCTTTACCCACCCTGTGCCCACCCGCAGCTTTGTACTGACTGTCATTCTGCCATACCTGGTGATGTGGCCCAGACATTTCTAATTATTCTACCTGAAAGCGATTGTCCTTGCAGAAAGATCAGGAAAAGCATATGCTGGAGAGATTCAGTTATTGAGCTCAGCCTCCTGCTGAGCCCGTACTCTTTAATTTGGAATTATCAGAAAAGATGCAACTCCAACATGAATTCTTGCCTTTAAAATACTAAAATGAGCAAGAAATCACAGCCTTTAAGTGTTCAAGGCATTTTAATGATGGTTAAGGTCAAAGACAAAGTGCAGACCTGTGGAAGAGACTAATGTAATTCTTATTTCCACTGAAGTAAGAGGACTCAAGCTTAGAGTGGAAGAGAGGAGAATGCAGACGGGCTCTTTAGTGCTGCAAGGAGAAGGAGGGACTGCAGTCAACAGTAACACAAAAGACATTCCCAAGCATTGCTCCATCATTTTATAGTATCTCAGAAAGAACAAGGATGCTCCTGCCCTTATGGCAGCAATTAGAGGGAATGCAGAAAAGGGAAGTGTAGCTTTTAGAGGAAAGGGCTTTGTGATAGGATGGTGCTGGGATGAGCAATTTCTCTTTGATTATCAGCTCCAGCTGGGAGAGTGGGAGAAGAGAGGGAAGCAGGTGGCTCCTGAGAGAGTCCACCTGGAAGAAGGGTATAGAAGGGAAGCTGTGCCACAATGCAAGTCCTAGAGTTAAGAGGAGGGTAGAAAGTGAAAGGCTGATGTGTTTTGTTTTAATTTTTTATTTATTAAAGAGTAAGAGCTTGTATTGTGATCTTTTTGAGTTAACAGTAGAAAGTGTATTTGTGAAAGGTGTTGAGAAAGCCCTGGTTGCTGCATTGAGCTCTTCCTGGGTGAGTAAATATTGTACTAGCTCATACTATAACAACAACAAAAAAAAAGACAGACTTTAGCAAGTTCTTGCTACCTGTTTGGGTAATGCAGCTCTGTGTGTGCTCAGTTAAAAGGAAACTTAAAAGTTTTGTATTTTTTCTGTATGGCAATCCCAGACACAGCATAACCAGATGTTTCTAGGTTTTTTTGCTAAATCACTGATGCCAGTGATCCTGGACTACTTGTGTGGCTGGGAACCAATGTAATTTGCAAGTACACGAATTCAGTAATACTGCAAATTAACTGATGAATTCTTGAGTCTTTTGCCTTCTAAATTCAAGCAGTGGATAATATACTGGCAGGAGGGAAAGGGAGAAATTCATTTGCAGGGGCTCGCTAGGCTCAAGATAGATCTCTGCAAAGCTTGGGAAAATAGCTTTCTGTGGCTCTGCTGAGTTCCTGTTTAATTACTTAGCCAGATATGACCTTGCACAACTTCTATAATACAAGGGACTAGGAGGTCTTTTGTGGTAAACAGAGCCCATAATAACTCCATTCTCTAATCTCTCTTTCTCTAGCTGATGCCACCCTTTATAAAACTATATATATCCCTGAAGCACCTAATTGAGAAATGGCTTTGTAAGGGTATAAAAACATTTGAGTTGCAGGAAGTAATTACACAGGAACAGTGTTACTTGTCTTCTTATTGTTACATACAAACACTGTTATTGGAAGACTCATTTCTAGTTGTGTGTCCTTTGGGTGGGCAGTTATTATACGTTTGGCCACTGGAAGGAAATGCCTAAGATGTTGAGCAGAGTGATGTTATTTAGTTCTATTTTTAATACAGTTTAGGAGGTGCATAACAGTTCATTTGCAGTTTTCTTGCATGCATCTGGGAGTCTGTCCCATATGAAAGCATCCCAAAGGTACACGGGTGTGTGTGGCACCTTAGGAGAGGCTAACAGAGAGTCTGCATAACTCTGCAAAGTGAACCTACGCTGTTCGCGGTAACAAACGCTAAGAACTGAAGGAACTGGAGAAGTAGTGACGTGGTATAATGTAGTGGATCGTACTGTGTTGAGAAATTGTTTCATTACAAGCATTGCTTTATATGGTTCTCTTGTTTTGTTTTTGAAAGCACTATATAAATAATCAATATTTTCTTTTATATTGGTGATGCTGATGTCTTAAACTTGCATTGTGGGGGACAGGATGAAATGAGTTTTGAGGTGCATGACATTATAAATGTGGACCTTGGGTGTTGGTGGGTGTTTTGGGGTTTTTTGGGGTTTTTTTGGTGCTAAATACACCTGTAACACACAGTTCAGGAAAGAAAGGAGATGGTCCAAATTCTGTCGTGTTCTTGTTGAACAACATACAGAGCCTGCGTTAATCAGCTAGCTATCAGAGCCATTCACACTTCCACCTTTATCATACCCTTACAGGACAAGCACAGCCTGCCCCTAAATCTCACACTGCCTCTGTGTGTCAGAAACAGCCTCTCACCTGCCGTAAAAATGCAGCCCTCTCTGAGCAGCTGGCCACAGCCGCTGCTTCAAAATGAATGGCATTACTTTTGACATGACTTAAATATCAGCCTCTTAAATATTGTGTCCCTTTACTATTTTGCTTTTCGAGCAAAGAAGCTGCTCTGCCTTAAGGGGTGAAGGCAGGTCCACTGGTTCTTAATTGCCTCCTTCCCCAAGTGACTTGGGAGATTGTTCTCTAACTGGCTGTAATTATCCTTTACTGTAAACTAACCACAGTACACTCTGATTTCAGTGTTATGTTCATTAGTAAGAATCCTGTTTTGAATGTTAATGTATTCTGGGAATGTCCAGTCTACAAGAATGGACTGATTTGTGTAGGAAGTGTTTGTGAAATACCCTGAGGAACAAATTTGTAACACGTAACTGATTTGAAATGAAATCCACGATGTTAAGGACAGAATATCAATGATGGTCAAGTTGCAGAGTGGCTTTACATGTGAACATCGTCTAAAAGGGAGATAAACTTTTTATTGTCCCCAAAAGAGCACTTGATGGGAAGGTCGGTTCTGAGCCTATGCCTGCAAAAGATTTCTCCCCGTGGTCGGTGTTTGTGGCATGATTTCTTGTTTGAGGCGAAGAGGGGATTTATCCTTTGAGTGGCACTACTGGTGGTTTTGCAACGGAAGTGGGCTAATAATTTAGCATGGGAGAAATGTGGGAAGAATGAAAGCTTCCCTTCATACCTTGGCTCAAACATAATCCATAAAAAGAAGACTCACCACACTTTTTTTTTTAAAAAAAAAAAAAAGTCTGAATCCTAGCAGATGCTTTCTCTTGTTATTTTCAAGGTATTCAGCAGTGTGGGTGCTTGGTTTTCAGATGGGTAAGTGTGTGCAGCATATCGGTTCTGCCATCCAGCTCCTACTCAAGCCCCGGGATCTGGAATTTTCTGCCATGTCTCCTGTAATGAGCAATGAAGCATGGCTGCTCTGCCAAGCACCCGTGGAAAGGTTTGTCTAGTAATGTTGTTGATTGCTGGATAATAAAGGAGGTGACTTGGTTGATTTTGTTTTTTTTTTTTTTCCTGCTGAGTGAAATTATTCCAGTCAAAAGTATGATTTGAATTTCCAAGCGACTCTGTGTGGACACTCTTTTTGTAGTAATAGGGGCTCTTTAACCAGTGTAGAGTAATAGACTTCCTTAGTGGAGCAAACCACATCAGAAAAAGACACTATCAAAAATGTGCACATGGAAAGCTATTGCTGAAAAACTTGTTCCACAATTGCCTTTTCAGTTAATTTCCTCTTGTATACAAGCCCTTTCTCAGAGCATTTTACCATATATTTCTGGAGAGAGAGCACTTGATCACTGAGCTTGCGCACAGTGCTTAGATCTGAAGACACCAGGCACTTGGAGTGCCCGGTGCTAGAAATCAGCCCTGATGAGCATTCATACACCTGGCTTGGCTAATAGAATTACCCTAATTGTTCTGATGTGCAAAATTGTTTTAATTAAATATGAGACTGCTGCTTTTGCTGGGTATTTCCATACCTCTCTTAATGATCTGGTTGAGAAGGCAGATGAATATAGAAGTTGTAGAAATGGAAATAAGAATTAAGAAACAAAATAGAAATCTTCGTTTAAAAACAAAAGGCTTGCTTATTGCTCAGGAAAGCATTGGGGTATTTACAGGAAAAAAACCCTCTAGAGCAAAGGCTTGAGAATGTGATGTTGCATGCTTAGGAACTTCAATTAAGCTCTGAATATCATGATTCCCACATGTGGAAAATTGCAAGGAAATAGCTGTCATGCTATTGAGTTCTGTCTATTCTTTCCCAGTTGCACACATCTTTGAAAATTACTCTGAACAAATCTAATGGTGTCCCTGGATACTACAGACTATGAAAATAAGTTTAAAAGAGCCCCTGAAGAATAGTCTGTGGGCTTTTCACCATGTCAGATGGTTATGTCATTTGCTAAAGTGTAGGCTATGCTTCTGTCCTGTCACTGGTAACTTTAAATGCTTGTCTGCTAATGAAAACTATCCTGCTAATTCTTGCTAAGTCAAAATGTGACTAACGTTTTCACGCTTTCTTCCCTTTGCTCTTTCTGTTTAAATATAGTGATAGTTATGTGAGATTTAAAAAGGCAACCATCTTCTATTGTTCTCTGTAATTTTCAGAAATAGAAACAGAAAATGCCTATAAATGGTATTTTATATATATATGCCACATACATAATGTGAATGTCTGTATGCGCGTAGGGAAAAACAAATTAATGCAGTGTAAGATGTGTTGTTATCTAAAAATTCAGATATCTCAGCAGCAAACTTTCTCCAGAAACAGAGAACCTTTTATTTAGTTTAAAGAAAGATCTCTGTTATGTGAGGTATAAAAAGTCGTCTTTGTTACCCAGGTGCTTTGGGTGAAGCCCTTGAGCAGAACCTGTATTAGCAAGAGGCAGCCAGTACCTTCACTACATGCATTACTGTGTGTCTGTGATACTATGTATCAATGCATATAGACATACATGAATGCATCTCTGTATGTATGTGGGTAACCAGACTTTTAAAGTAACCTCAGGTTAAGGTTTCTGTATCTGCTAGCTACACTTGTGCACTTTCAGCCTTTAGTAGGAAATGGAGCTTGCCAGATTTTTCCAGCTTTGTCTCTTTTTAAATACGCATTCGCACGTACATATATGTGGGATGGTATCCCCCGATTCTTGCCTTACCTTCACATCGTTGATGTTCATCCTTGTTCCCTCCTTCCCAACGAAGATGTCATCTATGTCAACCAGAATGTACCTATCCAAGGACAGCGTGAGCTTCTTCCCTGACAGGAAAGAGATGGCATCAATGAAGATCAGTTTGTGCAACCAGAAGGTCAGGTTGTTTCCAAAAAGGACTCTTTGAATCCCGTCATGAAGCCCCAAGTCTTGGATGACGGTTGCATACAGAGCAGCCTTTGGCAGTGCTGCGGGGGGTGGTCTGGAGGTCTGCAGTTCTGTTAAAAGCACAGGCTGATAGGTGGAATGGTTAAACTGGAAAATTGTCCAGTCTTCACCGGGCAGTGGACCCTTCTCAACCCTTGGCGCTTTGGTAATGCGCAGCAGGGGAGACTGAGAGTTTACCACACAGTCTTTGAGGGCTACATTATTGTAAAGATGTAATGGCAATCCTTTCAGTTTTGTACTTGGGGAGCTGTTCTCGTTGGCTTTATGAAAACCAATTATGCTAACACTGTATTCCACACAGTATTTTTCCAGAAGCTCTCTATTCCACGAGTCCATGGATACATACTTTAAAATATTCTCATATATAACAATCGTGTATTTTCCTCTTCCATTGTCTGTGAGAGGGGGAATATCCCCCTTAGCTGGCGTGATGACCATGTGGTACGGAAATCTGCTGGACTCAAGGATGGCTATGATGTCTTGCCCCAGCTGGGAGTACTGGCTTTCCACGAACAGGAGGACAGTGGGATCAGTTTTAGATGGATCGATTGGCTTAGCTGTTTTCAGCTCCACAGACCTGTATGGTAGAAGCTTGAGGTCTTCGCACTCCGCTTCTCCGGTGGTTTCCACGAGGGCCATTTCCTGCTTGTAGCCAGTGTAGAGGTAATAAGCGGAAATGATGATACTTGCCAAGCAGAAGGTCGCCAGGAGAATGACCAGCGTTCTGAAACTTCTGCGGAGCTTCACGATTAGATTCATCTTTCGCAGGACTTCCAACTTCTGTTGGACTTGCTGCTTTTTGGTTTCTCTCTTCCTAAAGTGCCATAGGAACAAGGAGATGCAGAGGTGCTGATTCCCCTCCCAAGACATTCATGTGACCATTGCAGTGCATTTATGAAGCTGTCGGGGAGGTTATAAAGCTGTCGGAGCAGGAAGTCAAAGGATCCGGAAAGCTAAATTGAAAGAGGTTTTCTCAGAATGCGGCAGCTGCCAATAATCAATGAAGAGGACTCTTAACATTATCTGCAACAAGAAGTAGAAGAAGAGTAAATAAAATAAAATCCATACAGTAATTAAAACCCATGTTAATAAAGACAGTGATTGATACTGGTAATCTGAGTTAAGAGGGAATTTTATGAACGGTTCAAGGAGCACTCAGTGTCACTTGCTTTCTTGATGTATTAAGATAAGCTGCATTAAACAGCTCTCCCATATTCTTAGGGTATAAAAATAAAGTCTAAACATAAATTTTGAGGACATGTATCGCTTCATTTATGGGCATTTCTTATCTAAAATGGTTCATTGCTATTGCAAATGGGGATGACTGAAGACTGTAGGACAAAATTAGGACAAAGTAAATGTTTATTAAATATTGGGCCATGTTCCATGTCAAACTTGAACTACATAAATATTTTGAAAGGGATAACAAATTCTGTGCTGGACTGTGAAACTTAATGAAACTAAAGTGAAAGACACGAGAGGACTTGGAGGAAAGATTTGTAGGACTTTTCTCTCCAGTTTCCATTCTGTACTGGAGTGATCAGTACAGTCTGTTTAAGGCCTGTCTGGAATGATCAAGATTGTGCATGGAATTTGCTAGTGAATGAGTAGGCTACGAAAACTGCAGGGTGCAGCTGTGCATGCCTCTGCCTCCATCGGGGATGGCAGGGAGGTGGTACGTAGCATGAAAGGGAGTTATCTGGCGAGTGCTGGGTGGGCACGTAGGTGTGTGCCCTGGGCCACGAGACGTCCAGCTAAAGGACCGGGGCTTCCATCTGTCCCTGCTGTGCTGTATGGCTGAAGTATGAGGTGCCTAAAACCTGACTTCGTGGCCAGCTCTGAAGCCCTTGTGCAATTCCTGGTAGTTCTGCCTAAATTCACAAAAAATTACCATTGGTAACAATAAACCATATCACTCGGAGGCAATTAAAGCTAAATAAATAGCCCAGGCTGCTCTATGGATTTAAATAGGAATTAACATCTTTCTGAATTATTTATATTGTTTACTTATTAGAACAATGTGAGACTGTAAACAATGGATGATTTTCTGAACTGCAAGGAAGAAACGCTCTTTCCAGGCAGATACTTGTCAGCTGATGTGGCCTCCTCCGTTAACTCAGATTACACGTTTGACTTGCATTCTGAAAAGTATTCACTCATTTTAAGCTTTACACCTAAAACTGGAAAATGCTTGTAAGAAAGGTATTGAAGAAATTTGTCTAGCAGTTTATGACTCTGGTATACAGTTCTAAGGAACCGCTTGATTGTGTCAGTTCAGGATCTTAAAAAAGCAAGTGAAAAGTTTTAATTTGGCTTTAAATGCCTTGTATACCACTCTCCTAGTATTAGAGTACTGCTTTTTGGGGGCTTATCGAGCAATGAACAGAATGCTGAAGTAATTGTGAATTAATAGGTCTACTTGCTCATGAGAGGCTTGTTGCTGCTCTCGCAGCTTAGAGAGAGGGAGTTGTGGCTGAGGCTGTTTGTGACTTTGCCAGGGTCAGGTTTTTGTCTGTTTTGCCTTTCTCAGTTGGAAGCTTGCTAGGAGATTCGTAGCCCTGTACTGTGGGCTACTCCATCAGTGACCCTGCTGTGTGTCACACAGCAATTTGCCAAAAGGTGAGCAAGGTGGGTAGTTTATCCATGGACAGAAGTGAGAAAAATGTTCTGTATTTAGTAATGTCTTATGTATGAGAGAAGAAATAAAAAAAAAAAAAAATCACAGCTATCACTAGGAAATTAAAATAATCCTGATAATTGTAAGAGTATTTGCCCTCCTTTGGTGCTTCCCTTGTTCTGCAGTTCTGTCTGCTTGCCAGGATCTTGCTTCTTATTAACCCTCCAATTAGGATTTTATCAAAAGATAAAACTGGATCAAGTGAAGCATCATCTGTGAGGCCGTGTTCCAGTTTTGGTGACATTGATGAGTCACTCAGCCTGACTCTGAGGGTTTGTCGGCTCAGGAGAATTGCTCTCCATGGGAAGGGCAGCCTCGCTGGGTGGGTGATCTGCCCACAAAACAGCTAATTGCAACAAGCCTTAGTTTTGTTAGCATGAGATAGGTAGGTATCTTGGAAACAATAATTAAAAACCCCTCTTAGACTCTGCATTCTCTGCTTGCTTTCAGCACTAGAGGGCAATATTTTCTTGCTTTTTAGCAGACAGCACCTGCTCTCACCTCTACTCACTGAGCAGACAGCCCTGCCTGCAGGCAGGCTCTCTCCAGAAGGGTCTCGGAAATCCTCAGGGCCAGGTAAAACACCTTAATTAAGACTCTTATGTTTGAAAATAATAAAACCCAGTATTTCTGCTCTGAGAAATCTGCCACTAAATCACAGCGAATGCTTACCAAATGTCTCAGCCTACACCTGTAGCACAAGGGAATAGCTTGCAAGGAGACCTAAAATTGCACATTTTTTCCTTACTGTTCTGTCCTGCTGGATGTCCCAGGTACTGGTATTGCAAGCTGTCAAAACAACACACTTCACAAGCCAGATCTTTGCTGCTACTATTGCTCGTATTACTAGAATTCATATTCTAGTAATATGAAGCCCCTGACTTTATACTAGCCAAAACAAAAACGTGGTCTCCATCCCAAATTATTTGATCCAAATAACACTGGTAAAATATCTTCCAGCTAAAATGTTAGTAATTGGATCTAATGTAAACTAGTACATCTGTTGTATGCAGTTGTTATAACAAGTGCAAGTATTCACAGTTATCTGGATATCTAAATATTAGAATTGATAAGGAATTTAAACTTGCATATGGAAACCTGGCATTGGAGCAGATCATCTTTTGGTTTGTGCATTGTGTTTGAACTGCTCTGTTGAACTGATTATACTGTTCAGTAAAAAAAAAAGTGTGAAGTAATTAAAGTTTATGAAAATAAATCAGCTATATTAGCCATTAGTGGGACATTTTCCAAGGCATAATTGGAAGTTAAGTGCCGTTTGTGCCTTTGAAACTCTCCTCCTTAAAGTTCAACAGCTTTATATTCACTCAGAAATTCAAATATCTTTGGAGTATTTCTGTGCTATATTAAAAACATGAAAATAGGCCATACTTCATAATTAGCATTACTAATGTAGTTTCATTTTAGAAACAGGTGTTTGAGGTCCCGTGTTCTTATGGTCACTGGTCAGCATTCATTGACTCTTCAGGGGTAAAGCCCAAAGCTGGGTACATTTGATCAAGGAATCAAGGTTACATTCATCCAGAGTTGGTCCTTCAGTAGGTCTTCAATCCTGCCCTCAGCTGACTTCCTAGACGTGGGGTCTTTCCCCAGAAAGAGCAGAACTCTGCGATATAACTCTGTTGTGATGCCATAGGTGTCTGCAGGAACCGTAATTTTTCTTTAATTCAGGCAGCCAAAGAAAAACAGAGGTTTAAAAATTGCTGCCTCCTTGCTAAATAATACTTCCTGCTTCCCCATAAAAATGCATTTGATTGATGATTAAAGCATACTGATTTTGAAGATGATTGATTGGGAGATTAAGACTCAACTATTTAAAACCAATAGCACAATAGTGAAGAGAAACAGCCTCTTATTAATACCATGTGTTAACATTGCATCAGGAATTAAAGCCGATTCTCTCATGGTCCAGTTCCTATGTGCAGACCTTCTCACAGGGCTTAGTGATTTAACAAGCCTCTTGACCAAATTAGGTGCAACTAATCAGTGGGGGGGAATACAGACATTGTAGAAGCAGAAGGCAGTTACATGTTGCGAAGGTGGCTGTTAATTGCTAATGAGGGATAGCTGAAATAATGAAATTATTGCCTGGGTAAATAGGGAGAACTCCATTAAGAGTGAGAGTTGCTGCCTTCCATCATCCGTCAGGAGAAATAGGTGATGTGTGATGTGTGAGCAGTTTGGCCCTGGCAGGAGGCCAGCGGCGAGTACTTGGTGTGCAGGCTGCCAGCACTGCCTTGCAGGGCAGTTGTAAGCTCTTCTCCCGTCCTTACCTCTCCTTGTAGGTAGGCTAAGGATCTCTGATCTAGTCCAGCATCTGGAAAGCGGAGATCTTGATGTTAAGCACACAGTTGTGTTTATCCACCCTGTGGATTGAGCTAATAGACTTCACATCTGCAGCAGGTTAAGGGCCTGTTGCCGATTACAGCGCTGAGTAGAGGAGCAGGATGCTTGTTGATCCTCTGCAATATGGTCATGTCTGGTTGCCTGTCTGTAGCAGAGTGGAACGCTCTACGGGTAATTCATCTGGAGGCAGGCCAGAAGTTTCCTTTCATCTGACTCCAGCATAAATCAGAAGTTGGAATGTCTTTATTTTCTATATATAAAACTTCCTTTTAGGCTAAAAAATTAATGTAAATGCTTTCCTCTTTTCCTTCCTTTCTAAGCTTGTATGACTCCTGCCATTTATTAGCAGTCCAATGATCCATGATGCCTACTTGCTACTCCTTATGTATGACTGCTCATTCGATAACAGAAAAAAGCAAACTGATTTGAGTGAAAAATGACTCCTGTTGACCATTAGCAAAAGTTCAGGGTTTCTATTCACTGCAAAGGAAAAAACACTTTTTTTCTCAGAAAAGTTTCCAAGAGATTTTTTTTTTAACTCAGCTCATGAAACTTGGGTGCTTCTTGAAAGTAATTTTTTTTTTTCATTTTAAGCCTAATGACGTTGCAACATGTTTCATGTTTATGTGGTTTTGCTCATGAGGGGTGTTAATGCCAGCTGCTCACAGCCTACCACAAGGTTTTAGAAAACTTTTACCTAGGATAAGGACAGCTTCTGAGCTGGTAAAAGCTGTTGCAGGTCTTCTAAGTTTGTTCTAACTCTCTTCTAATTTCTGAGTGGAGGGGCTGCTCAGCACTTTCATCTTGTTTGTTTGTTTTCAATGCGTAATCATCTGTAAGTTAAAACACCAATTTTTCAGTATTTACAGCAATTTGATCAGTCTATTTTGTGCCTATAATCTTGTGTGATTCCAGAAAGCTAAATGATGCCAGAGGTTGAAGTCAATATTCATTGAATATAAAGCAAAGTGTTTGAATACCTCAACTTGTGCGCGGAATGAAAGCTGGCGTCATGTTATGCATGAAACAATACTTGGAAGCCAGCTATTTGACCCTTTTGACTTCCATGTTTCTTTGGCTTTAAACTTTTCCAGGTGATTTCAGAACTTGGAGATTTGAAGAAAAAAGACTTCCTGGAGGAAAGGCAGCTAAAGGTGTATTTGGAGATAGGTTTTACACATATACATATTCTCCCACATGTACACATGCACACCCCACCCCTTACTGTGTATATAAGAAAGTTGGGAAGCGTGGTGTAAAGGTATGTCTGTAAACTCTTCACTCTTGATAAACTGAAAACATCTGATTGCTGCAGACAGATTCATGCAAAGCGAACAGTTTGTCTCACTCCAGGACCAACAAAGTTGATCTGTTTTTATCATGGCTAGTATTGTCAGGTGCGATTTGAAGCATACTAACAGAGTGGTTTTCTTTATTTTCAGTGTTTTACTCATCTTTTGACTGAGTAGGGGAACTGCGATTAGAGAAAGCCTTGTAATAGTTATTTCTATTCCTTTAACACTTCTGAAGGTGTGCAGATAGCGCGCTGACTTGCCACAAGTCCCACTTTCTTGAACACTTATGATAGATGTTCTGTTGTAACAGCATGCAAGTAGACATATTTTGTTCTCATTAATGCATATGTGGTCTGAAGTTGCTGACTTACCAAGTGGTTTTTCTTTTTCTTATTAATGCTTTTAGATAGGTAACTAATGAGACTCCCCCCCCCCCCCCAAAGATATTCTACGTGAATCAGTGGGATGCTTTTACAAATGTGAGCTAATGAGACACTAAGGAAGGTATTGTTGTTTCTGCAAATCCTCCCTCACAGAATTGTTGCCTCCTTTGATTCTGCAGCCCACATGTAACACTTCCCGTTGCTTAAGTCCTAGTAGAAACTTATTCTAAGACTTAACCAGACCACACTTCTGGTGAATGTTGCCTGATGTTCAGCCTCAACACTTCTTTATTCTGACACATTAACTTCCCATAGTCCCACAGTCATTTGGACCACCCACAACTGCACATGAATATCCCATCCATGATGTTTCAGTGATGTTTCCTCCAACTGTCACAATTTATCAGCCTCTAACACGTCAGTGTCTTTGAACATAAGTAGTTTTAATATTTCTTCAGAAGTCACTGACTGTTGATTTTTCCTGAGTGTCAGGTGTGGAAGCTCCTAGAAATCAGTAATAATTTAAGTGTAGTCTTAGGAGGACCATGTATGAAGAGAGAACCTATATATATTTCTTGTTTCTTGACAGAGTGGCTCTAGTCACCATCGCAACGGGTAGGTGTTAATGACCACATTCACTTTTTGTGTGGCTCCATATGTGGCAAAAATGTTGTGTAGTGATATCAAAATATATCACTTTTATCAAAATATACCAACATGTACATAATATTTTTATGTCATCAGGCAAAACAGCTTAGCTTTGTGGCCAGACTTAAAATGAAAAAATAATAATAAAGTATCATCTCAATGTCATTTCTAATAAATGTGTCCATCTTGCCTGAGTGATGGTAATAACAGCTATCACTTTTCACCAGTAACTTGCCAAAAATTAGGGGGGGAATAAAAAAGCTAATTAGCATTACTCTTGGGTACAGGCCTGACTTTTCCCAAGGTCATTTGGCAGACCTGTGGCTGAGCTGGAAGCAATAGCCACTTGCTCTTGCATAATGCCCTTCAACAGATAGGTGTCTTGACAACCCTCATGACATCTGTAGAAAAGTAACAGAACTACCAAGGATGAAAAGAAGGTTTTGAGACATGATCTGAATGTCAGAAGCTTACTGCTTAAGCCATGATGACAGAGCCAAAATGTCATGGCAAAGTTGTGTCTGAAAACACAGCAGAGATTCCCATGGTACAAAGTTGTGTGACACCTACAGGATCAAGTCCTTGGAGTTGATGCTTTGCTTTCCAGTGGGATTAGTGGAGGGTGCAGGTGTAATGAACATCCTATGATTGCCCCAGTCCTTTTGAATGAAGCTGGTGAATAAAAACAGGCTTCATGTGTTTTCCTGAGGCAGCCTGCAAAACACTCCTGACCTGATGCAACAAATCTTCTGATCTTGCTTGGTTAATGGCTCTTCATCACTTTTCAATTCATAGTTTAATGCTTCAATGGAAGCCAATTTGAATTCATTTAACTTTTCAAATAAAACTTTTGTGAGATGCTGTATTATATGTTTTATTACAGTCCATCTATTCTGTTACTGTTTTCTACTTTTATAAGGCTGTCAATTAGCTATCCCGTTTCAATAGAATGATTTGCGTTGTGAATTCAGTTGAAACACAACATTTGTGCAATATAATGGCTGCCTAACTAGAACTCCTTAAAGTCAATCAATGCAGTAGTCAAACTCTGTACACCTTGTTTGATCATATGTAAAAGCTAAGGCATAAAAAAAAATAAAAAAATATTTTTATAGTTCTATGAGCATCTAAATAACTGCACATTTTCTGTATCTATTTTAAGAATTTACCAAGGATTACAGATTTGCTGGATAGTTATTGAAACTTTACTTTTTGGAGGTTTCTTACACAAAAAAATTGAAAAGTTCCCTTTTTAATGAAGAGGTCCTTTGCATACAAGACATAGTCACAGGCTCTGGAATAGCTTATTAGAAGCTAAATTCCTTGGTCTTTATACTTTTTTTTTTTAGTAGTTAATGGTTTCCCTCACTTTCTGTTTTCCTATTGCTTTTATGGGACCTAAAAATGTTTGCCAACATACAAGATGATTAAAATGTCTCCACCCTCATATCAATGACAATATATTTCACTGAGTAACATGTTTTGTGGTGTCTGTATCCTGTCACAGGGACTAGTTGTGAGAAACTCTGATGTGGTCACATCTGTGCTAGGAATTAAAAGGAGGCCACTAACTTATTTCAGAGACGACTGCTGTCACATAGTAATGATCTATTACTACTGCAAAGGAAGTCTATTTAAACCTAGCTAACAAAGACTTTGTACCTAAATCCTTAGAGCGGCATGTTTACCACATGAAACTTAAACAGAGGTTTATTCTGAGTTTATTCAAGCCAGGTTGCAGCTGGCCGGAGACTGTTTTCAAGCTCTAGGTACATTAACTCTCCATTCTAACAGCTTCCCTATATTTATTATTTAAGTAAATTCTACTGGAGGCCCTTCTCCCCATCTTCATCCTTGTTGGCTGAAGGGTTTTGTTATCATTGAGAGGATTTAGTAGAAAAATGGGTAGAATGCATAGTGAGTGAGTTTGGTCCCAGCAACTTCTGATCAGAGCAGGTGTGTGGACTAGAGCGTCATCTAAGCCATCAGCGCTGGTGGCAGCCTGGCAGGTCTTAGCCAGCAAATAGTGGAAATGGCTTTCAAGCAAAGTAAGGCAAGCAGACGGAATGAAGACAGGGCGACCCTCACATGCCTCTTTGTGTGTGTGTGTGTGCGTGCACTTCCTGGACTTCCAAACAGCATTTTTCTAAAGAGGAAAATTCAACCAGTCACTTCCACCTTGCTCATAAAATACTTGCATTTATCGCTGCTTTATTACATGACAGTTTGGGGGCAGGAAGTTAAGTTTATAATATCTCTCCTGTCTTTTCTATATATATATGTATTTAAATTGCTTAAGTGAGAGTCTTAGTCCTAGACCAGGTTCCAGCCAGTCCTTCAGAAAATTCTGAGTTTTACTACCAGTTCTTTCAAAATGGAAAGTTTAGCTTTTTGTGGGAACCAGTTATGGCTGCACATATTACTGTTGTCAGTAAAACTAACCTAGACAGAGGAACTTCATCCTACTAAAAATACTACAATACCCAACAGACTATCTATATCTCACTTTAATGTATTTAAGTATTTCAGCCACTGCCAAGCAGACAAGATAGTCCAAGGAAGTTTTATGGAAGATATTAATTCAAATTTAACTTCTTTTTATCTTGGAATGATTGGATTGGTATTGTTTGCCTATCAAGAGGGAAAATGCCTAGTAGTAAAAGGATAAGGCAGGGAGCTGAAACTGAGTTCTGTCTCTTTCTGCTACCAACACCAGGTATTGCCCTCTGGAGGCCACTGATTCCCCCCCCCAGTACTTCAGTTTCCCTGTCTGCGTTGTGGGAATAATACTCTTTTTTTAATCTTTACATGGGCATTAGCTGTAAAATGTTCTAAGATAATTCATGTTTGGTTCAAACGTATATAGCATGGATGTTGCAAATGGTGCATTTGAGACAGCCAGTGCAAAATTCATACTTTCACATGCAGTCAAATGTATTTGCAGTGCTTACTTCCTTTTTCTTATATTTCATACCCTGGTTAAATTTCTTTGTGTTTATTTCTGCCACTGTTTTATGGGGCTTCTCTCCTCTTCTGAGAGAAGCCACTTTGTCAGTCAAGTGTAAGATCTCTTTTGAGATTTCTGGTGTGTTGTCTGTGACCTATAGATACAGTTTTTCTTTTGGTTCAAAATATAAACAAATATTTGCTTTCAAAAGATCTATTCTTTGTTTTGTCTAGATAAAGTTCAATTTAGAAATGCCACTAGTAGGATAAGGGTCCTACTTGGGAATTCAAGGGATTTTTTTGTTAAGTCATGCTAAGCTCAGACACTGGAACTAGAACTAATACCATTAGAGCTATGTGATAGAATAGCGAGGCTTTCGTTAACCTGTTGTTTTCGTGAAAAATCTCTGCTTATTGAACTACTGAGGCGTTAACTTATTTTTGGAAGGGGGGTTGGTGGAATTAAAAAAAAAAAAAAAAAATCCAACTGGTTGTCAAAATCTTTCTGAACATACTACTCCCGCACCAGGCTGGAATTAGTTATGTTTCTTTACATTCCTATTCTCTCCTGTGGACTGGGTGCACAACTATACTGTGTTTTCCAATATGTATCTCCAGGATGCATCTTGGAAGAGGAAATCCATCCTGGCTTTCTGGTTTATGGAAGGGGCTTACAACCTGACAGAATGATAATCTCATTAGTTGACACAATGATATGTTGTAATTCATCAAGTTCTGGTTTAGACAATATATACACAGATATTTAATTTTCTGCCTGAATGTAAATATTTTCCATGGAGGAGAAAGCCTTCTAAGAAGTACTTTAGTTAAAAATCTGAATATGCAGAATGACTGCTGCCGATTCATGCTGGCACGTGGATCTTGCTACCTCCGAAGCTGATGAGGAGTTAGTCTTATGGGAGTCTGAGAATGTCAAGTGTTTTGAGGCATGCACTGCTTGCTTTGCTTGTCATGCAGACAGTACGTACCACAGAGGTCTCCTGATCTTTAGTTGTGATTTCTATTTTTTTTTTTAGGTACAAATTACAGTAACATGCATCCCTGCAGGTAATTTAGAAATAGTGAGGTATGGGGAAACAGGGCTCTGTTGATGTTGTGTTAGAAGTTGAAGTTCCAGAATCACTGCTTCTCAGTTACTAATGAGATAGACCTTAAAGAAGGAGGAATGGTTGCTCTACCAATTCAAAGCAAACCTGGACCCTCAGTTGCTAACAGTATTTACTGGCTTGCATCGTGCCCTGTGCAGCAAGGGACTGTATACTGTGTGTGCATGCATGGTTCTACCCTTAACAGTGCAAATTGTATGGGGGTAGAACAGTGAAACCACTTAAAATGGCACAACAAATACAGTCTACTGACTAGTAATGAATACAAATGCCCTAGTCTGTTATAACAGCTATTTAGGTAGGCAGAATGCAGGGACTCTGGCAAAAGTATCAAGGCAGATGGCCCTGCTTTTGTTTAAATTAAACAAACAAACAGCTATGAGAGCTTTCAAATCAAAAGTGACCAGTAAGTGTAACTTCTTACCCAGAACCCTAGACACTACTGCATTTTCCTCTCCTATCTAAAAATTTCTCTGTGAATCACCAACCACCTGCCCTCCCCTCTGGTGGTTTAAGGGGTGATAAATATCCCAGCGAGAGCTCTGGCCTTCTCCTTGCGAAATATAGTCCCATGCAAAAGGCAAGGATGTTGGATAAAACATCCCCTGAAACTAGAACATAGAGGTGGGTGCATATTTCATGACACTGTTTTAACTTTCCAAACAGTCACCTCTTTTATGGCCAGCAGCTACTATTAATTATTTATCAGAACACTTATTTATACACTAAAAGCTAAATGCAATCCTTTCAGTGGAAGCCTGGCAGAGTGTGGGTTGAAATAAGTAGCTGTGGATAGTCCTTCAGGAGGATACATTTCGTGCAGGGTTCTGCTCAGGGAAGAGCCCGTTCACATTATTCTGTCTGCTGTGTGTCTGATAATGATATATACGTATGGGAGATTAAAACCCAGCCATTAGTAAAACTCTATAGCTGTAGATTCATCAGCCCTGAGCATTAGCTGTGCGTGCATTTCTCAGCGCTCTTGCGGGCCGTGACAGGATGGCAGATGCTCCTCTCATCCCGTGGCTGCATAAGGACTAACTCTGAAGCTGCAAGATTGTCCTAGCCGAAATTCTGCAACAGCAGCCCTGGGTGCAAAAGCATGTACTCTGTAAGTTTAGCTATACTGCGGTCTGGGGCAAATGCATCAGCAGCCATACGTGTACAGATTTTAAATTGCTGTCTGTGTTATACTGTGGTTTTGGGTTGTGCTATGGGATACCTTGTCTTGGCATGTTTTGGGGGAGAAAAGAAACTTGCCTGGTAGCCTCCATGTGACATGAAGAAGCAGGGAAAAGAAAGACTTCCCTAGGTCGTGAGACGCAAACCAGAGATTCAGCAGGTTTTCCCTTGGCCAAGCTAAGTAAGCCAAGCACAGTTCTTATTTCATCAGCTTCCAAGGAAGCAGAGGCAACCCCTTTCTTTTTGCTTCTTTTCTCATGAAAGAAGCCCGCCCTACCCTGGCTTCTACTTCTGTATTTGCTCTGGCTCTGTAAAACCCATCCTTACAGTAGAGGAGGAAGGATTAATTTTCTCCACTTGCCTGCACTGGGGGAAAGCAGTTGTGACCCTTCCTGTAGCCAGAGGGAAGGAAATAGGTTTAAATACTTTTCTGCTCCTTTCAGAATTGAGTTTAAATCACCTCATCATAATACATTACTTCTGGTGCCAATGTGTTGTCTTCATCAAATACTGACATGGTTTCTACACTGTTGTGCTGTTGCCATGTGATTTTGGTGGCATTACTGTTTAGGTAAAATATTATTAGTTTTCTATAGCAACTGTTAATTTGAGAAGAATCTGTGACTTCATTGTAATTATTACTGACAGTAGTTGTAACAAATGCTTTAGATTGACGTGCATGGTTTTCATTTTCTTCCAGCACCCGATTTTTTTTTTTGTTGTTTTTTATAGCTCAAGCAGTTTTTCTAATTTAAATGTTGACATAGATGGAAAATAAATTCTGTGTTTGTATCTGACACTATTCTGGGTGGCTTACACTTCATGAGGGGCATTGCTTTAACATTTCAGTAGGAGAAGTAGACTTGTTGCTGCGATATGAGCATTTTTCAGCCTTTCTCAAAATGTGGGACAGGACACTTAATGCTCCAAGCAATTTCCAGCACAGAGACCCTGCTTCTCCCATAGTCCAGCCCCTCAACCTGCTCTAATGGTCCTCAACTGCATCTCCCAGGCCTGGGAATAAGGGATCTGCTAAACTGCCACTTTACGCTGTACTCCTTAATCCTTGCAAATGGTTTCAAACCCAGGCTCTCCTCACCTTGGAAAGTGAGGAGAGCCCTTGGCTCATCGTAAGCTCAGTGCCCTGAGATGTTCCTGAAATGACCCCACAGGCTGGGGAAATTGCAGCTTTCTGCACAATTCTGAGTTATCCTTCCCTTCAGCCAGCCAGGCCCCAGCTTGAAATGCTTTGCTGCTCTTAGGCCAGGGTTTGCTTTGTTCAGAAAAGTCCATTTTGCAAGTATGGAAAGCAATTTCTTGGATGCACCTCAGAAGCTCAAGCATTATGAAAACTTTGCAAAGCAAACACTTGATGGAAGCAAAACATCAGTGTATACATGCAGCTGAAGCTCAGCCAGCCCTATGGTCACAGAGGCAGTCAAATCAAAATTGTTTGTGAGCTAAATTGGAAAGATTTGGAACAGAAATGATATCTTTTTTGGTAAGAGATCATGATATTCTTTCCCTTATTGCCTGTAGAAAAATAAAATGAGAAACAGATCTTCTTCTGTTAGCATACGGTTAAATGCAATTTTTTGTTTAGCTAACTGAAAACTGAATCACAACTACTAGTAACTCATCAGCATTTTCTTTGATCAGTATTGCCCTGGGTTTGCAATATGTGGCCATGCTTTCCTTAAAGTATCTCATTATCCCTCTGAGATAATTCCTGTACTGTCAGACTTCCCAAAAAAAGAATCTTTACTATTAGCATATTTTTTTCCCACTTGTACTTGAATGATAGTTGAACTCTAGAGAAGCTCGTGATTCCCTGCATGCTGCCACATCAGCTAAGTTTGATCAGTGCCATTACAAAGAGCAATATAGCAGATATCACAACCTCTAAACATCCATAAAGTTTTAATAGGGCTTCCAGAACTTTATAGTGTGAGTTAACAGGGTGTTCAGACTGAAATGAAAGTATATGTTGGGTCATATATATGTGTGTGCGTGCAAGTGGTCAGTCACCTCAAGCATCCGGCTCTATGCTTAAATCTAATCCTTTGGATTTGATTTACTCCAATAAAATGAAAGTTAGAGGAGCATTTCTCCAGCCTCACAGAAAACAGTGGTGTCAACAAGACATTAAGGTCCTCCTGCTTTCATTTCTGAGGCTTTCAGACATTAGGCATTTATTATGAATCAAAAAAATGGCCATGTTCTGAGGAAATGGCACAAAAACTAATACACAATCTTAAACTTCTGCACGGAGCAATGCCATTAGGAACATCTAATCTAATCGAGCAGATCATATTCTTTGAACTGGTAAGATTCAGGAGAAAACTGGAAGCCAAGAATTTCCTTAGTTAAATTGTGACTTGGCATTCCCCCCCTCCTTCTTTAGAGCAGCATTTCAGAAAGCAAGTCAGACAGTGCAGCTTGGCTGATGGTAAAATGTACGTGATGAAAGTATACAGACGCGATGGGGCAAGACGGGGAAGCACCTGGCAACATTGCCAACTATTTGAACTTTATGAACGAGGAGAATCTGCTATTCTTCCACAAGCTGAACGTCTTATAGCAGGAGGATCATAATTAAAAACTACTGAAGGAATGGGGTGAAAATGACTTATTTCTTTTTGTCTTTTGCTCTGATAACGTTCAGAGGTAGAAAAGGCAGAATAACCTGCTTCACAGGGTAGGCCAGATTCTGCAGCATTTATTCACAGGGAGGGAGAGTCCAATCAATGTGATTAAGAGCTGCAGAAGTTAGTAAAAAATGATATGGTAAATTCCCTGGGGAAAAGAGAACTTAATGAGTGTGGGTTTTGTATGTATGTGTGGTTACATTAGTGTAGGGCTTGTAGGAAGAGACTTATTCCCCTCTAAACATTTCTCCTTTGAGTGTTTATTCCCAGCAGTAATGACTTGGAGCTGGTATGTCAGCTGTAAGATAAAAATGCTGGGCTGCTGCTGGGCTCTGACTCGGCAGTCATCTGAAGAGCAAACACAGATTTCTTCAGTTTACCTCTTACTATCTGAAACAATCCTTGCTTCCACACTATGAATGATCATGCTGTTTTAAATAAAAAAAAAAAAAAAGTTGCTGGCAGATGTTGTTTGCATATCAAACTGCTGGAAGAGAGCAGGTCTGCAGGTCTTGGCTTCCTCACAGCACAATTACTCTTACTTTAAATAGTGCATGTTTACTGTCTATCCATGGAAAGCTTCCACATTGTCATTTTAATACACTAGTTTTGCTTAACTTTGCTGGATAGTAGCAAATAAAAGCCAATTATATGGAGTAGACTAAAGAAAAATTGCAACCTTATCCTCTTTTTTCCCTCACATAACTTCCCATGCTCTAACTTCTGTGGTCTTTCATATATTTAGTCAGACAACTGTTTCCCCTAGGAGGGCGCGCATCCGTTTACATCGAGGACACTTGCATGCAAACATGGCAAAGACTATCTCAAACTTTCAAATAATCCTTTGAATTCCAGGCTCTAGGCAGCTTTCTGAAGTACTTACTATACATAATTAGGTTCTAGGCAAACCGTTTTACACACCGTGTGGATATTTATGCCTGCTCAGGAACCGTTTTCTTGTCTCTGAGTCCAGGCACTGTCTATATAGCCGTATGAATATATACCCAGAAGTATAGGTTAACGTAGCAATATGTGCAGAAGCTGAACAATAGCTTACCTAGAGAAGAACTTCTCTTCCTAGTGTGCAGGAAAGAGACATCTGCTATTCAAATCTCTTCACATGGCTCCAGGTAAACTAGGGAGAGTTTTCAATTGATAGCAGCTGTCTGAGCGGCATCCCGGGAAGGCTCCTCTTGCTCCAGCCCCAGAAACTGAACTCTACCGGCACAGTCACATCTCGTTTATACACAGACTGTCCTTTTCAAAACAAGCAGCCAGCTGGAATGATTCAAACCTCTGTTCAGCACACCGTTAAAAATGCAGCTTCCTTCTTGGACATGGGGATTACACCGGGGAGCAACCAGGCTACAGCAAAAAGGCTGCGAGAACTATTTAATCACCCAAATACCAGCTGCTCCCGCTACTACTGCCGGTGCTGCCGCCGTGCCTCCTGTTTGCTGTAGTCAGCCTCCCTCTCCCTCATATCTACAAGAGTATCGAGGCAGCTTTGCAGGGTGGTGATTGGCAGAAGCGGCCAATTCCTCCAGCTAATCAACCCCCAGACTTTCAAGGACTCGGAGCTGCTCTGATGTCATTCCAACCGAGGGGGGATGCTTCATGCGAGGACACGGCGACGGAGGCAAATTCGGAGACGAGCTGCATTCCTCTCCCACTGCTGTGATTGATTAGATGCTCCGGGAGGATTTGCATAATCTGTCATTGTGCAGTTGGACCACCTCCCCTCCTGCCTGCCCGCCCAAAATGCGGGAGGAAAATGCCACTTTCAGCTTCTGATTTTACACCTGGAGTCTGCAACTGAAAGCCTGGGGAAAAAGGAAAAGTTGAAAGAGTCATTTTCTGGCAGAAGAATGCTTGAGCCCCCAGCCCACCCCCCTACCATCCCCAGATGCTAAAGGAGGCTCAAGAAAATCACAATACTGGAAGACTCTTTGGTTCCTACTCTTGTTAGGTCACCGATAAGATCACCTGGTACAACAAAAGGTGGTTTTTAATGCATGACCAAAATCAAGCAGAGGTCACCCAGCAAGTTGGTTAGAAATGATCTCCCTGACACCACGTCTGGGTGGATACCAGCAAACATGCGGTGCTCAGAGGTGCAAAGTATTCTCCTACTGTATGCGACACAAATTCCACCTATTTGTTGCATAATTTCTTATTAAAATCCTTTATCTCATCCAGCTAGAGATGAAACCTACCTCCATAGCCAAGAAACATGATTGTTATGTGACTTTAAATTATATTACAGAGGAAAAACTAAACACTTCGTATATTAAAAAAATTAGATTTTATACCAATCTAATTTTCAATTTTTGCCAGCTTGACACCTTTCACTCCAAAACTGTTCTTTGTACGATACACCTTGGAATTGAAATTCAGCCAATTCTGTGCGGCAAATGTGAGGAGAAAATAGTTTTGTTCAAGGAGACTGGAACAAACCCATTCTGAGATGATGAATGACGCTGTAAACTCAGATTTGAATCATAGGAGGGTCAGCTCAACCTTTCGTGTTTCCAAAATACTGTAAATAAATGGTGTTCCATGCAGTTTACCATTTCCATCCTTCAGCTGGGACCTTCTGCATGAAGAGCTATTTGCTCTCTGTGAATATCCAAGTTTCAAAGATGGTAGATATTCCTAACTAGGGACTAATTTATTCCTTCTGGCTAAATTAGAAACTGAGGGAAAATTAAAAATCAAAGTATGTCTGAGTCATTTCCTGCAATTTCTAATTACAAAGCGCTCGCTGGGGGTCTTTTAAAAATGCCTTACACCTATGGCTGGCTCTGGATTTGGGATTTGTTTTCCAAAGACTGCCGCGAAGGTTGGGTGCGGCGTTTCTGCTGCAACCGGGTGGCGAGCGGGTGCCTCCTTGCATCCTGTGTGAACATCAGAACTGAAGTCAGGCTGTAAACTAAAACCTCCAAATCAAGTGAGAGAGTCTCTTCCCAACATAAGGAAGACTTCTGGTGCAATTGGTTGAAAACCGCAAAAAATGCGAGAGCTTCCTATTACTAATCCGATGGTGCCAAAAGAAAAAGTCCAGTTGTTTTGTTCCTCTTTCTACTGTGAGCAGAAGGCTCTGGCTGTGGGGTGTGAGTGTGCTGCAGGGCGGCTCTCGGCTGCTGCCAGATGTGGTGGGAGCAGCGGCCTGCCCCTTTGAAGCCGCTGCTGCAGATGTTCCCAGGGTGGGCCAGTGGCCAAGCAGTTACGCATGCCGTTGAGAGTGTATTTTAATTCAGATGCTAAAGTCACTCTTTGAGCTTAAATCCTTGGCTTTAAGAGCGTGCCACGCTAGATGAATTCAACATGAAGAAGCATGGCTGTTGATTCACGCTGCCTCGATATCTGTTTGCTTTGTTAGTGATTCATTTTAAGCAGAGCATCAGGTGACTTACTATGCCGGGGTCTGCCCTTGTTAGAAATGTGTGGAAATCAGTTGGCAGAACTGCTCCAACTCTCTTTATGTAATAAAAAGAGCACACCAACCCTTGGGGAAAAAGACAGCACAATTTGAATTTTCACTTCTCTCTCCTTTGGGCAGTAGTGAGAATTGAACTCTTCTTGCTCGGACACAAATGCACTTGAGTTACCTAGAATGTCCTTCCAATCATGATATTATTCTCATGCTCTGCTTTAGGGAAAAATATACAAGAAAGAATATCGGACAGCAAGAAACAGAAAAGAAGTATGGATGGAGAGAAACAGTAAAAGAATAGAAATTCTAGTAATAAAACACCATATTAATGAGGTACCACATTTATGCTGAAATTCTTGCCACAGGACATGTTTTTTTCTGGATCTTACCTGCAGCACAGATTTTGCACTAGCTGGTGGAAACTCTGTGTTAGTTAATACTTGTGTGATTTGTTTTCCCCCCTGTATAAGTAGTCTATCACAACTTCCTAGGTCTCCTATCTCAGTAGATCAAAAGTTGTAGACAAAACCTGCCAGTACTTTGCCCAAAACTATTTACCTTTCCAAGACATGACTTTTGGTTTTATAACTGTGGGCTTGTTGGGGTGTGTTTTGTTGGTTTATTTGGGGGGTTTGTTTTTGTTGGCTTGGTTTGGTTTTTTGGTTTTGCGGGTTTTTTTGGGTTTGGTTTTGGTTTTTTTTTTTACTTCAAACTCCCTAGTGGAAGTTAAGTGTTGCTGCTTTGTTCTGTCCAAATATTCTTGGAGCTTACACACATTACAAGACATAGAAATGCTTTACTTTTCTGAAGTGCTTTCACATAGACTTTCTGCTTAGTTAACAAGACTTTGAATCAGATTATTTTTTTTTAAGGGGCATCTGCATTTACACTGAAGGCAACTGCTGAAAATTCAGCATCCTTCTCCTATTTAGATGTTTAAATCCAGATTCTAACGCTCACAGTTAGCTGTTCTAAGTACTATACTATCTCTACAATATCTGTGCATGTATTTTTAATGTATTTATCTTCACAGCACATTATGAGGTAGAAAAACACAATTCCTGCAGTTCTGTGCTCAGAAACATGATACAGAGCAAGCAAATACTTTCAGAAATGAATAGGTATAGTATATGGTATCTCCCTGGTTCGCTCTTCTGGACTATTTGAAAACTTTCAGTGAAGTATTTGGATCGATGTTCTGTTGTTGTTATGTAGAGCTTTTGTTTACTCTGACTGCCCCCAGTTTTCTCACCTGCTATTACAGTGCTCCGATGACACTTTAATAGGTACTCCCTACTTCTCTCAAAAACTACCTTGCAGCACGAAGGCCTCGCTTCAGAATTGTCTACAATACATACAACTGTCTCTTTCAGCTTAAATACACCTTTACGGTCTTTATTGAAAGACGGCTTTTGACCCTTAAGTTCATAATAAGTTTAAAAGAACAAAAAATGACTATTGCTGAAAGGACCAGCTTTTTCTTGAGCTGTGGAGACTTCTTATGAACTTCGCTGTAATTAAACAACAGTGTGTCTTTTATTAAAGACATGGAGCAGTTCCTCAGCTGGTGTAAATTGTCAAAACATCCACTGATTTCAGAGGAACTATGACAACTTATAAGAGTTATAGATTAGTCTCTAATTCTCTAGCAGCTCCTCAAGATATGCAGAACTTAATTACACTCACATCAAAAGTGCAAGAAACATAAAGGCATAGTGGAACTAGCGGAACGTGCTTTTTTTTTTTTAGAGTATTCAGACATATATTTCATTAAGAAAAGTCTATTTGGTTTTTTTTGATGTCTCAATAAGTAGTTAGGTTTTTTAATCTGAATATTTTGGCTCTGACTCAAAATGCTTTAAAGGTTTTATAAGCTCAGAAATGTAGGGATGAAATATAGATACACCTGGAGCCGAGTTTCACGCATCACAACCTAGTTAAGGCATGCATGTCTTCTACTGAAAGCGCCTGCCTTGTCATGGGTTATTCTTATTTCTCAGATGACAGTGGAGAATATGCTGCTAGTAGTCCACTTAAGCATGAAGCACTGATTTGAAACAACATCAACAGCAAAAATGATGCAAAGTCCTACAAGCAAAATAAAAAAAAAAAAATGCAAAAAAATACGAACTGGATTCCCTGACTGCTGACTTTCTCCAGCTACACAGTTTCTATTCAGCTTCTATTATCCTCCCCTGTTTATGGTTGGACACACTTCTGCAAATGATAAAGGCAAATCAGTGCATACTAGTTCTGGAATGACCTTTATCTTGAACTTTTATTCCTTTGTAAAATAGCTTTGATATCCTAGTGTGGTTTTGTTCCTGTGAGGCTTTGGATGTATTAGTTTCAGAGTGTGTTGATATAAACTAATGTTGAAATATCTGTTAAACCAACATACATTCATCAACATCTAGTATTAGAGCTGCTCCACATCTCTCTAATTACATTACTATTTGATGTTAAAGTGCTTACTCAACTATAAAAATATAAACTCTGGTCTTTTAAGTACTGTTATCAAGACACCATCAAAGCAAGAAAGGAGTTTGTTCTGCTTAGTCCACAGTCTGATCTGTGTCACCACTTCCTGAGTTATCAGCTCACTGTGGCACTATGACAAGGGTTCATGTGTGAGAGAGAAGCATGTCTGTGGGTCTCTATAAAGTCTTTTGGGCTCTTCCCCACAATTTTCCTTACAGAATCCTTCCTGGGTTCAGCTTTGGTCTGAAGTCAGCAGAAAGCTCCTGGGAAGTAAATGGGGGTAGGACTGGAGCTTAGAAAGAGAAGAGCTTTTTCCCAGGCCACACTTCAATGCAGCGGGAGAGACTGAAGCACCAGAGAAGGTTTATGTTCTGCTCAGCCCCCTTGTGATTTGTGTTTGCACCTGTAACACATTAGCAATGTACAGGAGCTGCTTCTCATTTGCTCTGTTCTCATGAATCCTGTTCTTGTGACCTCCCTGCTGATACACAAGTCGATCTATATTCACAAATCCTCACCAAAACTAGACTAAAAGCAGGTCCAACTCATCCAATGACTGATTCGCTCAGAAAAGCTCACTGGTACCTCTACTGTATTGCAAACTGCTACAAATATGGACGTTTGCTGATCTAGAAACTCCAGTGGCACTCCCATTTCCCCTTTCTGTGGAAGTACTAAGAATCATTTACTGTATTTCTTTCTCCTGTGTGACTCAAAGGTTATCCTTCATCAGAGATCACCACCTAGTTTCTCTCGTCCCCAGTACTGCAAACAGCAGAAGTGGTGTCATCCCGTTGCGCATCAGCTGTGGTGCTGTTCTCCAGTGCCCACTCACAACCCGAGTTCAGGCTGGGCAAGTGACTTCTTTTAAAGGGTAACACATTTTGTACCGCATTGCTTTACAGCAGCTTGAGGAACTTTTTACGAAAAGACTATGTAGTACCCTTCTCTTCTCCAACATGAACTTTAGCAGACCTATTTACCAGCTCCTGATGATCTCTGGACAACCCCCTGGGATTTGCACTGATTTATGATTTCCATAAACTGGAAAGAATCCCCCTTGACTTGCAGAGTATGTGCTGCACTGAGGAACAGGCAAAAAATGCTCAATTCCACTCTGCCTGCAGAGAGGGAAGAAGCCGACCCAAGAGACTCGGCAATGCTGCGGGGGGGAAGGAACCGGTCCCTGCTGCGTCACTCTTCTGCTGAGGTCCTTTAAGCCTTTCTGCTTTCTCCCAGTCCAAACTTAGTGGAGCTATTTTTGGAAAAAATGGAACTAAGGGAGGAAACCAGATTGTGCTTGAAGGAAAGGTCTGTAACTTGGCCGCTGGGGAGTAATATATATCCTTCTCTCCTCTCCCCTTGCATTTTAAGGAACAATTATCTAACAAATTATGGTATTATTTTGGGAAAGAAAGAGGTAATTCATTCTTGCTGCTCTATCACAACACTTGGGACCATGAGAACAATTATCTCTGTATAATACCAGCATTCGGTCATCGTGTGCCAGCTGCATATCTGAGCCTTGGTGGCTTTCTAAGCAAAGAGAGAGTAATGGGGCTGTATCACTGCAGTATGTTGTTTTCCTGATGGATAAATCAGAAAGTCAGTACTTCAAACAAATTTTTTGAGGACCCCGTGGTTAACAGCTCACACAAGAGAACAAACAGGATAAACAGTGAAGTTGTAGAGGGCTGGTAAGATGCCTAGGGGAAGGTGGCTTCTAATAAAGAGGAATCCAACTGTTGGCAAAGCCATTATCACAAAGAACATCATCCGTAAAACTAAGCAATAGCATACAAATCTAAAAACTAAGCATTTCTTCCTTGATTATTCAAAATTAAGAAGCTTGAACTCTTGGTTTAAAGTATTAAGTGATTTTTTTTTTGGAAAAAAATTTTTTGAGTTATCCAAACTCTGGAATGATTCATAAAGTAGCTTAATTAGACCCTAGCTCCAATGGGAGTCCCCTTTAGCATGTCTAGAGAGGCTCTTTAAATACTCTAATCCACTTCTGAATAAAAGGTGAAACCAGGAATGATATTTTCAAAGGAGAAACTACAAAGAGCATTTATCTTTCTCTTTTTACTTTTCTGTCCTTGCGATCTAGATATCAAGCTTCCATTACATTCCAAGGATGACTTTTTTCTAGGTTAGCTCTCACAAGCATAGCTTTTTATATACCCTAATTTAAAATGTTAAAAAAAAAAAAAACCCTCAAAGTGAAAAATCCATTACTAAACCACTTTCAAACTGGTATTCTAGCATTACTGTAATAAATGGATCCTGTTGTACAGTGTTTTGTTTCACCTCTTAGTAAATTTCTTTTATTTTAGTTAATCCCATTGTCATTTGTTTTCTGTTTCATCTAGTCCTAGAGGAGGAGGCCTCATGCTTATGAACTACTTCTGCTAATGCTCCAGCTAGCATGGGAAATCTTGATGTTTTATGAAGCTTTTGTAAACCAGTTTCTGTTCTTTTCTGTGCCCTTCTCCTTTGCAAATTGCCACTGCTCTGAAGCAGGTCCATGGTATTTGGAGGGACTTGGTCTTCCCTCTTTCAAGTAAATTGAGTTGCTCCTAGAGATTATTGGGTACGTGAATGCTCTGCCCTTGAAAGGGCTCCAGAATGTGTCATACAGCCTTTTGTTTTAAGGAATTGTATTTGTCTTTAGGTGTGCGAACATGTTTGTCTCCCTAAGATGAGCACCTCTGTTACCTTCAGTGGGATTAATTGTGTAAGTAAAATAAGTACTCTGGGTGCAATGTTTTTATGTTACAATAAGTGCTAGCTGTTCATTACGGGAACGCTTTCAGTATCATAACTTTCAAAACTATGCCAGGATTTTGGCATCCTCTCCAGTCTGGCAGAAGCTCTAGCTTACACTGGTATACTGGGAGCGGTCTCTTCCTTTCTCTCATGGGCCCCAACATGCTATGCTGAACTGCACCGCTTTACAAAAGCCACCCCAAACCATGAAACATAGAATGACACACCACAATAAAATGGGAAATGGAAGTATTCCCTCTGAGGTCTATTTTTAGACTGATGCAACTATGCTGTGTCTCAACGCTAAGAAAAACCCCACACAAACCTTGGTTCAACATAAGGGAGGCTAACATACCTCAAGAAATTGTAGTCTGACAAAGGAAATCAAGACCGTGATTTTATATTTACATTACACTGACTTTCTTTAGAAATGTGAAATCCCTCTGCAGTGTCCATAAGGAGAACAGAGTTAATAAGCTAAAGAAATGCTTTTAATGTCTAACTGCTATTGATTCATTTTTCTTGAGGTAGGAATTACTTACAGACTTTCAATACTGCTCTCTTAAAAAATCAGGAGGGCAGCAGAAGGAATGTTTTTTTTGAAGATGCAGTGCAGTTTTGTGTGAACAGTGCACAGTGATCATCGTTCTTCAAACAATCGTCTTTGAATTCAGATTCCTTTTAAAAATATGTTTTTCTCATGGGAAGAAAATAAAGGTGACTTTTAATTAAAATGATCCAAGAAAAACATGGTTGGAGGAATCAAGAGTGAGAGCACTCCAAGTGAATAAACTCTTGATACTTGACTTAACCATTACGCTTCTTTATCGTGCTCATTCCTTCTCACGCCACTCATCCTCAACAGGTTGCATTTGAAAGTATCTGTTTCTATCTATAATGATGTTTTGCAGTTGCCTCTTTGCTCTCTGAAGGCTTCTGGGCACTTTAGAAATAATCTTCAAAATGTTGTTTGCCTATTTATACCACTGATGTGACTGCTGGGTTGTGTGCATTTTGGTTTAAGTGGTTGGTTTTTTTTTAAACATGGCAGAAAGGCATACACACTTTGAGCAGTGACTCTGTGAACCGAAATTATCATATAAAAGCTAAACACCAGTAATAGATATATTTGTTACAATATGAAATGTGTGCTCAAAAGAAATAGATTAAATGATGAGAGGGTGATAGGTTGATTTTCCTGATGGCATAAAGCTTTTATGTTAAAAAGAAAAGCGCTTTAAGAAAGTAGATATTATACTAAAAAAACCCTCTAATAAGACAAAAGAACAGTAGCATGCTTATTTCAACTCTGTAACATCTTGTGCTCCCATAGAGGGCAATATTGTATAAAAGATAGGTTTAAGCCATGTATTAGGGATCTGCCAATTCATCTGTGTTAATACTTTCAGGAAAATTGCTGTTACAATAAATTTGGTGCTGCATTTCCCTTCAGTCAGGCTATGACTAATACACACAATAATGCACACCAAACCACGTAACAGAACCTCGTTAAAGGCGAAGGAAATTAATTTTGTAGATTACCTAATTGTAGGTTGTAATGGAAAAACCGTCACATTTTGGCTTACAATTTTCTGTTCAGTAACTGAGTCACAGTAAGTGCTCTCTTTTATTAAAGTTGGTTGAACAAACCCATAAGAAAAAGGACATGGGTTTGCATTGTCAGTCCTGGGAATAGGATTTGTAGAGAGCTGTGTCTTGGGTACAGTGAAATCATCTGCATTTCTGTATTGTAGCTCGTATTTTTTTTTTTTTCCTGTGGAATGCATGGGTGAACTTATAATGTTTTAATTTACTTTTGTGCTTCTCTGATTTTGATGTGTTGTCAACACAAGGCCCTGGACTTCAATCTTTCTCAGCCTCCTGGGTAGTTGAAGCATGGAAAGATCCATGCCCTTTTAAAATAACCTCATATATTAAATTTCTCTCCTATTCTTATTTACCTGCTTCACAAGTACTACTGTAAAGTTGTGTCACAGTAAGTCGTTCACATCGTCTACACCGGACATAAGTGAGGGTATGGGGGTTTAAGTTCATGTATAGTGATTGGAGAGAGGCGAGTTCCCTTTTCAGGGGAGTGGGAGCCTCATAGTTCTATGTCTACAATTTAAAAGTATTAAGTGTCTCCAGCGTTTCAGGTAATATTGTTTCAGGTAATGACAATAAAATTTATATGAAGAAAAATCCTTTACAAATGTCCTTAAATGATTCAGTCGGATCAGAGATGACTGATTAAGTCTCAAAAGGTGCTAAGTTCCCAGGTTTTGACTGAAATCAGATTGGTTGATGTATTGATGAAGGCCTCCTGAATTAAATAGTAATAATTATTGCTCTCAATAGTATACTGTTTACCTTCAAACCTCCGTTAAAAATTAAGTGTGTTTAATGAGAAATATTTGTTTAAGACGTAGAGGATCTATTCTTTCAATTCACTGCACTTGACTGACTTCAGGCAGACAATGAGATGTCTTCTTTGAAATCTGTGTAGGTGACTTAGGGCCAGGATTCTGTATTTTTATTAATGTTAGCATGCAGTGACTTCTAAGAGTAAAACCACTGGCTGAGTCCACCTATACGTCACCTTGAGGTCCTTTGGTTGTCTGGATAGAAAAGCCTGTTGGAGTTTGGTGGGTTGCTTCCCCACCCCTGTTCACAAGTTGGCTTGCAGTTGAGCTCATAGCACGTGTGCGTGTACGGCGGGCGGAAGGTGGTCCCTTGGGTCTCAACTTGGCATGATGCAGCCGAGCTGCAAGATGGGAAATGCACCTTGCGGTCCTAGCAGGGATGTGCCCACAAAGAGCCCTTCCAGTAAAAAGATGCTTCTCAGATGTAAACACAGGTATTGGAATTTGGGACTACTGCAAATTGCTTTAGCTAAATGTGAAAAAAATGTCTGTTCTCCCATATTATGTCACCTAAGTTCTATAAGTACAGTGATGGTTACATTCTTCAATCTATATTCCAGCAGTGATACTAATGACAAGCCCCACTGTAAATCCTGTACTCAACCCTGGAGTACAGTCAGTGAGGCTTAAGTCCGTGGTACTACTCATTTCACTAACTGTTTACCAACATAAGTGGTCCGGGGAGGCTTACAGTAGTTTCTCTTTGCTGTCATCTCAAAAATCTTCATGGAGTAGGAAAGGAAAGAAAAGCAACCAACAGGAACAGGTACAAAAGTAGTTCTTCTGCCCATTGCATATGTTTCACTGCCCCTATAGGGATGTGAAGCCTCTTTCCATCTGCCAAAGAACGGCAGCAAAACAAAGGAGAACAGAAAGTGTAATTTGGGCATCTATGGTATGATCTTACTGGATGCCATAGCTCATTGAAGATGGACAGAAGGTGCAGACTGAATGCAGAATGTTGTGTGAGAATTGACTGTAAAGAGGTAGAGCTCATCGGGGACGGTGTGGCCTTCAGGTAGGGCACTCCACACGGTGTCGGGACACAGAGGCACTGTCAGGGGCAAGAGCAGTCTACTGACAAATACAGGGAGAGCAGCAAGTCGGATGTAATTTGCACCAGAAAAGGGACAAAATCTCATAACTAGTTCAAGGAAAAATTATAAGGGGGACTCTATTCAATAAATACTAGTGGTATTTAGTGCCATTAATGCTAACGCACTGAATAAAACAGATTCTAAGATGACTGCTGTAGAAATCTACTAATGATAAAGAAAGAGTATTTCTTTTTTCTTTCTTTCTTAGTCTTAGTTCTTTTTTCTTATTCTGTCTTTATTCTCATATAACAGCTCTAAAGTCCAAGAATACCTGTTCTTCTGTAATAAGAAATGCCAAGATTAATCTCGTTCCCAGTAGTGGTCTTGGAGACACCCCAGAGATAAATCAGGACTGTAAAAAAAAAAAAAAAAAAAAAAAAGTCTTTGTCCAGGGCTTGAACTTGGGCTATCAAATATTTTGGCATATAAATGCATATTTTTTTCCTCTCTTTTTTTTTTTTTTTTTTACTCTGAATTAAATTTCCCATCCAGATCTCCTGTCTGAAGCCTGGTCTCCACCTGGGGGTCCAGATGCAGCTGTAGGGGCTCTCCCCTTGCTGCCATGTAAGTCTGTGCTGGCAGCCAGCGTCTCCTGTCTGGAACCATATGCTTTATTTTCTGCCCTCCACTACTCCGGGAATCTGGAAAGTGTGGGAAAGAGCAGGTTGTGGTTGTCTGTACTAGTCAGGCTCCAAAAATAGGTAGATTCAATGAAAGAGAAGAATTATAGGGAACTTGCAGTTAATATGAGTCTGTGCTCCGTAAATGACAATTTTCAGCTCTTAACTAATTCAATATTTGGTAGATTCTGTTTTTCTGCACTTCTGAGGAGTTCTTGTCTCATTAATTTACATGTTCGACAATTATTTAAAAGTGAGTTAATGACACTTTGTTGCATTTGTATCCATCAGTCTCTATTATATTTTTTTAATATAGTATAGCAGTGGAATATTTCTGTACAATCACATCTTGGAGTTAAATATTTGTAGGTTCTCGATAGATGTATTTTTTAACACTGGTTAAATAATTCCAACTTTTTTACTTTTATAAATACAATAGGGGAAATAAGTATTTCTAAACACCCCTCTATATTGGGAAATACAAAAATACATAACAACTAAAAAATGAACCCTGATAAATTTATTTGAGGCTTTCTAGAATGACATGTTTTTATGGTCACATAGACTATTGAGAGGGAGGATGAGAAAGAAGGAAGCTTAATATTTGCTTTGCAAGTATAATTTCTGTTCTCTTGCAGGCTAAATTCAGGCCTAACATTTCAAATGTGGTGTCACTAATGGAATTGCATCCAACTGCACTGGATTCAAACATGGTGTTGACAGAAATACACGTTACCACTGAGCAACAGGTAGCTCTAGCATTTAGTCATGGGAGAGGAAAAGACCAGAGAGCTTCCTGATCTACAAAATCTCTCCATTTCCTTTTTCTTTCTTTTTTCACTCCTGATTTGCTAAATGAGACAAGAATCAAAAAGGGTCTGCTGTTTCTTTTCTGTCTCAGATTATGCTTTAATGGACTCTAGTCAACCTTTCCCTTCCTACTTTAGGCTGGGCTGTAGTTACTTTCTGATCCTCTTTCCTTTCTCACTCTTCCAAGAGTTGTCTGGAAAACCTAATGATCTATGAGAAAGCCCCAAAGACTATATAAATATATGAAGTTGTTATTTTTTTTGACAGAATGCAGATTTTAGTAAATTCCAGCTAATCAAAGCACACATTTTTCCAGGATAGATTTAATCTGAAAAATAAATAAATAAATCTTATAATAGGAAACTCCAACTTTAACTACAGAACAACTACCCGCTCTAATACACTTGTGAAAAAAACATGAATACTTCACATTTTCAACAGCATATTATTCAATAATCAATAATTCTCCAACACTGTTGCTCTTTCTATTGTTGTTATTTTACCGCTGATAAGTCATCAGTAATGACATTCCAATGCAAAATGTATATGGAAAATGAAGATGTGTCAATAGCATGCATTGAAAAATTATGTAAGTCATAAATAAGAGTGCTAGTTATGGCAGCGGATCTATCTTTCATTAGATATGAATGAGGCGTGGAGTAAGGATATGAGTATTTTCTTCAGGGCTCTGCTCTGCATAACTGTAGTTAATTTGCATAACCTCTGGGCTTTGGATAATCCCGCTGTAACATGGACATAAGAATTTTAGGTCCATTGTAAAGCTCCATAATTTTAAAGGCTTTGCACAGCTTGGTGTGAAGTATTACAGCACTACTTCTACAACAACTGAAATGCTGCCAACAGAATTATAGTTGGAAGAGGAAAACTTAAAGAGAGATTGGGTTAGTAATGGAAAACTACATAGTAAAGTGCATCCTAGAAGTTTAGCCATGCAAAAGATTCATGGAAGTTATAAGTTTTGCTTTTTTTTTTTTTTTTTTTTTTTTTTAAGTCATAGCAGATTTCCGCTTCGCAATGATGGGGTAAAAATCTCTTTAAGAACTTCTCATTTTGACTTGCTTTCCATGGAAAATCAGGTCTGGAAAAATTGGAGAGAAAGTGTCATATTGGTATTTATGGTACAAGAATAGGGAATGATTTTCATTCTGCACAAGTCTGGAGGCAAAAATTCATTTGGGAGCATTGCAGAAGCTCTCTGTCCTGCCTCGTGGCCCTGCCAGAAGAGGAAAACCACCTGTCCCCCTGCCCTTGTGTTGCAGCTCTGGCCCCACTGGCACAGGGGACATCGGGGTGTGATCGTCCCCGGGGGGCCCTGAGCACCCTTCACCCCAGCTGGGACCCTGCAGGCGGTAGGGAAATTGCGCAGGGTCAAGTACAGCAAGCTGTCAGCTCTTCAACCTCTCATCCAAAACGCTGGTGGTTGGAAGCCCTCCAGGTCATAGACAAGTGAAGCCATCACATTAACAACGAGGAGGTGTGATCAGTCATTTCCTGCCTTTCTCTCCTCATCTTTGCCTTTCATGGGCACTGCAATATGTCTGACAGAGATCCAGCTTCCATGAGCACGTCTCTTCCACCTCCCGCATTCCCACGTTAACAAGGAGCACAGAGGTGGCCGAAAATCATATAATTTGAACACACTGGAATACTTTAAATGTACTGGAACAAAGCCAACACAACTGCAAAATCTGCAATGGCATATTTGGAACTATTTTTTTCTAGTATATGTTTAGAGGCCTTCTAGTGTATGTTTGGGAGGCTGACAGCTCAGAAGGGAGAATGGGTGAAAATACGGGTAAATCTGACCAAAAGATCACTTGTCACTAACTGCAGTGCGGGGATAGTGAGATTCCAGTTTGGTAGAAATCGTTTCATTTCAGGATAAATCACAGTTTGAGGATGTACCTGGTGTGGTATACTTTCTACAATTCAAAGATCTTTTGTGTCTGTTGCAGTTAATATCAGCAGGAAAAATTACCCTAATTAAAAATATAATAGAGAATGCAAAAGGATTCAAGATTAACTCAGCAAAGATTCAAAAAAGAAACAGTTTAAAAGTCTTCATTGATTATTCACCACTGCTTTTCTTGTTATGTGGCTACACAGGCGTGCAGAGGAGATGTTACTAGCAAGACATGCTATTTAAGTCAGCATTTCACATCCACTTTTCCAGACACCAAGAACTTGTAAAACAAAGATGCAAATCTGAGATGAGTCACAGCCTTAAACTCAGTTCAGGTAAACAGGAAAAGTCAATGATGTGCCAAAACACTGAACTCTCCGTCCCTCAGCTGTCCAGACAGTTCACATTATTGTGCAGACAGGGCACATAGCCTTAAAATGGATTTTAAAAAATCACGGTGATTATTGCTTGGATTTATTTGATGCGATCACCAAAATTTTCCTGAGTCAGCAGCCAAAAGTAGGTTTATTCTCGTGCCCATTGTGGGAACCAAATCTGTTTTGTACCAAAACCCACTTCCATTTCAAGGAAATGCTAATTTAATTTAAAAACTAAATTAATTCACCACCATTCAAAATTCTGCTTGCCATTTGTCATTGACCAGAGAACATTCAGAGAAAACAGGCTTACTTAATTGTAATTCAGGACTGCCACACAGCTTTCTGTACTGAAAGAATGAAGCAAACAAAGTCAGCTGAAATAGGAACAGGTGTTTCAAACCCAGCAAGAAGATATGAACATGAAAGCTCTGCTATTAGAAAGCAAAAAGCTCATTTTCTCAGTGTTTAAACTTACTTTTTTGTGGTTGCTATGCTACCGTCTCTGCACCTACTTCATGGCGCTTTGAACCATAGCAAATAAAGTCTTTTTGGAAAAAAACAGGCCTGAACTAAAGTGAAAACCAATGTGAGACCATCCTGTAAAGTTCTTATAGTGGGTAAAACTTGATGTTCAGCAGTATTTAAATTGGTCAGTCTGAGGAATCAACTAGCCATTTCCTCCCAGCCCACTGGACCATTTTTGGTTTGCCAACACTTCTTACATATAATATCTTTTACTAAGCTTATACCACCAGCCTTAACATTATTTGTTTCAGCATATAAGCAAGTTGCAGCTACTGATAACAGTAATAGCTGCTATACCCTTTAATATACATAAAACCAGATCAAACTCTCAGTAGAAAAAATATTTGCATAATAGGAAAAAATAGCCTGCATTCAGATGATATATCACAAGAGTGCTAGGCAAGTACTCTGGTATTCAGAAAGCAGAAAGTCAATACCAGGCAAATGGTCTGAAGATAAGCTTTAATAAGCATATTGGTGAGATAAGAAATACGGGAAAGAAAGAGCGCCCTTTGGAAAAACAGGAAACGCAGTCAGCTATGAGCATAAAATTGTCATGATAGGTTCCTTTCAAGGCCACATTTCCAATAATCCTTTTAGGGAAAATAAAGGTAACGTTAAAACAGAAGGAAGGAGAGTCACATGTGAAATGATGAATTCCACATAAGGGGAAATGGTGGTAAAAGACTTGAGTGCTGGAGCCGAAGAATCATAGAATCGTTTAGGTTGGAAAAGACCTTTAAGATCATCAAGTCCAACCATTAAAGAAGACTTAGAGGGAAAGGGGATGAAGCTCCTAAAGAACACTTGTGTATCTCTGGTCCTGGTTCAGCCAGGTAAGCAAGCATGGCATAGCTTCGGTCATGGCAGCACTCTGCCGGCTCACATTAACCTGCTCTCCTAGAGCCCTGGGGCTTAACCATGGGCTCAGGCTCTAACGCAGATGAGCGTGGAAATCCTGTTGTTTAAGGCTTGTGCTGCTAAATGCAGAAAACATGCAGCATTATTATGCAGTGCCTCATGGCAAAGAGGTGGACAGGATCACCTCATATGCCTTACTTCATCTCCAGATTGGTTGTTTCTGTGAAGTGAAAATAAATAAAATTGCATACCGATAGATCCATCTGACTGCTCTCAAAACACCTTAAAAGAATCGTTCCTCATGGAGGATATTAGTCATGCTGAAAATCCTTTCTCTTTTTCTCCTTCCTCTTTTACACACCGGTGTGCATACACACGTGCTTGCAGCTGGGATTGTTAATTCCTCTTTATGCCTTTGAAAGTCTTCTCCCATGTGATTCCTCAGTTTATCAAGTAAATTTGCTATTTATCATATGGCTGTCACTTCCATGCATCCACACCGAAGCAATAAGGAAGGGATGTACTTGTCTATAAATATCTAACTATAGTGACAATAAAGATGGTGAGGAATTATTGAGTACTTAAAAGATGTAATGGACTGAAACTAGAAAAAAGAAAATTAATTTTATGCATTAGGAGAAAAAGGCGTACTTAAGGGAAGGTCAGTGTTACATTGGAATAACTTATCTGGAGGAAGTTTGCTATCACTGCAGAGGTGACGATGTAAATATTAGATACAGTATGTGAGAAAATAGAAAGGTATAGAAAAATAAAGCTGTAATAAATATTTTGTAGAAAACGTTAATGCATTGATGAGCAGCCAGAGGGGAGAGCCCAGTATTTCTTTTCCATACTTTTCCTGTTTAAGATTCTGCTCTGGTGACACTAGCAGTTGTTAATAGCAATGGGAAGGGAGGCAGAACAAGATGATCTAGGAGGCCCCTTTCAGCTTTAACATCTACAGGATTCATTCGGCTCCCTCTTGGCACAGGAGTGAACTCGCCCTACTCTGATTTATATATCCAAAGTTTTTGTTTTAATACTCTTGCATGGAGGGGGAAAATATTACAGCCTGACAGGAACTTTAAAAAGTTACTTGCCACATGACGAAGTGCATTCTTGCTGTTGTCACCAGGTATTGCTTATTTTCTGCCCACTGGCCACAAGTGCATTAAACACTCAGTAATGGTAACACCAGTAATAAATAATTATCGTAAGCTGCAATATATGCTGTGCAAAGACTTTTAGCCATCATAAAGATTACTTTCTGTACTGTCAGATTTCTGTACTGTGGAATTACAAGGATTTATTTTACTGAAAAGAAAAAGCTGTCTGCTGATAAAATCACATATCAAAAATATGCAAAAAGGTTCTCCTTACATTTGGCTAAGGCAGAGACTGCATTCCTCTTCTGCATCCTAATTTGGAGACCCAAAAAATATAGCGGTGCTAACGCAGAAAGTGTCTCACCAGCCTGCTTTCCTTGCGTTCAACCACACAGGACCATTATCTACTTCTTCCATTCACAAAGCGTAAGGAGACGGGGAGTAATTTTTATATAGGACCAGGGTGTGCTTTGATCAGTGCTTTATATTGTGCTTTAAGATCGGTGTGCAATCTTGGGTATTTGCCTACCTCTGGAAAACTTGAAAAAGTAGGGTAGGAATAAAACCTGGCCTCTCTCTTTTGTTCCTAATACGTACAGTGAGCCAAATGCAGAAGAGAGAGGGAGGTGGAAAAAAGGCAGTGTGTCCCTCTGCCTTTATTTGAACAGCTTTGTGGAGCGCACACACTTCCCAAGGGTGTATCCCTTACCGAGATACTAACAGAAACCATTTTCCTGGGGGATAAGAAGTATCTGTTCTAACTTGGATTTCAGCAGTATAAATGGAATAAACAGAATAGACGATTTTCCTGCTCTCTTCTTATTTTTAAGATTGCCATATCTGGGAAAAGTAGAGGTTTTGTTACGAGGGGAGGCATAACATCAGGTGTTCTAAGTGACCATAGCTTCATTGGCTATACTTTTTGAAAAAGAAGAATATGCCCCAGGGATTTTGATCTCCCTGTGCTTTCCAGACTTTCCCCTAGGATGGTAAACAGCAATTATTTGCCCAGCGCAGATAGACGCATCCAAGATGTTCAATTTCCAGCAACTGCAAGGCAGCAGGTGTGGATAAATGTTGTTATTTCCTGTTTATTTCTTGATTTCAGTCTTTATTTTTCCCAGAAGAACTTTCTTTTGTGCTTTGTTTTCCTCAGTGATACACAACATTTTGTACGCTTTATCTGCACAAAACAGACCAGACTCTGTTCCACTTTGTAACATCAATATACTTCTCCCGCCTTTTAAAATTTAGATAGTCAAGAATGCATACAATACAGAATTTGTGAGGTCCTTGCATAGCGACCTTTCTATCTTATCTCTTCATCCACCCCCCTCTAGTCCTTAAGCTCTCTGCTGTCTTGTTACTTTATTACACGTTCCTTTCAAGTTTATGCAGGTTTCTCAGATTGCTTCCCAAGCATCCTGTAGAAAAGCCCAGACAAATACACCTCAGTCTTAATTTCTTCCATCGTACTTGGGACTCCTTCTTAATTTTTGCCTTTTCCCCTGTTCTTGACCGCAGGTTGTAGGGCTGCTGTATTTCAGGTGACCCGAATGCTTTCTGAACTCTCAGTCCTCGTATTCCAACCTCCCCTGCCCTCTTCCAAAGCCCTTAATATTGATGAATTCAGACAGTTGATCTCATGACACCCTCTATATATAATTATACCTTGAGGTTTCTCTGGAGACAAAACTACTACTTGTTTGGTGCTCTTGATGAAAGCGCCTTCCTGCCTAGAGCAACGTACAGGTAATTAATTAGCAGCTATATGCTGCCACAGGGAGGGATGCTGCTGCGCTTGTCTGAGGAGGCTCAAGTAAGCTCCTTCTCACTGGAAGCCAGGCTCCTCTCATTTGGAGACACTGGTGTTTAAGATTTAAGAAATTTAAGAACCGGTCAGGAGAAATCATGAAATAATGGAATACAAATGAGGGATGAGTGAAGCAGATGCCGCATCTGCCTTGCAACAGGATGTGTAAGCAGAGACGCTGTCAAGCCTCTTCGGTGAGATACACATTTAAAGGCATGGCAGATTCAGTAAATTGCTTTTGTAATCTATAATTTTACAAGGTTTTAAAAGTCTTGTTTTCTGAACTAGTAGAATTTCAAATGGAATATCAACACTCGCATTTCACTGCTTTTCCTATGAATTTGTTTTGAGACCATAAGCTTTTCTCTCCCCATTGACTATTGTTAGGCACTTCACTAGAGCTATCAACACAATATCTGTGACAAAACCACCATGCTACCGGCTAAAACATTACTACAGTCAGCTGCATTATATGCGATGCTACCACACTACATTAAGTGGCAGCTGCCACTCCAAGCCCATTGCTGAGCAGAGCCTGAGGACTGTCGTGCTCCCTCCGTAGCGCAACAGCTGCAAGCGTAGCTGCACAGACAGCAAATTTCCCCCTCTGAAGTACCGTCATGCTCGATAGCCGATTGCGACTTCGGTATTTGTGTCAGGGAAGGGTCTGAACTTAGACACGGACTGGATCCAAGTTTTGCAGCTACTTGCTCTCTCAAATCCTAGATCGGAGAGAACAAAAACCAAAGGGAGATGGGAACGCAAAGATACCCTGTCGCCGGTTGTTCCCACCGTCATCCTTTTCCCAGAAACGAGGAGCGGCCTGGGAAAACCGCATTGCTCTCTTCTTTGCAGAGAGACCGAGCACTGCCGAGACCCTGCTGTTCTTCCCCTCGTCCTCTGCTGACGGGTTGCTCTTCCCTGGCCTGAAAAGCCTGGCTCAGATGCCAGCACGTATGACAGCTGAAGGCAGCCTACTCGTTCAGACTATGTGCAGGTCAGAAAGCTTGCCAAAATGTCCGCATCGACATTATGAGGGAGTTGAAGGGAGCAGATATGACAGCTTATATGTGCGTGTTCCTTAACTATAGTCACTGTAAGTAGGTGTAAATTGCCTACATTTTAAGAACACTTCTTGTTTTCATTGACATGCCAGTGAATTTCTGGCAGTTTTCTTAAACATGATAATTTTGTGAAAAAAAAAAAGGCCCTTCAAGGGAACTCACACATCAAATGCAACTCAATGTAGTGTTTAAAAATCCATTTGGCCTTTATCATTCTTTCTGTTCTGTGCCACAGTTTGTGTCCTGAGAACAATGGCCAAATTGAGCAGCATTCCTAGTAAATGTAACTAATGCCTGATTTAATCATGTTATACTTTGTTACCACCTTTAATTTTACGCCACCTTCCTCTAGGCTGAAGCCCAGCATCTTGTTTGCCAGTTCAGATTCGGTTCTGAAATGAGTTTATGGTTCTTAAAAGATTTTTCTTTCACCACTTCTCAAAACTCTTCCTGTCAGCCTGCCTTCAACAGTAACATGTATGACAAGGTTTTGATTTTTTGTTCCTATGCCCTACTTTATTTTATTCCACATTGCATGAAAGGCCAGGCCCATAGAGTTATGAAAATCCTTCTGAATCTCATGATTTTGTTCCTGTTTTTCTTTGTAATATCTTTCAGTTATTTAGACCAAAATTATCGAATGAAGTCAAAATCTTGTCTTCATTACAATGATCTCAGCAAGCAATAGCAAACAAAGAATGAAAAATCTCCAGGACTGTGGGGGCATCTTGCACAACCTGAAATCCAAGCATCTACCCTTTTATAAATACAGAGAGAATGTGAAGTGCTAATGATACATTGGACACAGAAAACAGATGCCAGCAGGGAAGTTTTTTACCTGCATTATTCCAACAGAGCTTTTGAAAATAATTACGCCTTTTTTATACTATTTCAATAGATCCTCACGCCTACTGTATTACAACTGTGCAATTCCAAGTACGAAATCACTAATTAAAATGTATTCACAGCAAGGTTATTTATTGAAATGAAATAGTTGGGGTGGACATAGAACACTCTTGAGACTAAATTAGCCTTTCACCTATCAATAAAGCACAATGGAGAGAGAGGAAAAAAAGAAAAGAAAAATAAAGGATCCTGATTCCAAATTATTCTACTCTACTTGCATGCTTGAAGAGTTATGGGTGAGAGAATTGTGGTTTATTGCCGTACAGCAAAACTATTTAATGGTATTTCACCTTTCCACCAGCTGCCTGGAGTCATGTTCATACTGGAAGCCTCAAAATGGAGGGCAAGGCAGAGAGAAAAAGGTAGAAACAGTGTTGAAAAACATTAAGCTGAGAAGCTGCTGCTGTCCCAGATGTGAGAAGGAGCAGTCACATTGAAAGCTGCCAGAGGATACATCGGCTGGGTACGTTCCTCACCTGAGCAAAGCATGTGCTCGCAAGTGGGAAACAGGGTCAATGGGAAAGCAGAGGGAATACAGTTACAAGTGAATCTCCTCTCAGAGATGAATCCGTCCTTGGAGCTGTCGGACGTGATTTCCTGTGCCAGTCCTGGTGAATATGACCCTTGGACTTTTATTGTAGATATCTGTCATCAAAATTGATGGAGGGTATTCTATGTTCCCCACCTTCCATCACCGAGTTCTTTCGTATTTCAGCCGTGTTAGTTCATCTTGTGGGATGATGAGCTAGGCAATGAGCATTACCCAAAACAGACCGTTTAAAGCAATGACTGCAGAACAGTTACAGCGATTAAATTTGAAATTGTGAATGAAAGCATCAGGGCTCTGGGATTCTAAGAACTTGCATACAGTCAGGGAGCAACCAAACCAATCAGGAGAGTGCCAAATGTTTGATCAAAATGTTCTTCATGTTGGATATTGGTTGCTCATGACTAATCTGAAGCCAAGGAATTAAACATTTTATCCACAAGACTGAATACCAAATATCTAACTTCAAAATGAGTTCCTCTGTATCTCCTGTAAAGAGCCTGGAAATATTACAGAGTCTTGCCGTGTTTTTTCAGTTGTGTAACTCGCCACTGTACTTGGTAGAGCTTACGTATGGAGTAAATCAAGGTTGGTGTTTTGCTAATTTCTATGTGTCACATGCTCTCCAGAGCCAGGCTTGGCATACAAAAAAGTTTACTGCTAATATAACTGAAAAAAAAAAAAAATTGTACTTGTTAGTAAAGATTGCAAAAACTTTATCTTTGGTATTCCCCATTAGAAACTAAAATAAAGTCTAGCTGCCTCAAGTTTTAAGACACTTGTGGTTTTGGCTCCTCAATTTACAGCATTTTCCAAGTAGCTGGTTTTCAGGAAATGGACACTCAGCATTTCTGAAAGGCCTCTACAACATCTCACAAATTGGGCATCAAAACTTTGGGGACTCAAAATCATCGCTTGCTGCAGACAGTCTCAGTTCTTGTAAAATGAACGTGAACGTATCAGTGAGGTATGGAAAATGCCAACTGCCAGTAAGGAGGATTGTATCTTCATTAGAAGGGTCTCTTCTGTTTGGTTTGGTATTCCTTGGGAAGCTTATTACTGGACTGTTTAGCTAGAATAGTACGCAGTAAGGTCTATTACTCTGCTCAACCTATAGATGTCATTGCCCTAAAGGGAATTTACTCATCAATTTTTCTAGGAGAAAATGGGGCTAAAGTAAAACTGTTTCTGTGTAAGAGGACCTCCAGCTTTAATTCCAGCTAAGGACACAGCTCCAGCTCAACCAATTTTGTTATTTAAGCTGCACCAGTATTTTAAAGCAACCTTAGACCCAGAGAACTAGGTGGAAGGGTTTGCTGATAGCTCACAGCTCTAGTATTCAGGCAAGCTGCTAATCCAAACCTTCAGTGCTTTTTCAGGGCACATTTTAACACCTTTTACATCATGCTGTCCTTTGCATGTGGGTTTTCTGGTGGCAATGCCTTCCATAATCACTCTCCTATACATAGGTCCCTAAAAATGGATAAAACTTACCCTGGTCATATTCATAATCTCTCATACATAATCCACTAAGTATTTACCTTCCATTTCATCTTGTTATAGCTAGTAAATTTGTGATGCTCACTATGAAATTGTTTTGGAGACTTCAAAAGCATTTCAAATAACAATAATGTTTTTACAGTGCCTGTTACTCGACTTTGTTGACTTTGAACAGGGAGCCACTGTTTCTACATTATATATGATTCTCTGCTTTTAGGTATTTTCCCAGGCACTTAAATCTTTAACAAAATGCTGGTTTCCACCTCTGAATCTCATGTGAAACAAAGACTGAGCTGAAATCCCCTGGTTTACATGGGTGTCTAAAATATCATATGTCATATTTTTGAACAGGCTAAGAAAAGACTTGAAATCAAATAGGATCAAATGGGGTTGTTCATGATTTCCTGAGAAGTGGATAGCATGTCTCTTCATCAAATTTTTTTATTTCCATTAATGAAATACTAATGATCATGTGATGCAGCAGTCTCATCCCATGTTAGCAAACCAACATACCTGAATACAAGTATCTGTGTACATGAATAAAACTTCAGAGCCAAGCGTTCTTCAAGATAATTGAAAGACTACTCTTTTTTCGTCAGAATTACCTAAAAATAGCTGTGTTGTTTACAATGATTAAGATGTATTGGCTATCTACAATAATTTTTCTTTTACACTAGACATTTTGGTTCTTGACCTTACAACAGGGAAATTGTAGTCAGCCTCCTGCATCTGTTCAGCCTCCTCAATGCAGCCAGACTTCTGCCCAGCCACACTGTGCTGTTATCGAACGTCACCTAAAATGACACCTGAAAAGCTGCTCCTGGAGGATTTGTATCTACGCTTAGGACTGCGCACGTCCATTTAGCAGGTAAACGGGCATTTCCAGGGATACTTTAATACCCTATTATTCTGCAAAAGCAGATACTACAGCACTTTTATGGGTGAAGCTCAGAGGGGTTGCTTAATTTTTTTCCTAGATGCTTACATAAAATTTGCTAAACTCCAAGAAGTATATGTAATGTTCAATCACGTGACAGTAATAGCGGTGCAGTGCTGACAGAAAAGGCTATAGGTATACATCTGAGAATGTAATTTTCAGTTTACTTTTATTTACTGGCACATAGCAAGCTATCTTTTTTTGTCTCTCTTTCCTCCCTCCTGATTTTGTTTCTTTTTTATGGGTATTAATTTGCTCTCTGGTGCTTGAACACTTTCTCTGTGTCCACCCATCCACTATTCTTGCTGTGAATATGTTCTTAATTAGTGTTCTGAAATGTGGGTTTATAATTATGACATAGTAGGCAGAGAGGACTGAGGAAAAACAGTACTAAAAGGGCATAATTATATTCAAAGGAAACAAAAGAAAAAATGAAACTTCAAATGTTCTCGCTTTCCATTAGGTTTTGCCATTGATTTCTGCATTAGCTCATTCACAGTGATTCTGAGTTTAAAGTTAAATTATATTGTCTATTATAAGTAGGGAGCTTTAGACCTCAGTTCAGCGAAACAAGTCTACTTAAACATTTGAAGTTAAGCATGTGCTTAATTTTGCCTTTGAGGTAGAATTTTAATAGGGTTGTAGAGTTTCACAAGAAGAGAATTTACCTTAGTTTCAGTCCTGTCATGGCTTTGCCTGGCCTGAATCAAAGAGTTTTGACAGTGTCATGTCTTACAAAAACCTTAAAAAAAAAAAAAAAAAAAAATCAGCAAACAAACCATATGCAGCGATATTTTGCTTTTGGAGTTGATTTGGGAGTCTTTATATAATTGTATAACTGTTAATGGTTGTGAATATAGCAGATAAATGAGATAACTTTGCTTAAGTTGAAGAATAAATGGCATCTGCAGTGAAATAGAAATCTTGAATACAGCAGAATAAAAATTATTAATGGCTGACTGTGAAATGCAAAGTATAGACCTCAGGCTGCTGTATTGGTGTATATGGTACACATTTGCTTCCTAAAGCCCAAGGAGCAGGGTCTGAGCATAACTAGTTACCCATAGAAAAAGATTAAATCTGATCCCACAGTGTTCTTTATTGAAGACACAAAGCCAAAGCAAGAACCATGGCTAAAATCTGGAACTCACAAAACTTAAATGCAAACTACTGAACGTACTTTTAAGACTCCAAGTAAGAATTCTTTTTTACTCACTTGCAGAATGATAAAGTAACTTCCCCATTGCTTAATGTCTCAATCTGATTATTTTTGCAAAGGTGCACTTTACTGAAGCTATCGATCTCGGTGCCAAATTAACATGTTATACAGGAGTTAATACAATTTTGTCATAATGGTTCCTGTTGCTTATAGATCCATAAACATGACTGTACTCTAAAGGAAGATATACAGTATTTTTCCAAGTGATTAGATGACATTGTTTCAGCAGAAGCCATGACTATTTGCCAGAAGAAAAAAAACAGTACCCTGCCTAAAATGCTGCTTGAATTAGTTTTGTGATGTTTATGTTCTAGTCATAATAATGAAAGATAAGAAAAATAAAACCAGTCAGATCTTCTGAGTCAAATTAGAAACAAGAATCATTCTGAAGCCTATGAATAACTTAAAAAGAAAAAATCTGCATTTCTGGAAGTGTGGTTACTGTCTTCCTTCTTATTTAGAAGTGAAAGAATGTGGCAGCCTGATAGATGGGAGTCCCCCTTCAGTTTCCTCCCCACCAAGAACAAGGCAGTACTGAAATTTTATTGATGAGGAATTTTCTTGTAAGGTTGCTGTCTCAATTTCTGTAGAAATGAAGCCCACATATTTCCTGATGCAGATCTACATTTCTGAATACTTTTCTGCACAGACCACAGAGCTATGTCTAAATTGTGTTTAGTTTCTGGTTTGTACAACTGGCTGTATCCAGGAACACTCAGAGGTCTGAGGGGCCGAGATCAAGCAGGAACCAGTGCCTCTTCTGCGGGGTCCTCTGCCAGTTTATTTTTCCCTAGAATGAGGCAGTAAGCCATAACAGAGACTGTATGGACATTAGGAAATTTAACCCTCAGCTGGAATTCTAGTCCCAAGCTCTCCAGCCAATACATAGGAAAATCCCAGAAGACACTGTTGAAATTCATGTATCCATTTCTAAATTTCACAGGACGTGGAAAACAGTGCAGAAGGCTGCAGTACTACTAAGCCATTCTAAACTCGTAAACCAAGGAAAAGTAAACTCAGCTTAAAGTAATACCAAAAAAGCACAGGATTCTGATTTGGATTATGGGAATCTGCTCTAACACTACAAAAAAGCAGAAAGATAGAAGCAAAAGAGGAAAATGTCTGTGGTTTACTGGCTGTTCTGCCTAAATATAAACTTTGGTTAATTTTTAATTTGATATTTGGAACAAAAATATTCTGAGCATTTCACAAAGTAAACCCTAAAGGAATCCAGGTGGTAGCTGGATTTCAATCTAGATGTGATGAAAGATATAAATTTAGATGTCCGGAGTAGGCTGAAATGTGATTTCTCTCATAAAGAAACATATTTAATGTGGGTGCTGACAGAAACACTAATACAATTGATGCTGCGAACTTACCACCCAACAAAAGCAGAAAAAACCACAAGGAACAAGCCTGCTGCTTTGACTCATTTGAGAGAGTGAATCTTATTATTACCCAGATACTAAGGCTAAGAGGAAAAAAATAGCAAATGTGTTTTATTTTGATTTTATCTGTCTGGGTCTAAAGCTGTTGTTTAAACAATATAACCTTCCACACAGTATGTTTGAGAAAGTAACGTTTGGTTATTTAGTCTCCAGCACAGAAGCATGCACAATGCAGAAAAATTCCCTATATCTAGCTGCAAGTGTTGAGTTACATTCATTTTTGAAGAACAGATGAGCCTTGGTTTAAAAATCATAAACAAGGCATTATAACAGAGTTATGCTGAACTGGAAGGAATTATCATCTAGCATTTTTCATAAAGATTAGGCTATAGTATGTTCTCATCGAACAGGTTCGGTAATTTATAGATCTGCAGCATTTAAGGTTGTTGACTCAACCCTTCCTTTGTTTGTTGGTTCTAATAATGTTTTACATGCCCTCAGAGTTAAAAGTTCTGCCAAATTTACATAGAAAATACTTGCTATAATGTTTAATTAGAAAACTTAATCTAATTTGCAAATGTAACCCATGGACTTTCTTATCAGGATGGAGAAATAATGTCAGGTAGGTTCTTTTAAAGGTTTAAAGCTGGTCTAGTTTATCTCTGGAAATGGCTTGGTTTTCCTAGGTGAGCTCAAAAGCAGTTGAAATCCCTTCTAAATTGTACCAAGTGGTCTTTTTGATTTCTGTACCGATCAGAACTGTAACCTTATTGCCAAGACTACTGCCACACCAGCCTGATTTTGAGGAGCTGGATTTTTCTTACCCCAGGGCATATATTTTGGCTTGAAATTCAATGCAACAGAATTTCAATTTGAAAGTCTTTATTTCTGGAGGATTATTGCTTATTTATTTATTTAAATCTGAATCATGCTTAATTTGTGTAATTAATGCATGTTTAAGTTTCAGGGAAATGTGCGTATACCCCAACTAATTTTGCACACCCCTAAAAATTATGGGCAAGCTTTATAAAACCTCAGACTACGCACTGTTTACTCACTGCTCAGTTGGACGTCCTTTGGAATGGCGTCTACGCATCAGGGTGCTTGTCCATTTGCTGAATTGATTGTCCAAAACTTAAAGTGTGTCCTAGGCATTAGTACATTTTTCTCCCCACTATTTCTGTGTCAGGGCCTGGAGCACATCTCTCCGTGCCAGGGGGTGGGTTGCAGGGCTTGGGGCCAGCTCGGTGCTCTGGGTGGCCGGTCCCACAGGCGTGGGGAGAGGCTCCCCAACAGTGGCGTGGGTGACAGGGTGCGAGGAGGTGGCATTAGTGGGCTGGCAGCCTCTGTTGCCTTGATAATCAGGCACCCCCACGTCATTGCCAGAAAGAAGTCCTTGACTGGCCAATATGGACTATTTAAACTCAAAACCTTGGGCCTTTTAACTTTTGAACTTTGTAGAGCATGTTCATGAAGAGATGGGGCAATACAATTCAATTCTCTGGTAATTTTCTTTGCAGTCATAGAAATGAATCACAACCACAAAAATTAGATCAGGGCATCAACTTTAAAAGTTGAATGCAGCTACAAGTGGAAAAATAATATATCAAATTTTACAGTTCATGGATTCCTTATGAGAGCAAATTTAAAGACAAAAGAGAATTAGGGCAAAGGAAGACCTAGTGCAAATCTGTGGACTTTGACCTCTCAGAAGGATTCAGAACTCATCTTCCTATTTGTGTACATGCTGACAGTGCTGTGTGGATGTAATGGAAGGTAGATTTGATTTAAAGTGACTAAAATTACATTGTTTAGAGAAGCTCAGATTTTTTTCCCTGCTCATAATTTTGTATTTCGGTTGTTGACCAGGAAAAGAGATCTTGTTGCAAAAACCCAAATGCTTGTAGGTCCTGAAGAGTACTCCACCTCCCCCAAAATCTTTAACTAATTATAAATAGCATGCAACAAATGTTAAGCAAATCTGATCTTTCCTCACATTTTAAAGGCACATTTAAGGTTTAATTGCAGGAACACAAACAGAAATTAGAGTGTAGGTTTATATTACATTAGGTACTGCCTGTGTGAACACTCTTGCTCAGTGGTAAATGTGAAGTTGTGTATATCATTTTGGAGAACTTTATTGCTTGTGAGATCAAAACAAAGAAGGGTCTGATCCAAGAATTCTTATATGAAAGCAAAATCATAAAATAAATACAAAACTTCTGTTAAAAATAGAACTTCCACCTCCGTATTTCCAAATGCTGTAATTTCTTAATAATGGGAATTAATGAGAAAAAGATCAAGAATAGTTTCTGCTTATCCATGTATACTATGTAAAACTTAGAGCCTTTTTGCCTTGGAGCCAAAGAAGGGGAAGATCTGATAGGATATTTAGAAGGATGACTTTGCAGGAGACTTTGAAGTGACCTCTCTATTGCAGTGGAATCATACCCACATACTAACAAAAAGCTGCCACCACCTCAGATTAGCTTCACACTCTTGTCTAGAGAAATTGTGTCCTTAATACTAAAAGGAAACATAAAGAGGGGAGAGCTGATCTAAAGGAGCAGATCAAGGGCAGGAAAAAAATATAACACTCTTATGAAGAACACCTTGTTCAGCTTTTTTGTTTTTCTTATCTAGATAGGTTGGCTCCAGATGTGGAAAACTGGTAACAAGCATTCTGGTGTTCAGGAAAATGTAGAATTGATATTGTTATAATTGGTAAGAATGATAGGTTTTCTTACCTACAACTATTACCTCTTTGGGATCTGACTTGAAGGAAAAAAACTTCGAGACGTGCTCCAGATGAAAGTTGTCTTTAGTGCTGTATAAAGAAACAGAAAGAGTACTCTGTGATTACTGGAATCAACATTCTTCACATGAGCAATTTTCTGCCTCAGTAAGTGCCTCAGGAAGAATGCTTTGGGTTGGAAGGGACATTTAAAGGCCATCTAGTCCAACCCCCTTGCCATAAGCAGGGACATCTTCAACCAGATCAGGTTGCTCAGAGCCCCATCCAACCTGACCTTGAACGTTTCCAGGGATGGGACATCTACCACCTCTCTGGGCAACCTGTGCCAGTGTTTCACCACCCTCACTGTAAAAAATATCTTCCTTGCATCTAGTCTGAATCTCCCATCCTTTAGTTTAAAACCATTACTCCTTGTCTTATCGCAACAGGCGCTACTAAAAAGTCTGTTCCCATCCTTCTTATAAGCCCCCTTTAAGTATTGAAAAGCTGCATATAGATGGTTTTAAGCCAAAAGGAAAAAGGCCAGATGTAATTCAAGTCAGGTTTTGTTTCAGAAAAGCGTGTGCTTTACTTGGAGCATATGGAAGGTCTCAGTGTCTTCAACACTATGAAGGTGAAGGAGTTAGACGATTTGGCAGGTCACTAACTTTCTCTTAGTTTGGACGTTCTGGACTGCTCATGAAAACCCTCTGACATCAGATAAGTTGCATCCTTCCAGAGCAATGTAGAATAAAACAGATCTTGCCGCTGAATGAAGCCCACCGGTCAAGCTTAAGTTAAGCAGGGTGCATGGGGTGTATTAATTTGATGCACTGATGGGAATATAGCCTTGCAAAACTCAGGCACGACAGTTGCAAGCAAGCTGCTACTGTCCTCATATATACTACTAATTGTCTACAAACTGTTGGAGAAAAATAATATTCTGAGTACTTGGACAAGGTGTGAAATTTGGAAGTGTATCGGAAAAGACTTTTTCCTTTGGTAGTCAAAGAAATAGTTCTGTGTCTAGAACTAGAATCCTTTAAAAGGATGCACACAGCTGGAATCGGGAATTAGTGTGCCCTTTTTGGTACCCCAGGCCTCCTCTGAATGTTGGTAGACAGGGAAGTTTCAATTCCTCCTTCTTCCATTTTGGGCAATTTTCCTTTGTGTAGATTCCTCAGGAAGGGCTGTGACAGAAGCTAATCTTTAAGGAAATTAAAGAAGAAAAAAGATCAGCTTTTCTCCCTTCCTTGTCCTAGTAAGTGCCCCGGTCAGGCAACAAGTGACTTCAAGGAATTTGGAAAGAAATTGTGTCTTAGCAAGATGATCTTTATGCATGAACAGGTTCCCAGGCCTGTGTTGTGTTCTGTCCTTTTGCAGTGGGCAGAGGCATATGGAATCATGACTTATCTTTCTCCTCCTGGCCATTGTTCTGGAGATAGGCAAGTACTGTCAGGTCCCTGGTCAGGGACAGTAACTGTGTTTCTCCCTCACTGCACAAAGGCCACGGGCAATCTATTCCTGAGACTGGGAAGCATGGGAAGCAAAATGTGTAAATTTGGTGGCTTTTTTTTTTTTTTTTTTAGGTCTTTGTGACTACTTTTTATATCATGTTATTCAGTAATAACTATAGAAGTCCTGCTGATGACTTCTGTATGGAATATAGATTAACAGTCTAAGGCTGATGCGGATAATTATATTTTGGTAGGAAATAGACATTATCTGATGTTCTAGAGAATAGAAATCTTTGTCCTTACATTTTCATTACTGAGGATTATGTATGTCAGGTTTCCTGGGAAAAGATGCTAGACATGAGGTTATCCAGCTTCCTCTAAATTTTGAAGTAGACTTCAGTTGTTAAAAATGTGTTAGGCAGCCTCTCAGTCAGATAGGACAAGGACGGAACAGATCTATTTGTTTTAATAATCAATAGATCCAAAACTGACCTACGCAGTTTGTAGCTATTACATTGGGAACTTCTGTCTGTGCTTTGGCTGACATATGGCTCTTTCATAAGTTCCTGTTAGAAAAAACCTCTGGGCTCGTTGATTTTCTGCAGACTGTTTTTTACTTTCAGGAACACTTCACATGTAGTTAATGTCCCTGAATCATTAGCTGTGAGAAGTACGTGGACATAGGACAAGTTTGAACAAAGTACAGTTGTTTGTTATCTTTGGCATCAAAGTAGGGTGTTTATTTGCTGGATATGTTTGTGAGGTCATGCAATGCTCAAAATAAACTCTCCCTACAGGATTAAATATAACTTTTAATTGTTATGTAGCTGATATAATATCCTAATCAACAGCTTATCTTGGGTTTATAGAAACGTTATTATAAACACACAGCTTTAACCTTCATTGATTTCAAGGACTCTGTCATTATCCCATTTTCCAGGGTGAGGTGATTTCTAATTACTGAGCATTCTGGTGCTTAATTTCATGTGATAAGCCTGAAACTAATAGATAAATGGTCTCACTTCATTCTGAGGACAAAATCATTTGTAGAAAATAGAAAAGATGGAGAAAAGACATTTGAAAGAAAAATCTACAGATAGTACCTAGAAACATACATTCCACATAGCAAAATATCATTTAGACAAGGCTCACCTACAATTTACTACTAGGCCACCAAGAAGTTTCTTCTGTGTGATTTTTTTTAGCACTGTGCTAAAGAAACTCCACCAAAGGAGGTGATCATTTCATCTTTTTAGCCAGACATCTAAACACAAGGCACACTGCACTAATAGGAAGTTGATTATTCATTGGGGTATTTTCTTTGTACCCCTGACTATTTGCTTTTAAGAAGGCATGGGGATTACAATTTCAAAATGCCATTTCTTTCTCTGTAATAGTACTGTACCTGTTAATGTAAGCTACCCACATAGTCGCACAATGAATACTTGCTTTTTTGCAACTGATGTCAAACTTCTTTACTATCCTTTTTACTGCATTGTTTTGCTAGGGTGTTTTAAGTACATGCTAAGTGGCTTACCTACCCTGAAAAGATTAGGCAGGGGTAAAGATACCTAAAGATACCTATTACTGAGCTGTCACTGATGAGATGGGTGAGGCCTTTGAAGTAAGCCTTTGTCTTATTGAAAACACATAAAACCTCTTATTTTTTTCTATAACCAGCAAGATCTTTTGAAGGCTTATTTTTTTGCAAGTTTCATTTTGCAGCACGTGCATAGCCAAAAATGGACTCTGTCAAAACAGGGTTTGTGTAACCCAAGTCTATCTAATTCCTGCCCGCCATTGACGTTACAAAGGCAGGCAAGTGTCATGTACTTAGCTCGTGCAGTACTTGTTACTCCCAAGCACAGATTTTCATCAGTGAAAACTAAATCCAGATGAACAACAATCAAGGCTTTTTGTGGCAGTTAAAAAGCTCTCCCTTTTTCTTTATACTCTGTCTGTGAGCAACTATGTTTGAAACAGCTGGTCAGCCTCAGCTTAAAGAGTCTTGGGGACTATTTATGTCATTGCTTTTCATTTTAACCATTCAGCAATACGACTAAATTGCAAAGTTGGGGATGCCAAATTAAGAGTAAATTCCTGTTTTGACTTGATATCTCTGCAGATGTCAGGCGTCACAAAATTGCACTCTTACCTGATCCACTCCTCAAGTGCCTTGTAATCAAGAGAGTGTCACTGATCTCTGTCCCACCTCAAAACCTACTGTGTGACATTGCAGAATGCGGAAACTACACTGCCATGGTTCAATGCGGGTCAAAAGGACAGACACACATAAGAAAAGATGAAACAAATAATTCTGAGCTATGTATGTACATGAAGTATGAGCTATGTACATGAAGTTAACATAAAAATAATAGAGTCTTACAGGGAAATCCTCTGACAGTGCATCGGGCTGAATAATCTCTTTGCCTAGGAGAAATGTCTCCTTACAAGGGACTGTGGTTTTGTCTATGCATTCATCTGGTGTCTTTCTTAACTGTATCTTTATGAAGATGGTTTCATAGTACATTGCAAGGGAATTCTGTAGGTACCTTGGAATTAGTGGAACATCAGCAAGGAGCCTCTTCTAGTATGTGTAAAAGAAACTAATTCCAGAAACATCAGTTTGGTGTTTAGGAACTCCTGGAAGATATATCAACATTTTACTAGCTGATAAAAAAATACCAGCTGGACTGGAAAAAGTCCATAGGTGTGGTAGATGTACATATCCTTGAACTGTCTAGATGAGTCGAAAACACTTTGAATTCCTTTAGTAAGGACAATAATGCACCCTTTCTGAAAAGAAAAATCCTTTGATACAAGTATTTTTATCCTTTCCCTCCTGTTGTTGCAGCATAGGAAAAGAGCACAGAAACTGAAGGCACAGTTCTTAAATACCACAAAGAGTTCTGGTTTTGTTCCTTCCCAGCTATCAAATATTTCCTGGATTTTCTATTAGTGGTGTAGGGCACAGACTTTGTGATCAAGATCAGATATTTTGCTGCAGAGGGAGAGGGGCTTGTTATTTCCTGACAGCTAGCAGAGTTACTGCTGTAGCTTGAGGATCTGACAGAGAGAGATTCATTTCTGTGTCTGTCCCATGATATTTCAGGTATCTATATAGGGTCCTGCAGTTCATTACAGAAAAAAGCCCACCGTGGAACTCGAAGCGTTGCGAGTCCTAAAAGCTCAAAAATAACTTGTCTAGCGAATTATGTAATCCTAACAGTGTGTTGATAATAGTCTCCCACTGACGTCTAACCTGTGCCAACAAAGAACAGGAGCACTAGCGATTGATAGCTGTGTGAGCTGTTCCTTTAGCTCAGATGTTGATGGCTGAATGTTTTTTGTTGCTGAAAGTCAAGTAGGTGATTCCTGCTGAGCCTGATACAGGTATGCACACAGCCAGCAGCCGCTCGCTGTACGAGACTTAGACACGCTTTTATGTGCTGTACTCTTTGCATATATGCAATTAATGTAACAGAAATGTAGACTCCTGAGCAGCAGGCAAGAGCCTTTCCTACATTGGGGCCGTGCTCAGTACGGGCGAGTGGGGGGTGTATGTGCATCAGCAGAATCTCGAGCATGACTTGGATTTGCTATTAATCATTCGTCTTTGCATTGAATCTTAAGAAGCATTTAGACTCTACAATGCCTTGTGTTTGGGTAGTGGGCCCTTGCATTAGCATTCAGAGCCTATGCAGGTTGTCTAGGCTTTCTAGACAGTGCAAGGTTACAGCGAAGATGTGCCTGTGCTATGTATCTTGGAGAGACCAGAGCATGAGCCGAGTACTGCAGTAACACGGTATTTGGCTGACCGTCTAAAGGAATTCAACACAGCCAACATACTAAAGACGTCCCCTGAAATAAGACTGGCTGGCGCATAGTTACTGAGAGCTATCCAAAGTACAGGAGATGCTGAGTTTAGTCATGTTGAAGCTACTCCTCAAGAAAGTGCCCCCTTCCATTGATGAACCTGGAGGTCCTCTCCAGAGGGCTGAGAGGATTTCACTCATTTCTTTATAAAGCATAGCTGCCAAAGGAAGAGGACACGTTATGAACTGTCCCTCTCTTACCTCTTCACTGTATCTCAATAAGTAAATCACTCAGGCAGAGGAAACGGAATCATTTTCATTTTCTGCTTTAGGTTTTTAAAACCGTTGTTCCCCATGCTTTAAACACACAAGGGGCTAGGGGCAATGTTGAAAAAATGACTGAATAATGCCCCCCCCCCACCTTCCAAGTTTTACTTCAAAATTATTATCCAAATAAATGGGCCAGAGGGACACTACAGGCAAAGCATTGTTTACTGGTTCTGGCAGAATTATCGATGGATTGCACAGTAGTTGGATGAGAGCTCTTTTTTATTGACTCTGTGTTGTAATAAGGAGCCGCAGATTCAGCAGCACATCTATCTTTTTAAATAAAAAAATGCGTTACTTCTGAAAATGTGTTATTTTCTGTCTCCATGTGTATAGGAAGCAAGTACCATATCTGTGTTTCAGCTATGATTGAAGCGATTCCTGCGAATAATACTTTTAACATGCACATACCAGCATGCACAAGCATGCAGAGACAGCTAGTAAAGTGCTTCAGCATGTTTTGAAATGAGGCGTGTTACTAATGTATTGCTAGAAAAGACTTTGTCTCCTAATGTCATTTGTACAACGCTCATATTTAAGCCATGCCTTTAGTTTTCTCTTGTGATTAAACTAGGTGGCTATTTAACTACAAAATGGCACAGTGTTAATGCTCGGCACTATTTATTAACAAAATATGCATATGCATGTTTAGCTCTAAGTGCTGAAGAACTGCATTTAATTCTTGTAATGTGCAACCCAGAGTTTGATCAGAGCTAAAATCTTGAACGTGGGCTCTGATTTTGATTAGTGGCACTTAGACACTGAGGCAGAGACATTTCGTATTACATGATCTACATTTTAAGTCCATTTGGCATAAAGGTAGAATCTTTTTTCCCTGCATAAAAAACTGTAAATCAGATAAGAATTGATTGTATTTGTTGGTTTAATGAAGTAAGATAGTGGATTTCTGACTAATGCATTGGAAAGTATTTATATAATAGAGAGTCCTGCCATCATAAATCACTTTGTGGTGAATGCAACAATTTTTTGTTGGAGGTCACCAGGTTAGCAGCAAAATCAATTCAAATCAAATCACACAGCCGCTGTATACATCAGAAGACTGCAAAGGAATTAATACACTTACATATTTGCTCACCATGCATGCCTAAATTAAATATTAACAGTTTGCATGAAGATGTCTTGCACTACAGCCAGTTAATACGTTTTTATGCCAGGCAGTCCAGGTACCTGTTCAATAGAGACTGGCTGGAGTTTACATTTTAAAAAAAGCAAACTGCGTCCTGTCAGCTAAAGAATGTATTGATAGTGTTTTCCACTATGGAGACCAGGATACAGAAAAGTGTGATGAATTGCTCTCACAGTTAAATTACTTCTTTTGGCAAGAAAAGTCCAGTTCTGAACTTTTAAACATTTTTTCATGTTGTCTACATTAATACCCATGGAGCAAAATTGCTGCAGTGGGTGTTGTTGAAGCCGTTTCTGCTTCCTCTATAGCTCAGGTTCAGAGTCTGCTATCTCATAATTATGTTTAATGAGCAAATTCTAAAATACAAGAATATTTTCCTTCTTTTGTTTTGACGGAATCTGGCACAAGGATACATTGCTCAGAGACATAGAATGATGGGTCTTAAACTTCTTTTTGCCAATAAAAACAGTAGCAGTTCTCTGAAAACTCCTATGTAATTATGAGGCAAAAACTAAAAAAGCCTGACAAAAGTTCTTCTGATACCCTTTTTTCCTTTGGGAAAAATATACAGGTATTTACTGTCCAATCCATCCAAGGAAAAGGACCATCATGGATGTTTGCCTTTTCTTCCCTCCTTTATCTTCTTTTAGGTGGTAGTAATTGATGCAAATTCTCCAACAAGTAGGCTGCTGCTTGGAAGATTTTAGTGCTTCTGGTTTGAAATTACTTGAAGTTTCTTGTGCCTGCCTGGACTCAGGACTCCAGAAGCGATGATGCCTTTAGAAAGGTAGCAAGAAAGAAGAGCAGACTACCTGTGGGACTGATTTTATATCCTCCAGGATCTTATGGTGGCCTCATACACCAAAGTATTGGTGAATGACAAAGGATATAGAACACAGAATGGGAAACCTCTGAGCAAAGCATCAACAAAAAAGTTAAAAGCACCATCTCTTCAGCAGCAGAAATACTACTTAGTGTGATACTCTAATGGAGACGACTTCCTCTAATATTTATGAGTATCTGTTAGGCAGAGGATGCCCCTAGGTTCCTAGACATGCAAGAGGGAGTCAATTTATGCTGTGCATCCTATTTAACCATAACATAGTTTCTCAGTGTTAAGAGTGAAAACTCCATCTTAGTTGTGCCGAGTTCAACAACAAATGCGGCTGTGTTACCTGTATAGACAAACACTGGAACAAAATTAAACCCCTGACCATTCTATGCTGTTTTTCATAAACTTGTTGAAAACGAGGGTAAAGGGTTACCGTTACAAAGGCTACACACTGAAAGCAACCTAAAATGTGATGTGTTATTTGACCGAGAGAAACCTGAGGAAAGAGCCAATCTTATCAAGCTGCTTCATACTAAACCTTCAGTGTCTTCTGGAACATGCAAGTGGTTTGTGGCTCTGCAGTGCCACAGACTTATAGCTTGGCATACTTTTGCTGCCGCTGCTGAAGATAAGTCAATGGCTTCCAGCGTGTATGTTGTCAGAGCTTAATTGCTCGTTCATATATCAGTAATATCGTAGACCTTCTAAACCATATACTTGGTTAACAAAAAGGTCTCTGAGCAGGTAGCGTTCTGAAGTGCTCTGTTCAAAGTATAAGCTGTAAACTAAATGACAGGAATAATTATATTGTCAAATAGATTAACAGTCAGTCGGTTCCTGGCCATAGAACTACAGGACGTATTTAACAAGTCAGCAATCTAAATTTAAGAGCACAAACTCCAGTCAAATGGACTAAATTTAAGTCTTTTCCCAGGTTCTGCAATTATATAAATGTAATTAAACAACAGAGTAGTCGCTTGGGGAATTAAATAAGGCAAGAACTCAGTCCACTTTTCCCTTACTCGTACTTGAGTTAAGCTGCAAGTCATGTACAAGGGACATTGGGGAAAAAAAAATCCACTCTTTATTTAGACCTGTGTAGCTCCATTTGGCCCTAAGCCTGAAATGCCATGAACAAAACAGAACCACTTTTCATTGGGCTGTGGCCCCTTGAGCGCAGTAATACAATAAAACGGGAAGAAGCAATATAAAATTAGATGAAGAAAATCTTAAAACCATTCCTGAGACCTATAGACTTGCATGAATTAAACAAAATAATTTTCACGTGTGCTAGATCCTTCCTTATATTTAAGTTCACAGGAGATACATGCCGCCATCTATTGATACCATAAATAATTTGAGTCAAAATAGATCAGGCTAATTTTCAAATTTCTGAGGTACCTAGTAATAATGTAAATGAACTCTTCTTTCCAGAAGCTAAAAATTGATTATATAATTATATATTATGAATTATAAATTAATATGTTATATACTTTTTATATATTCATAAAATATAAATTTATATATTACAAATTATGTTATAAATTACATATTATAAATTATATAATGAGGCACCTAAATAAGGTTTCAGCACCAACATATGATAAATGTGGATTTGTTTCACCTTAAACAATTACAGTGGGTGTACTTTTTCCTCCAATTATTGTTAACCCCTAAACTCCTGCTTTGCTTGCAAATTGTGATGTTCCGAAGGCTGAGAGAAAACTGTACTTAGAAATATGCTGTTAAAAATACTATAACACAGGAATAAGCAGGAGGCCTACTGGGAGCTGACTAATGGAGTGTTTCCTTGCATATATGAATACCCAACGTGGTGCAGGCTGAAATCTAACTATTGCACATCATACAACAAAAAGCTAGTTCTTAATGCTAGAATTAACTTGACTTATGTGAAACATTCATAACTTGCAATCTTCTTTTTCATGTTTTGCTGGAAAAGCCATGCCTGATGTTTTCTGCTGCAACACATTAAATTTCATATAACTGAACCTGATTCGACAAAGTGGGTAGGCAGCATTTCCTGTGCTAAATTTACCTCTAACAGAGAGGTTACTCAGACTCAACCAATATAACTCATCATATGATGCATTATTCACAGTAGTGGATTTATTCTTAATCCCATCAGCTTTATCTCCAAAGACACGGGATGGTCCTTTTGAGGAAAACTAATCTTAAAGATGTTCATAAAAACTATGCTAGCAATTGCCATGAAAAGCATTGATTGAAAGTTTGGTAAATCTTTCCTTCAAAACTGGGTCTAATTTTTCTCACCTCCACATAACACAGTTCTCTGGGGTTTATTTTGGCCTATTTAATCCTGCTTAGTCTTTCTATTACCGATTTTCAAGACCGAACTTACGGAAACAGGTAATAATTTTGCTTTTCCTCAATGTGCAAAGCACTGCAAAACACAGAGTGCAAAATATGCCAAGGTTTGCAGGGTGCAAAACACTATTAAACCCCGCAATCTTTCTCTGTTAAAGCTATGAGTCTTTTTGCTGCATGAAGACTTTTCATTTTTGTTGGAGTGGCTTATCAATCCTTTTGCAATCAGTCACCACTTACCACACTTTAAGTAGAGATGATTGTTATTTCCAGGTTACATGGGTAAGGTTACAGGTGCTAAGATTCAAAATATTGTTATTACTAATGACATTATGACATAACAATCTAGGAAATACGATTTTAAATATAGAGCTGGGATTTAATAAAGCTGAAACAGTTTGAAAGGTGATATTGCCTACGATATAAAATTAAGATCTCAAAGACTCAGCCAGTGTCAACGTGCCCACCACACCAGATAATTCACAAAGAATGCTTGAGAAAAAAATCTGTATTCCGCATAGGGCAATAATAAATAATAAATACCCTAGATACAAGGCAAGTCAGAAAAAAAAGGCCATTGTCATCAGTAAAGGGAAGCTGCGGGCTGGCACGGGGCACCTTTCTGGTAAACCTGTTCCCTCAGTTTGAGATGCCCGCCCCTGACATTTTGGGGTTTTGTTAAAATGGATCCTGCTCTCCAGTTCTGCTCAGTTCAATGTCTTTGCACAAGTCCATAAAGATGCTTGTGGTGTTTGGGATGTAGGTGACTGAGCAAAGTCAGGTGCCCAAGTATGTACCATACTCTGACAAATTCAAGACTGAAGGTTGCTATGACCAACAAAGGCAATATAGAAATGCCTGGTTTCAGAAGCCGGCTATTGGCAAGGAACTATGACAAAGTTTTAGGAGTGACAGAAAACTTGCCTACAAAACAAGTCAGCGCGACCTGGAAAAAGATGTTTCTAGAATAAAGCATTTCAGAGACAGGTATCAGTGGAAAAATTAGGTAAAAAAAAATCTGCCTGTCCTATTGGAGGAGGAAGTGTGCTTCTGAGGTATAATCTTCATAAAATGAGCAAATCTGAACATTTCATGAAGGAACTACGGAATGATGGAAGTCACTTCAGTCTTCTGAAGACAACAGTAAATGTAAATTCTGATGCTGCTTTTCAGAATAAGAAGCATATTAAGAATTGGGTGTAGATAGCCAAGATTGTGTAGAATAAAAACTGGCAAACAGGTACAGGTCAGCAGGATTTTCATTCAGATACCAGAAAGCGAGAGAGCAGATAAGCAGTTCCCCCAAGTTAATGTCCCTACCGCTGCTGTTGTTTCTGGTTTGTAATTGTTCTCCTTTCCAACATAACTCTCATTAATTTTTTTACCTACCCCCATGTTGCTTCTTTCAGGGCGTCACCGTCCTTTTTAGTTTTCTAACATTCCTTAAAAGCAAGCGGGCCGCGCTGCTGTATGTTTAGAAGTAATCACTGCAGCTTTTACCTTTTCAGGCTCAAAAGGCCTGTTTTTATACCTGTAGCAGGACTCCTTGCCCAGGAGAGCAGCTCCGGTGCCGGCATGGGGAAGGCGGGGGGTCCTGAGGCGGGAAAGCCTCAGGGGAGCGGAGGGACCGAGGCGGGTGGTCCTGAAGCGGGAAAGCCTCAGGGGAGCGGAGGGACCCCGCCGTCAGCGGCTGAGGGACCTGGGTTGAGGCAGGGGGTCCTGAGGCGGGAAAGCCTCAGGGGAGCAGAGGGACCGAGGCGGGGGGTCCTGAAGCGGGGAAGGCTCGGGGGAGTGGGGAGACCCCGCCGTCAGCGGCTGACGGGACCTGGGTGAGGCGGGGGGTCCTGAAGCGGGGAAGGCTCGGGGGAGTGGGGAGACCCCGCCGTCAGCGGCTGACGGGACCTGGGTGAGGCGGCGGGTCCTGAAGCGGGGAAGCCTCAGGGGAGCGGAGAGACCCCGCCATCAGCGGCTGACGGGACCTGGGTGAGGCGGGGGGTCCTGAGGTGGGAAAGCCTCAGGGGAACGGAGGGACCGAGGCGGGTGGTCCTGAAGCGGGGAAGGCTCGGGGGAGTGGGGAGACCCCGCCGTCAGCGGCTGACGGGACCTGGGTGAGGCGGCGGGTCCTGAAGCGGGGAAGCCTCAGGGGAGCAGAGGGACCCCGCCATCAGCGGCTGAGGGGTCCTGGGTGAGGCGGGGGGTCCTGAGGCGGGAAAGCCTGAGGGGAGCGGGGAGACGCCGCCGTCAGCGGCTGAGGGACCTGGACGGGGCGGGGAGCGAGGGCGGGAGATTTGAAGGCCGGGTAACCCACACCGGCGCTCAGCCGTCGAGGCGAGCGGCTGCGGTGCCGGCACGGCGGGGCTCCTCAACCGGGGAAGCCTGAGGAGAGGGCCGCCGGCAGCCCGCAGCTCGCTCGACAGCGGCTGAGGGGACGCGGGCGGGGCCGGCAGCCATGGCGGCCAAGCCGCCTCACACGGCAGCCCCCGGGGAGCGCTGGCGAGCAGTGCGGGCACGCGGGCTGTGAGGCGGCATTTTGCGCGGGAAGGGCTTTGTGGTGCTGCCGGCTCCAACGGGGAGCAGTGGCGCCCACCCGCAGAAAGCCACCTCCCGTCCAAACTCTGTTGCTTCCCAGACAGAGCTCCGGCGGGAGCACCGTGCCACCCAGGTGCCGGGCTGCAGGGTGAGCCCCGCTTTTACCTCAGCATCGTACTGCAGCGGCGGCCGGCGCGCCTGTGGGAGCTGCGCCCAGGGAGAGGGACTCCTCCGCTTGGTGACAGAGCTCTGGGAGGCGGTGAGTGGATTGCGGAGTATCAGGGAGTCTGAGAGGGGGACAGATTACTGGAACTGCACCCTACCTTCCCTGGGACAGGCCTGCCAGGCAGACGGGACGAGTGATACAGAGGATTCCCTATCCTCCCTTCACCCAGCAGAACATGGCGACTTAAGGTGTAGGGGGGAATGGTGACATGTTCCTGCCTGGCACAGCAGGTGAGTCTCCTCTGTGACTACCCCACCTTCCCAGGTGCCCTTGTATAATAGGTACGAGGCTCTGCACATAAAACCAAGAAATGATAAGTATGATGGTTTGTCTATGTTGCAAGTGTCACCAAGGTTAAGTTGGCCTATGCACCGTGTCAAAACCACTTCCATAAAGAAAAAAAGATGAGCTCTTGTCATAGGAGACTCTCTCCTGAGGGGAACAGAAGGTCCAATATGCTGGCAAGACGCACTTAGGGAAGTCTGCTGACTCCCTGGGGCTCAGGTTAAAGATGTAATGAGGAAACTTCCTACCCTGGTACGCCCTTGGATTATTACCCATGATTGATTTTCCATGTAGGCAGTGATGAAGTTGTGATAAGAAGTCCAAGGGCAATCAAGAGAGACTTCAGGGCCTTGGGACAACTGGTTAAAGGATCAGGGGCACAAGCAGTGTTCTCCTCTATCCTTCCAGTTGCAGGGAATGATGAGGAAGAAACCAAGAAGACCCAGGAGATCAATAACTGACTCCGAGACTGGTGTCACCAGCAAAATTTTGTGGTTTTTGATCATGGGTCAGTCCACAAGGCACCAGGCCTGCTGGTGACAGAGAGGGTACACCTGTACCAAAGGGGGAAAAGGATCTTTGCACAGGAGTTAGCAGGGCTCATTGAAAGAGCTTTAAACTAGATTTGAAGTCCTGCACTTGGGTCACAACAACCCCATGCAATGCTACAGGCTTGGGGAAGAGTGGTGGAAAAGGCCCTGGGGTGTTGGTCGAGAGCCGGCAGTATGCCCACGTGGCCAAGAAGGCCAAGAGCATCCTGGCTTGTATCAGAAATGGTGTGGCCAGCAGGACTAGGGAAGTGATCGCTCCCCTGTACTCGGCACTGGTGAGGACACACCTTGAATATTGTGTTCAGTTTTGGGCCCCTCAGTACAAGAAAGACCTTGAGGTGCTGCAGCGTGTCCAGAGAAGGGCAACGAAGCTGGTGAAGGGTCTGGAGCACAGGCCTTATGAGGAGCGGCTGAGGGAACTGGGGGTGTTTAGCCTGGAGAAAAGGAAGCTTAGGAGAGGCCTTACCGCTCTCTACAGCTACCTGAAAGGAGGCTGTAGGGAGGTGGATGTTGGTCTCTTTTCCTAAGTAACAAGTGGTGGGACAAGAGGAAATGGCCTCCAGTTGCTTTAGGGGAGGTTTAGATTGGATATTACGAAAAATTTCTTCACGGAAAGGGTAGTCAAGCATTGGAACAGGCTGCCCAGGGGACTGATTGAGTCCCCATCCCTGGAGGTATTTAAAAGATGTGTAGATGAGGCACTTAGGGACATGGTTTAGTGGTGGACTTGGCAGTGTTAGGTTTATGGTTGGACTTGGTACTCTTAAGGGTCTTTTCCAACCTAAATGATTCTGTGATTATATGATATTGGGCGGTTTTTTTAACTTCAGAGACTGATAAAAATATTTATGTGCTGCTAGTCCATTTTTGGGACAGTCATCTGAGCACCTTTCTGATCCTCCCATTTTTTTGTCCTTTAAAATAAGTCTCTGGGGTTTTACCACATATGAAAATGGCAAGTGACTTACAAAAACTGTTATGTGACTTTGCACTACAGCCCAGGTGAACTCTCAGAGAAGGACAGAGGGTGGTAGAGGGATTATCCCTGGGATGTTTATTCTTTCCTAGCAGCTAGAAAATTCTTATATTTGCATTCTGTTTTGTTCTCCCGAGTCAGTTCCTTTTTGTGCTGATGGATAGTCAATGAATGTGTCAGTGTGACACCACAGAGCGTATTCTCAGTTAATATTACAGGAGTTATACACGTTCACAGAGAGAGTAGTATCCCCTTGTGACACAAACATTTAGATGCAAGTCCTTGAATAGAGGATAGTGTAAGAAGTATTTTAAATTGACTATGTCATTCTCGTTAATATTTTATTAGAGTATTATGCTGGTGCAACTTATGTGTTTTGTGGTAAAGAGGCATGTGCCCTGAGCTGTGCAGACAGACAGGCTGAGAGCTGGGCTGTACGATATCTGGACAAACGCCATCGAAGATGGTGCCTGTTGTGTGCAGACCAGCTGAGTGAACTCAGCACTGGCAATCCCCATGCAACCATCAGCCTTCAGCACCGGGGCTGTTAACTCCCTGCAAAACAATCCTAAAGGACAGGCAAGGAGCAGCATTTATCGATATGAAAGATGTTGTAAAGAACCTATACATTTGCAGCAGAGTTTGCACATTGACTGTTCCAGATCAAGTCGTTTTGGAAACGGAGAGCCTTAAGGTATTCTTTGCAATGCAAATAATGCAGCTCTCATCACATGGTGGTTTTGTTCTCCCCCCTCCTTATAACAAGGAGGAGCAGCAGTCTGGGCAAGGGCTGCTGAGGAGCCTAAGGATTACCTGCCCCAGCTGTGGAAAGCCATTACCTGCCCAGTTGTGGGAGATTAGGAGGCAATTAGCAAGGGCTCTTACAAACGGGCTAGGAGGTAGGGGGAGCAGCTTTTTTAGTGGGAATGTGGTGTGAGTTGATCAGGGGAGAGATGAGGATGAACAGGACCTTTCATAATGCTGAAGGTATGTGGTTTTATCGGCCTGGTAGATGAGTTTTGTTAAAGTTCATGGAAAGAGGTGTTCCGGGCTGCTGTGGGGTTGTGATGATTGCTCTCTGCTGAGGGGCTGGAGCATCTGTGCTGGGCTGTGCTGGGTACAGCCCTGCAGCACCACAGTGGGGGCTTTCACAGCTACCAGGCAGCCTGGGGACAGCAAGGCAGGGTCTCTTGGGGATGGCTGTGTTGGTATGGTCTTGCCTCTCTGTGGTACTCTCAGCTTCCCGGTGGGCCAAAGCAGGATTTTTGGGTTTGTGCTGAAGCTGTGGGGTCCTCCTTTCTCGCTCAAACACATCTCTTAATAGTACATAGCCATGTCAGAGATGTAGCTATCCATGTATGAGGTATCAAATCTCTTGAGAGGATGACATTAATTTGCATGTTTGAACAGTCTAGTTGGTTCTCCCTCTGCCTCCCATTTAACACAGGCTTCTTGTATATCTTCCAGTAATGGGGCAGCCTGCCATCTTTTTTTCCAAAATACTTGTGGTCCCTGAATTACATACTTGATATACATGTTAAATCTTGAAGAAAGTGACTGAAAAGATGACTCTTCTTTTTTTTTTTTTTTTTTTTTGATATCTGCAGTACTATGTAATATCCTGGTATATCTGCTCAAGTTGGGTTTTGGCTTCTTCAACTTTAATATTGGAACGTTTGGGCTGCTGTGAAGGCAAGAGATGAAATGCTTACGAATGCCAGTCAGGTCTTTCAGAAGAACCTAAAATGAAAGCCGCCCCATATATTAACAGGCTGGCCTTCCCTGCTGTAGGGGCACAGGGCTCGGGGCTACTTCAAGAATTACCTTGTCCTGGTTTCTTTATTAGTGTCATCTCAGTTTCTATCATGTAAACTTGCACAGTTATATTGACATATTTTCTTAGAGAGACTTTCATACCTAAACAAAAAAAAAAATGTTTTTGAGAAAGTATAAGGCTCATGATGTTAAATAACTGTTGACCTCTTACATACATTGTTTTTAAGCTCTTAGCATTATTTTAGATAATTCTGAAGCAGCTTTGGGCTGTCTTGATTACTTTTGCAGCTGACTTCTAAATTACTCTGTATAAAATGCATGTTTGTTTCACCAGCATAAAACCACCAAATTGCACCTGTCTCAACCGAGTAACATCATAGCTACTTTTTGCCTGTCCCTTCCTCTTAGGTACATATCTATCTTTAAGGCCAATATTTGTAAGTTATTTGTGGGAGGTTATCTGTTTTCTGTAAACTGACATACAAATGTCTGCTTAGCTGTACTTTGTTTTTGCGTTGCCTCAAGCCAATGTGATAAAAATTAGGTCAAATGCCATAAGTACAAACAATGAGGAAAAAAGGAAATTAAAACTAGCCTCTGTAAGCATAGACAAATGTGATTTTTAGTATTGGTAGCGAGGAGGATGTAATATTTTGTATGATGGCTGTGAAAATATTTTTCTTTCCAAAACAAGTTGATGTTACAATATTTAAAGTACAATGGAACTGTAGCAGGCTGAGTCACTGAAGTGTGTACAGTGTGTGTGGGGGGAATTAATGCAAAAATTTACAGCAAGCTTTTAAAATTTTGTTACAGGAAACTTCCTTTTATTGCAACAAACCACTATCTTGGAGCCTTGAAGTGTTTGGGCCCTGGGTTTTGTAATGCCATTTCACCTCCCATAAAGGCTTACTACCCTCTTTATAAATACATGTCGGGGAATTTTCAAGTCAGACTTGTAAATCAGTTCAAAAGATGTTGGGGAGGACCCTTTAAGATTTGGGCTGCTCAGGCTCACAGCCTCTCAAATTTAACAGGTCTCACTGAAAGCAGCTTGGTTTCCCCATGGCGAGATCCTGTTACAAACCTCTCTTTGTGTTCAGTCTCAGATCTATGCACAGCTGGGACAAGGCCTCCGGTTTGATACAGCAAAATGAATCTTTATCTAAAGAAAACCTATTTCTCCCTTTTGGATACAGTTTTGAGAGCCAGAATATAAAGTATTGACTGAACTGAACCAATTATGGCTGGTGATAAAATGTTCCAAATCCCTGCCTGGGAAAGCTGCTAGAAGAAACTTTTCTGTCTCCTTCTGACCCCTCCCTTCTTTCTCCTGGTGTCCTGGTTCAAGTAGACTGCAGCAGGCTGTTTTTCTTTGGAAAGAAAATACTCTGCTGATGGGAGCTGACAGCTCTTTGATCACATTGCCTTTCTGTTATGGGTAGTGTTTAGGCATATCATATAACTTTGAGCGTTTCCCATCTTAAATAAGGTTGAATCTAAAGTTTTCCTTAATTGCCCCAGTGGAACAAGAAAATGACAATTGTTTCTATTGTGCAGGGAGATATACTTCATTGCCAGCTTGTGAATTTGGCTAGAAAGTTGTGTATTGGTGTTTGTCAATGGCTTAATATAAAAAATAAATGCACACAGTGCTATACACAATATCTATCATGAGAGTGTTCTCCTGTGACATGCAGTCTAAAAGCTATAGTAACTGAAAATTTAATGTCCATTATAGTGTAGAAGACTTGCTTTCAATTAAACTAGGTATAGCACTTAACTGTTCTCCTTTAAACTTCTCATTTTCTTCATGACTTTTCTGCAAATGTGTATGGACTACTTTGCAGTCCTGTTGGTGGGAGCTGGTAAAAGCTTGTGTTTCTTCCAAAATCATCTCTTCCAAGCATGCTTGCAGCACCTTTTTTTTTTTTTTTCTTTCAGTTGCTTTATCTTCAGGAAGCAAATTCTGCTCAATGATGGGATAGTTTGCTCTGTCTGCAACCTCAGCTGTTCTAAAATGTTTGTGCTGCGAGTTCCTCATTTACATTAAAGTTTGCCCATTAAATAATTTTTTAAATTTTCCAAATACACAACAGCAAGTAATAAATTATTAAAGAAGGGCAAACACATTTTTTAAATGTCTAAGATGCCTGAAAAATGAAGTATGTTACATGTTGTGAAAAGGTGCAGTGTGTTGTCTGATAGTCCTAGGCTGGTGTCAGTACCTTTTGCTTAAATGATCTAATGAAGATGCTAGCTCTGTAAATATTGCACTTCAAATTGAAAGAGTGAGGCTATACAATGTGCTTCTCGAAGAGGCAGTACTGAGCCTCATATACCATGCAGAGAGTCAGAAGGTATTTTTTGGTTGCTGGCGTGCATCCTTCTTGGCTTTGGCCAGCTTGAGAGGCCCTAGCCACAGATCAGAGGCAGGTAAAGCAAGCAAGGCTTCAAGTACACTAGGCAGTTTATTCTTATGTGCTAATGCCAAAGGACTATGTGGTGCAGCTCTGTCACCTCCCATCTTTTTATCCACTTCAGAGCTGAAGGAATCCTCAGTCAACTGTCCCATAAGGGAAGTCCTTCCAGAAGGGAATCGTGGGCTTCTCTTTCAGACCATGTATCTGATGCAGAAGAACTGGGAGGGAGATACTTAAGGACTTGTTAGTCTGATTAAACAGATGATGTACCTGTTCCAGTGTTCGCAATAAACAAGGATAACCTAGAGATCATTCTAAAAACATGTTCCTGATGTAATTTGGATTGTAATGTACAAATTGGATTCCTCCAGCTTATTTTGTCTACCGAAAGGCTGGAGTAACACTAGAGTACGTGCATATTAAGCAATCTAAAATATGTATAGTACAGCCACTGGATCTTGAACACCATCTCTTTTCTTTTTAATTTCCTGCAGAACTGCTCATAGCTAGTCTGGTTGTAGTCAGAACCCTCAGCAGGAGTAAATCTGCTTTTCTTTTCCTCGATAACAGGATAGTAGCTAACTCTTGCAGTGCTGGGTCTCAGGTGAGGTCACCTGCCAGCCCCTGCATGCAAGCCCTTATCAAATGAAGGTATGAGCCTGCTTTAATTTTAAGGGGAACCTGGTATCTTGTTTCTTATCAGTTAGATAAGAGCTAACATAGTTTCCAGTAAGGCAGGCTGCACTAAATTATGAATGAAAGCTGTTCCAGGCACAAATGTGTAGCTACAGGAAGAGTTCTTAAAGATAACTGTAAGCCTATAGTAGAATTGTAGAATTGTAGAATCATTTAGGTTGGAAAAGACCTTTATATGCATGGGATTTTTAAATCAGCAAAGAAGGAAAAAGCCATTGGTTTTAGCCTTCTTTCTGAAAGCTTTTCTCTCCTGCTGTGTTTTGTCAGACATCTGACAAATTTATGCCACAAATGAGAAATCTAGAACTTAAATTTTTGGTTGATATTAAATGCCAGTTGTTTTTTTCCCTCATGCCAATGTCTTAATGAATTTCTTCAGGCACTGTCTACTCAGTTGCTCTGAGAAAGCTTAATGAAAATCAGAAATCTTTCTTGGATAATTAATGCAGGAGTTAACTGCAGAAAAGCCTGTTTTTTACAAGGCTAGTGTCTGCTTCAGAGAGTAGGTGTGGAAGCATTCAAAAACCAGTGCAGTGAGAGTGCTTCTACACGGGCTGAATGTAAATCCACAAGAAAACAGTGTTGCTGGCTGTTTGATTTCTGACCTAGATCTCAACTTCTTTACCTTCAGAGACCCTTAAGTTCAAAGGTTTTGCTATATGTTATTCCAAACACCAAAGTAATTCCTGATTTTTTTTTTTCTTTTAGTTATTTTTTAGGTAGCTGTGATTAGGTAGGTTTTATCTTCCTACTTTTGCAGTATTCCTGAACTTTAGCATGAACCAGAAAAAAAACCCCAGAGTAAGCAACAAGCGTGTGAAATTTAAAAAAAAAAATGGAAACAGATTATTCTAATTTTTAAGTTTATTCTCAGTTACTCATCTAGACTGAATGTTTTCTGTCTCTAAGTTGCAACTTAAAACTTGAATTATCTGCCTGCCTGGGTCAGGGGGAAGCATTTTGTACTTTGTTTTACCCTGAGTTATGTTCTACCTGGTAAAACTTTAGTCAAATGCAGCAAAAGATCTTTCGATTTCAAAGTGATCCTGTGCTTTGTCTCGATTGCCTATGCTTTTTAAAATACTGTTTCCTCTGGTTTTCCAAAAATGGGAAGAGAGACACTGAGGCTGTATATCGAGTCACTGTGTTCCTAGTCAAGAACTAAGAGTTGTGGCTTTTCCTGTACTTGGATACAGTGTGGGAGGGTGAAATGAGTGGAGGTGTGAGGGCAGGGAAAGGGTGAGGGAAATAATGGGAGAAAGAAGAAAGAAGAAGAGAGACGCAGTGAACTGTGAATATCCATTGCTTTCCGGCATTGCTCGGACTGCATTCCACATGTTGAATTTTTTTCAGGACTCACAAGTCAGTACCACAGATGTTGAACTGTAGGTGAACTGGAAACTCACCTTTGAAACATTGACACTCATATTTAGCTGGGAAGCATCAACTAGTATGTTACCTGTGCAACTTAAATGCAACTCTGCCTGATGATGTTGATAATACACCTTTTTTTTTTTTTTTTTCCATAAGACCCTCCATCTTTCCCCTGGGAGAATCAATTGCAAATAATGTTGATTAACCTTGAGATGTCATTATGTCCAGTGCACATGAATTCTTTAAAAAAAGCTTAGTGCTTTGGGAAATTAGTGGAAGTAGACTTAAAGCTTCTAATCAAACAAACCAAAAAAATCTTTCTGCTTTTCTGAATTTAGGTTAATGCTTGTAGACACAAAAACTAGTTTAATCTATAGCCAGGTGACCTTTACCACACACCATCAAACTCCAGTTCCTTGTGCATGTGTATGGAAATCTGATGATAGCTGAATAAAAATAGCTATATTTCAGTATGGACGAAACAAAGTCTTCTAGGGTGGGTGAGAAACCCGTGGTTTAACCCCTGCCACCAACTAAGCACCACCCAGCTGGGTTGCTTGCTTCCCTCTGGTGGGATGGGGGAGAGAACCAGAAGAGTAGAAGTAAGGAAACTCCTGGGTGGAGATAAAGACAGCTTAATAGGTAAAGCAAAACCTGTGCACAAAGCAAAGCAAAACAAGGAATTCAGGCAGGCAGGTGCTCAGCCATCTCCAGGAAAGCAGGGCTCCATCATGTGTAATGGCTACTTGGGAAGATAAAACACCATCATCACTCAATGTTCTCCCCTTCCTCCTTCTTCCCCCAGCTTTATCTGCTGAGCATGATGTCATATGGCATGGAATATCCCTGGGGTCAGTTGGGGTCAGCTGTCATGGCTGTGTCCCCTCCCAGCTCCTTGTGCCCCCCAGCCTGCTCACTGGTGGGTGGGGTGAGCAGCAGAAAAGGCGTGGACCCTCTGTAAGCTCAGCAATAGTGAAAACATCCCTGTGTTATCTACACTGTTTCCAGCACAAATCCAAAACCCAGCCCCATACTAGCTACTGTGAAGAAACTTAACTCTATCCTAGCTAAAACCAGCACAAAGGTGAAGAGAAAAATAGAATCTTTCTTGAAAATGACAGGCTGTTTTAGCTGGAACTTCCAGCTGAAATACTGGCCCGAGGCACTTGTCGAGCATGGACTATTACACTCCAACCAGTTTAGCTTTTGCAAACCTATCATCAACAGCAAGCATGGAGAAGTGTCAGTCAGTATTAGCCATGGATAGTAGTAAGTGCTCCAGCGAAAATGCTTGCACTTCCATTGTTGTGTACAGCGATGAAAAATGAAACATTTCTCTTGGAGGTAAACAGCACCCTACAAGGGGAAGGGGAAGGGGAAGAGGTAGAAATAGGCAAACTACTTGGCAGCTCTGAAGTCTGGAGTCATCAAATAAAACTTTATGGGTGGGTTGGTGGGGCCTTTTTTATCACCTGTTTTGCTATTTTGCCTGTAAGGTTTGTTCTGGTTTTGCTATTGATGTCCACAGTTACACATCAGCATAGCATTTAGTACAAGATATAATGAGGAACATAGGATTAACCTTATCCCTTGTGCAATACTGAGAAACTACTATTGATTCAGTGTATAGTGTCTGGGTGATAACATGTATTGAAGCTTACATGTATATCATGTTTTTCTATGAAATTTTTAGAAGAACAGAAAAGCTGTTTTCTTTCTGCAGTGAATAAATGAAATTCTTTAAACGTGGGGCTAAAGATGCAATCATGGGCATTTATTAGAAGCTCCTGAACCATTTTCTGTTGTCGTTTTCTTGTTACCCTACTTCTGCTTCACAAATGCTTACTCACAAGACTTTAAGCATCTGAGTCTGAATTTCTAACTCATTCTTCTTTGGAGGACCTTCCCCCCCCAAAAAAATCGATAGGCTGCTGTAGAAACATGTTCTTCCTAATGATAAAATAAAGCTGGGGGGGGGGTGGGTGTAGATCCTTTTTTCATGGTAATGTTCTGAAAGGTGAGTTTTGCATTTGCATTTCAATGTTTATTTGTGCTTGGCTTAGCAGAAAAAAAAAATTTGAGTACTGCATCAGCTTTGAGCATGTTTTAACCTACAGAATTTTTAATAAAGTATTACTCGGGCCAAACAAAATCCTGTACAACTGTACAAAAGCTTCCACACTTAAGGGATGTGCAGGAGTCTCCCATGATTTCAGAGTTTCTATTGTAGCATTTGGAAAATATGAAGACAGTCTGGTTCCGTGGATAGAAAAAAAATGGGGAAAATGTGAGAAAGGAGAACCTAGACTATTTGGAACAAGTAAGTCAAAACTGGAATGGTAGAAGCAAAAAAAAAAAAAAACAAACCCCACCACACCCCAACCAAAAAAACAAACAAAAATGCTCCTGACCCCCCCCCCCCCCCCCCCCCCCCCCCCAAAAAAATAAAAACCCAAACAACCCAGTAAACTTTGATGCTTGAACAAGATTGGAGAGCAGTGTACAAGCAGCTAGTTCATAGAGATGATATATGTCAAAGGACTGAAGAATGAACAAGAATGAAAAAGAAAAAGCTCTAAACTTGAAGGAGAAGCATTTTTTCAGAAATCTGTTTGACTGGCTAAGTGTGTTTCTCTACCAGTGCAGAACTAGCAAGCATCTTCAGGCAGAACACTTATTCTTATGGCAAATATGCATGCAGCACTCTTCGATATAGTGAGAATGGGGTGTATAGAGTATTAAAATGTTTAACACAATCATTTTCTTGGATTTATATAGCATTTAGTCTTTTATAAACTGACACACTGACAAAACCATTTCTAACAACAGTGCTTAATATACATTGTTAACTCTTGGTGATATGATTGCAGTGGTCCAATCCGGCTTATTCTGGGGGGAATAAAAACATCTTGGAAGGAATAGGATTACCTTTAAACAGAGGAAAGAGTAGCTGATGTGTACTGAGGGAATCTGCAGTGCAGCATAACTATGAAAGAAAATAGTTCATAGAACATCAAATTCTAAGTAAAGTTATTCTTCAAATTTTATTTGCTCCTAAGTGAAATCAGTTTTCAGTAGAACAATTTTCACTTCTATCTGCTCTTATTGTACTGTTAACTTGTTGCAAATCTTGCAAGTTATAAAAAGCTTTTGCCTTGGAAGTTCTTTTCAATGAAAATTTTCATCCTGACTTAAGGCCTAATGTTAACAGATGTGAGGAGCAGCCTCCAATGTTTTAAAGGTAAGAGTATGCCTACTATGACATACAGTAGCCTTCAAGTTAAAACCCATAATGCTTGATATTTTGCTGCTATTAATGCTGAAGAAAAACTGAAGATCAAAACAGACCCATAAATATATTTGAAAGCCTCAAACTGCTGGTATTGGTAACCAAGGCAGAGAACTAGAGTCAAGGTTTTTTGACTGGATGATGCTGTAACAGTAGTACCTGACTGGAGTAGAGTTAAGAGGTCACCAAAGGATGAATGAGCAGTTCAAGAGCTTATGTGGGTAGGACTTTATTCTGTAGTAGTTTAATGGTTCTTGCTTTTTAACTGTAGAGAAGTTTTGCTCATAACTGAACAGAAATCAAAAGCAACAGGAAGGCTTTACCTGCAGCGCTGCTCAGCCACTTCCTTCCCCTCCCCTCTGACATGCACGCTCTCCCTTCCTCTCACCTTCTCTTAGTTCTGTTACTCTTCTGTTCTCCCCTTTGGCCTCCTGTCAGGGATACTTTCCTTCTCTACTTAAACTTGTCCGCTGTATTTCTACACTTTTGTTTCTGTTTGTTTATTTATCTCTTCCACTGAGATGATCAGGAAAGCACAGCAAGAGTTACTATAATGTGCAACTTCCCTGTGTGCTAGAAAATCTAGCTAGCTGCCCTGCCTGCAGGGGATGGAAAAGGGGTTAGGTGGTGTTCCAGCAGTAGTTCTGGTATGATGAGTGTAGAAGAGGCAGAGCATGAGGAAGGCTTATGGAGATAGAGTTCAGGTGAAGAAAAAAGTAGCTTAGTGTTGTGCACTATAGGAAAGGATCTTCCCTGACAACTTTAGTCACTGACTACTTGTGGAAGCAGCAGCTTCAATATTATAGAGACAAGCTTCTAGGCTTTTATAGGAAAGACATTGGGAAACTAGTTTGGAGCCAGCCTGATCTTTCCATGCCCAGCTCAGAAAACAGTTCAGCAGCCAGAATAACACTGGTTGCAATGTACAGTATCATTTGCTTCCAGAGCACTAGTAACCTTGGAGGTTTAGGACAAAGCTAAAGGAGCTGCTGTAATAGAAGGAACATTCAAGGACAATGTCTTTTTTTCCTCTGTTTCATCTAAAAGAAAAAAGTGTGAACAATTCCTTTCCTCAAGTTACACTGGTGGAAAACGTTAGTGCTTTAAAAAAAAGTTCATCAGACTTGCTTATGCAGATATCTATGGATTTTCCTTAGTAATGAGGGGAAGTTACTTAGCCATTATCAGTACACAGTGCATCTTAGAAAACTTGATGCTTTTCTTGACATTTTAATCTCTTTCTGTACCCAGAAAGGAAATAGCATCATGATTTTTCTCAAAGTATTAGTGAGATTTATTTTAAGCCCCCACAACCAAGCCATATAAACAGGTGTAAAGTCCTTTAGTGATGGCTCAACTGTTACAGAACTCTAAAGTAATGTTAATTTTTTTCTGTCAAAATGCTTTTCATCTTATACTAGGATTAGAAGAGTTTCTATGCCTCATATAGGATTAAATTTTTAACTGTCAAAGTTTTTTTTTTCAGAAACGATTTGCACTTTTTGTAGTCAGAGTCCATATGCAACTGGCTGATGAGGTAAAGACCATCTCCCTAACAACTGGATGGTGCAGGACACATTTAACTGAAGATTTTGAAGTGTGCTAATTGTAGTACTGGACTCCTTGAGACAGTCTCTTAAGGCATGAAAATATTGAATAACTTTGGTCTGTTGTCTTCATCTCAGTGTCTCTGTTCTATAAGATTGCCATGCATGACTTAAAATATAAAAAAAGAAAGGAAATTTAATGGCTATTGCAGTTAGCCAAATGATAGAAAAGTAGCAGTTCCAATGAAAATGTGAAATATTTTCTATGGTATCATAGCTTGGAAAGACTGATGCATTTTTGCTGCCCTGTGTAATAACAGTAGGCATCTGTATGCTGCTGCTTCTGAGATTCAGACCCTCTACAGTCTTTTTGCTAGCTGTATTTCATTAACTTTTATAAACCTCTTGCCTTCAATAACAGCAAATGAAACTCTGGCACAATGTCTCCCTCTAGGCCACAGACAACTCCAACTTCCAATAATTCAGTGTTGGAGTTGAATAAAAGACAAATTATTCTGTCATGTGTCAGTAGCTACAATACATCAACCAGTAATACAAGGTACTTACTGTGAAAGAAGCAGGGATATTTTCAATTACTGCCAGCTACTTAATTATCCATGGTGCAGGGGTATGTGAAGCCGCGCGGCTCATTGTATTATACAAAGCACCGCTTCCTGTTTGGCTCCAAACCCTGAGTTTCCTGTGCTCAGGCACATGGGACCAGAAACAAAACTTGAGGTTTCGGTGGTTTTTTTATGTTAGTCTAAGAAAGTACAACATGCGGTAAACTTATCTCTGTGAAAAACAGGGGGGAAAAAAGTATACCTTCTGGATAGCATGTGTTTGTGTACAGCAGAGCTGAAGTTGTGGAGCACAGCAACCACAAGCACTCTAAAACTTTTGCTTTCTTATGAACAGACTTTATATGATGTTGTTCAAAGCAGAACAACCCATGACCCTTCCAGGCAGCTTGATATAGTAGCTCACTGATACTCTCCAACCTTCATTTATTCTCATCCTAATGGTCTAATGTACAGGGCCTTGCATCTGTAATGGCTGAGAAGTGATTCTGGTGACCAGGCTGAAGAGCCACCCTGCTGATTAACAGTGACAGAAACAGTATTCTGGTAGCGTCCTTCCCAGACAGATTTACCTTCTTTTATCCTCTTGAACTGCTGCAGGTGCTTTGTTCCCTAGCAAATGTTTTGGTCTTTTTTTTTTACTTTGTAAGACTCTAGCACCTCACTACTTTTTCTGTTTGGCAAAGACTTTGATGCTGAAAGGTGACCATATGAAAACAGTCATCTGTAAATTACAGAAAGAAAGCAGTGTTTTTATGTACTTTCCTTTTTTAAAAAAAAAAGCAAATGCTGTACAAAATATTGAGTTACTGTATTGTAGAATTCTACAAAATAAGTATTTAAATTCTGGTTTCTAAAATGGGATTTTATCTTCCTGTAGGCTTAGATAAGAATCCTGATTCAAAGTATGTTTTAATAGAAATATATTTTCAGGATGGTACCCCAAAGGCTTGATAGAAGACAACTACTGCTACTGCATACACATATCAAAGAAACAGGTCAGAATCATGTTCTTGTTAGTTCATACTTTTTCTGTGTGCTCGTACACCTTTGATATCTTTCAGAATTAAAAATAAGGTGTTCCTTCAGTAAAGCAGGACTCACTTTTTGGAGGAGGCTGAACCTGAGTGACAGAGCCCAGCCATCGTGAGCACTGGTCTGTCCCTGCCAGGGGAAGGCAGTGTCCCACCTACCTAGCTGCTGGAAATGATTACTCAAGAAACCACCCTGTTTGAACTTGCCATGTTTATGAAGCAGTGGCTAAACAAATTTGATAGACTAGATTCAACCCCTTCCTGGACACGTCTTCTACAGAGGTCCTCTTAATTTAGCAAATTACTTCCCTTATAGGCAATAAAAGAATACTGCCAAACATTTTTTGCTACAGCTTTCTGTTCCCCTTATCTTTCTGTGTCGCTTTTAGTGAGCAAATATCTGGTTTTGCTCTTGCAATTAACTTCCTGAGAAATACTAAGTTAGGAACAGTTTCATTTGTCCAAATACTTCAAAATACTTATGACCTCAATCAGTACAATTTTTCCCTCTCTATTAACTCAGTGGGAAATACATAATACAATATAAAATATAAAAAAAAATAAGTGTTCTTCCTTTTTTTGAGGCTTTGAGTACATGTCCATGAATGACAGTCATCTTAAGAGACCTGACTTCAAATAGAAAGGTCTCTGATTGATGAGCTTTTTACATAACAGGCAACATTTTGGAAAAAAAACAATGCCAAATAACATTTTCTTTTTTTTGGACTACAAAGTGTTATTTCTCCCTACCAAAAAAAAAAACCCCGAAATCTGCCATAGCAGGCATATGTGTGACCTTAGTGTGAGTGGATTGGTATATAAGGATTCAGCCAAAATTTTTGAGTAAAGGAGATGTTGATTTTCTTGAGACTCTCTCTCCTGTTCTGGGAGGTCTTTGCTTATTCAGATTTCAGAACACAAAATGCCTTGCTTAGTAGGTGTTGCCATCGTGTATGTATGTGGGGTTGTACTGGATTTGGCTGGGACAGAGTTAATTTTCTTCATAGTAGCTTGTATGGTGCTATGTTCTGGATTTGTGACCAAAAAAGTGTTGATAACACACCAGTGCTTTAGCTATTGCTGAACGGCATTTACACAGCATTAAGGTGGGGGGATGAACAAGAACCTGGGAGAGGACACAGCCAGGAGAGCCGACCCGAGGTGACCAAGGGGGTATGCTATGCTATGCCATACAATATCACGTCATGCTCAGCAGTAAAACTGGGGCTGGGGTGGGGAGTTTGTCAGGGTTTGCTGTTGTTCAGGGCCTGGACAGGCAGTAGTTAGCTGGTGGTAAGCGATTGCTCTTTGCAGCACTTGCTTTTGTTTTGTCGTCTCTTTCTCTTTTACTTATTTAGCGGTCTTTATCTCAGCCTAAGAATTTTCTCATTTATGCCCTTCCAATTTTCTCCCCTCTCCTGCCGGGTAGGGGAGGGAGTCAGTGAGCAGCTGCGTAGTGCTTAGTTGCCTACCACCGCTAACCCACAACAGGGGTCATGGCCAGTTCAGAAAAATTGCCTGGATACTGGGAGCTAGAAATTACCTGATTTAATGCTGTCAGTCCTTAACATCTAGTTCACAGGATTATACAAATCACTTCTGTGATTTATTGCACAGCTGGTTATCAGGAGAGGACAAATATATTTCATTTTTGCTAAGTAATGTACGTACGCATGCATACAACAAGCTACTTTGTCAATGTCACATTAATTATCCAATAATATTGAACCTAATTCTTGCTGTAAACTTAATGTGCATTTCCTTGCATCGTAATAAATTATGTATTAAACAGTACCTGTTACTGCAAGAATGTTTCTAGTAAAGCTCATCCCTGCCAATTAGCTTAAAAATGAATAGCAAGAGATTTCCCCTGTCCTCTATTTATTACTTCAGGTATTATAAATGTTCTCCTCCAGTTTGTATTGACAGACTTTGCTGTTAAATAAGCATCATCATGTGGTGGTTATGTTGCAGAAATAGCGGTCAAATTAGCAAATTCAAATTTTTTCTTCCTGGCCTAGATTTCAGTCAAGAAATGTGTAATCATTGCATCCAGTTTCAGTACTTCAATTATTTATGATCTTTAATCAGGATTCTGTGCAGATGACCTTACAATAACTGTTTCAGTTTTGAAAACATCTTTGTACAAATTAATCCTTTGGATTATATTTCTTGCTTTTAAAAAAACAAACAACAGCAAATGCTGCCCTCCCCCCCCCCCCGCCATGCTCTGGGTATTTAAGAACTCAGCGAAAGCATCAATGATTTGCTGTTGCTCTGTTGGAGGGAACTGTGAAAATTATCTTAATCTAGCTTTGTTCTTTGTTTTATGCTTGGCAAATAAAAGAATTAGAACAAAAAGACAAGTTATAAGAAAAGTTGGGGGGGGGTGCATTTGAAAACTAGCAAACCTAGCTACTGCTGACTATCAAAACCCTTTAGATCTGTCAAAATACTATAGTACAAAATAAGATGGACAAACCATTGCAGGTGATGAAGAGGAGCATGGAAAGGAAAGCCAGGTTAGAGAAACATAAAAGAAAAAAGGAGGAATACTTTATTTCCTGGCAACTTCCTAGTTCCCTGTAAATTCATTCCATATGACAGTGATGTGAAATCTTACAGCTTGTATTGTAAGGTATCCTTTTTGTTCAGACAATAGAAAGCTCTGCTCTTGACAGCACCAAAAAGAAACCCAGAAGGTGATAGGACTTCACTTCCAATCGGCAATTTTTCATTTGATGCTGGTTTTAGTGATGAATAACCCAAAGCTGTCACTAAAGATGCTGGGATGGCTTCTCTGCTGCAGTGAGTTTCTACTTTATTCAGTAGATATAGAGGGACAACCAGGGTATAATTTTTAGTTCTCAGTCTGTTTAGCTCCACAATTGTTTAAAGCCATCCAAATAATTTCCTGATATTGGCAGGTACATTTCAGGAGTTCATCAAATAAGATAGCAAAGACCAGTGGGCAGTACCTTCTATCCCTGTGGCTATAGATGCAACATCTCAAGAGTCAGGGAGGCCACAATTCAGTTTTTTTCAAGAGGGAAGACCCTCACTAAGCACAGACCGCTTTCTCTTCCTATTCTTGGCTGCTTGGTTGAGTGGTATACTTGCCCTATTTACTCAGCCCTTGATGTTTGCTGTCTTCCTGAGAGTTTGTACTGATAACACAGGAAACAAACATGTACCTATTGCTTTCAAATGTGTGTTACCTGAGCATGTGAACAAATATGGACACTTCTCAAGAAAGTAATTTGTGTTATATACAGTAAGATGTTAGTAAATTCAGGAGCCCTGTTCAGAGCTACAGTCAGTGTAATTCTGCTATTATTAAAAAAAACCACAAACCCCCAAATACCTCCTCCCCCCACCCCCAAATTAGGCAAAGATGCTTTTAAAGTACTCTATGTTGACTGCAGAATAGCTCTTTTTAAAAATAGTCTCTTGTGACCTTTAGACTTCTGCTCTCTGTGTAGAAAAACCTGCTGAGAGTAACTGGCTGACCACACTCATCCTCCTTTACAAAGGAAGATTTTGCTTCTCAGAATAAACCATTTTTTCAGAAAGTTCCTGGGCAGTGATGCCAAGATGTCCTGTCTCCAGCTACTCTTTCCTAGGTAAGCCCATGTGAAAGGATAGTGATTGGTGGGGTATGTTGTGTCCTGACAGAAGTTCTGTTCACAAAGCTCGTGGAAGATGGTTAATCAGGCTAGGCAAGTGTTTCTGTGCTTCCTATGGATTTATCTGTGGTGCAAAGGTTATGGCACGCTGTGCCCTGTGGACCAGTTCTCTGGGGGCTGGCTACATCTTAATGTTTAGCAAATTTCCCTTTGTCTGGGGAAGTCCCCACAGCTGAAGAATCCAGATTAGTTGATCCTATGTGTGGGTTAGTGTCGTGTGCTTCTCTTCTTCATAATGGCACTTGCACAGTGTAAGGCAGGGTTTGATTAATGAGAAGACAGATTTTTTTTTTTTTTTAAGAATAGCTGACATCCTTTATGTCCCCCAGTTATAGTACAAGAAAATCATCACAGCAGATCTGGCAGGACATGCTTCATTCATCTCTTAAGGCTTATTATCTGAACAAGCTTACAGAAACATGTCAATGAATGCCTTAAGACTATGACAACTCATTAATCATGCAGTCCTACAATAAAAATAGATGTAAAATGCATTCATTACTTCTCAAACAGTTACATTTGTTGGGATTTTGTCTTAGCTAATGTTGAATGACAGCTGATTTTCCATAAATAACACTCACTTTACTTCATTTTTTCCAAATAATCAGTAAAGTTTTAACAGAATAATATCTTGAATAACAACATGTGTAAATACAGATTAATGAGCTTGAAATTGTAAGTCAAATTCTGTGCTGAAATATTTATTCCTTTAAAATGGAGCTAATTAAAGGTTATTTTCCTGCAATTTTATTACATGATACTGCTTTTACAACTAGAGAAAAGTCATCTAGAGTAAAAGGTACATACTTTAAAAGATGAGAGAGAGAGAATGAGGTATATATACTAGGTCAGTGGTTCTCCTTTTGAATCATCTTAAAAAAAAAAAAAATAAATTTCAATCTTCTCCTTTGCTGCCAGTTTACCTGTAGGATCTCACCCAGGAACAGTAAACAAGTTTTATGAAAGGTAGTAATGGGGGATTGTGCCCTTAAAGCACTGTGTATTTATTTCCCCTTTTCAATTTACAAGCTTTATAGCCAAACAAAAGTTAATATCTTTCCCTGAAAATGCAGCCTTTTAATATCATATATCAGTAGACCACACTAGTAGCCAACAGATAAAGTTTAAAAGCCCACATGTAGAGGAAAGAATATACTGTGAACTGGTAAGCCTTCAGAAATGAACAAGTTTGCTTAAACACTTGAGGGATTTTGGTGAATTGGTGGGGACAAATCTTGGTGTTCCTTCCACAGAGTTTTTATTTTTTAGCTAAACTTTGAAAAATTTAAGAAAAGAAACATAAAAACTGTGTAGATAATGTATAGAATGAATATAGACAAAAGTAAAATTAATACTAAATGTACAAGTGTTTTATAAGCATTGGCTTGAAGATGTTAGACAATCATCATGGGGTCTATTAAATACAAAACCTCTGCCCAGGTCTTAAAACTCTGAGCAGACCCCACCCCAATGAAGTCTGTAATCCCTTTGCCTGTGGCTTAAATAAAATGCAGGATTAATTCTTTTGGCTCTTTACTGTCTTTATGGGATTTCTTTCAGTAGCATATTCTACATTTAATGGGGCTCTGAGGTGTGAAATTTGAAGTGAAACCCTGGTTTCATGCAAATTAGTAGGAAATGTCCAAGAGTGCCAGGAAGTTACCCTTAACATTTACCAGAACCAGCCTGGAATTAGAGAACAGAATAAACAGTGATTTAGGCACAGGTTTGGTTTGAAGCGTGTAGATGATTCTGTTGGCATCTCACTCTATGAAAATGCTGGCGTCATCAGCAACATTGGAGCTTAGCTTAGCAATCAACTTGGGAATGCTTGCAAAGAAAGATATCATTCAGTGTGAAGCAGCAAACTATACATTAACCAGTAAAAATGAGGAAGAATATATGCACTTTCATCATAGTGAAATAAGGACTAATAAAATACTGGCAAAATGCTGGAACTCATTTATAATGAAATTGATACAAACTTTCCCATTTATATTTTTTTCTTATGAACCTAGAGGATTTCCCTTCATTTGCTGTTTTTGATGATTTATCAGTTCTGGTTTTGAATACAGGTGTTCAGATAATATTTACCAAACTCTGAAATAGGTGATCCTGGCTCCTGCCTGATAAGAGAAGCTATTTGTTGGTCTGCAGTACAAATATGTATGAGTCTAGTGACAGAAAAACAAAGGAAAATGGGAATGCATTGATGTTTCCCTTTGGCTTTTACTCCCATATTCTTTGAAAAGAATATCTTCCAGTGCCAGAACTGTGGAGGGGTCAAAGGGGCCGGGGGAGTATCAACTATGAGAGCAAAGAATAAAGAACTAAAAATGAACTGAAGTGATTGATAGACTAATTGGATTTATTTTTTTAATATCATCCAACCTTGGTGCTGTAAGATGAAAGGCCCAACAGAAAAATAGAAGCAAGAGTAATGGACAGAGCATAGCATCAGGAATTAGCCAAGGCATTAGGCCACATTATTTCTAGTGGGGTGTGTGTGTAAATCTAGGTCAGGTATTCCTGCCTAGATTGTGGTCTCTTCTGTCCACCACTGATTCTTGCTGAGAATGAAGGAGAGTTGTGCTCTGTCCCTCTGAATACCTGTCATGGGCTGTTTGGGCATCTCAAATTTACAGGACAAGGTACTATGTAAATTGAAGTTTATTTTATGAGCTCATTAAGAAATATAACAAACAAGGATTCCATTCCCTTTGCTCAGACTATAGTCTGTCACATGAATTTACTTACTGACCACCCGAGTCATGAGGTTTCATAACTTATAACCTGTAACTCTTAACTCTTGCACCTGTGAGCAAAATTAGTTACCCAGCCAATGGTGAGAGTGCTCATCCTTCCTCCTCCGCCACTCTGCGGGCACTCCCTGTGTCACACTAGGAAGCACGAAAGCCTTGGCAGTCCAGCTGCTGTTAGATCTGCTTCAAAAGCTTTTTTTGGGTAAACTGACTATTTTATACCTTCCAGCAAGGAAATTTGGGCTATTCCATGAGTTAGCCAATTCTGACAAAACTGGCAGACACTCAGTATGCAAAGATGGTGGCTGCAGGAGGCAGCAATCTGCAGGTGATAATGGCTGCATAATGGCCTTTGAGCTCTTTCTGGCCACCTGTCCTGCCCCTGGGGTGCTCTTGCTTTGAGCTAATGGTGCTGCTCCATTAGGTCAGCATACATCAGGCCTTGGCATGAGCTGTGTTAGCCAAAATCTGAGCAGGAGGGTAAGTGAACAGTCACAATACCCAGGGAAGTTAACTTAGGTACTTATACTTTGATACTGAAGTCATGCCCTGGGATAACTCTAGGGATTACAGCTAGATTGCCTGGGCTGGGAGTGCTTTTGAGAGGCCACCCCAGCCTCAACATGTGCAGAGGAAACCGGGGCACCTGGAGCCTGCAGAGGAACCCAGACTCATTGCTGTACCAGAATTTTTGGAAGGGAAAGTAGTTCAAAGGGCTTGTCTTTTCTCTCTCCGGCATCTTCCAAATGCCAGTCACTAATCTTATGGAAATCTTGCATAGGCATGTGTATAGCAGTGACTCTTCACAGTATTGTTGCTGTGATGTTCCCCATTTTCTTTACGCTGCAGGACACAATCAATTCAGATGTACAAAAATGGGTATGTATTAGTGCCCCTAGGAACAAATTTAGGTACTTTGTGGAACTTCTGTTGAATTAGCGTAAAGTGGAGATGTAGTCTCATCATATAAAGAAATTTGATAAAGGCAGTAAAAAACCTCCAGTTTTTTAGATTCAGGTGGTGTTGAACTTGACCCCGTTTTACTACATAATTTTTACTGTTTCACAATAGAAGGTTGGAGATTTGATGGTAATTTCCTCTCCGTTCTGAAATAGTATCCTAACTTTTTATGATCATATACTGTAAATTGCTGTACATGCCTTAGAAATGGCTGTAGATACTCAGCACTTGTAGGTCTTACCAATATGATATGAAAGCGCTGGAGGACTACCAGTAAGGAACGTATATGTTTTATGAGGTGGTTACGCCTATAAACTCTGGCCTATCGTAAGACACTAAGTCCGTGTTGCTACTTTCAAGCTTAGGTGAAAGTTTTTTGTACTTTGTTGATTAATACTTAATTTTCATAGAATCTGAATTCATAGTAATTTCATTTTTGAAATAGGTATCATGCAAGTTGAAGGAGACTGATTTATTTCTTTTATTATTTTTTCCTTGTACAAAATGCAAAGAATTCTGAAAAGCAGAGATAATCACTGTACATTTGTATGTTAATGTGACCAGGTAATCATCTTGAAAGAGTGAATATGATTAACACCTTGAATCATAAACTAGAGAAAATGTACAACACTTGACAGGGAATGAAACATCTAATACAATGTGAAAACATCTGGTCAGGAAATTGTTTTCCAAACACTGAAAATTATAAGCAATTATCAAGTCTTTTACCTGACTATACTCATAATTCTGTTTTAGTGACACTTTAACTGATATTATGCTTCATTTCTCAGCAGTCTGATTTTTGGATAATCACCCTAGATCTATGATTTACATTCTTTCATCTTCCTGCTTGATTTGCATAGCAAATATTTCTGTGGTGTACTTTAAGGGGGCAATCAAGGCTGGAGGTGAAATAAGGCACTCTTGTGACAATTGAAGGGAAGAGCTTAATTTGGCAATTCTCATCAGGGAGGGATCTGACAGGAAATTCAGGTGGCCCTAAATCAACTTGAGCTAAACTTCTAGGAAAGTGAGCCTGCATGTGCCAATTTTCTTGGCATAACCTAGCTGTCATTTTCAAGACCTTTTCTTGAGGTGGATGTATGTACCTGCAACTTTGGCATGTGGCAAATTGCCAGAATGTGGTGGCAGATGTATTGGCTAATAATAAAGTAAGATGACACTTACCTATGACATAGATACCAATCTGTAAACCCTTCATGAAAAGAAAGGGCAACTCTGTCTTCTGCATAGCCATTTACGCTCAAATACGCAATTTTTCTATTACCTATTTTACCAGAACAGAAGGTAGAGTAACAGGGACAGAGTCAAAGGATGCGAGGTTTCTTTTGAAGAACGTTTGTAGCTCTCAAACCGGATGCTGTTTCTGACTTCAGAATATGGTTGTGCACCGTTTGTGATTTTTTTTTTTTTATTGTGCTAATAATCATCTTCCTGTAGCTAGCCTTGGCCATTAAGTAGAAACTGCCTTTTCGTCTCGGAAATGGAGCTTCCTATCTCAAATCATTCTAGGACCTGCCATCAAACTGACATCCCTAGTGACCATTTCCTCATCTCTTAGATGAAAGTTGCAGTAAGAAAAAATGGCACTCTGTCCCTCAGCGGGAAAGTTCAGAGTAGGTCAGATCCTGACATTCTTACATGGCTGTAGCCAAAAAAAAAAAGTGTAAATCAGGCTGGCTTGTTAAGGAAAGTGAGGTGAATTTTCACCTCAGGTGGTGATAGGGCTTCACTGTCATATGCCCTATAAGGTCTGTAAGGTCAACAGTTGCGTTCTATAGCATAACTACTCACAGTACTACATCAAGCAACATCTTGCATGTGAGCCTCTCAATACTGCATGATGGGCCGTTTGATATCAACGATAACATATGAATGCAAAATGTTACTGGCTTTCATTTTAACTTTAGGTAACATGACCTCTTGGGTGGCTATACATTCCTAATCTAGTATTTTAATCATGACAGAAAACCATGCAGGTTCTATTTTGAAATTGTTTCTCTCTACACTGATTTCTTTTCTTTAATATTTGCAGGTTGAGGAAATGTTCTTGGTTTTTCCCCAGTGATCATTTTCTTATTTCATGAGCTGGAAAAATAAAAGGGAGATTTTCAAGCAATTCAGTGTTTTCAGTCTGAAGTATGCTGAAAAAGTCTCAAAATATTTCAAGAAAAGGCTGAAATAATAAAATGAACTTTGGAAAACATTTTTCACTGCAATTGAATAATCCATATCAATGCACACAATAGGATTAAAGATAAATGGAACAGGGGAATTTGAAATGTGGAAAAGGAAAACTTAAAATGAGATAGTAAAAACAATGCATTCTGCATCTTGAATGTTCCTTTTGTTTTTTTAGTAATTAGTTGCATTCAGCATATTCTGTAATCAGCATATTCTGCAACCATTCTGGTACTAATATAACAGCATTTTCTGTAGAAGACCTGCTGGAAATTTTTTTAACAGTTCTATGAAATACCAGAAATACATAATTTCCTGCTGCAGTTCTGTTGTATTGTTTGGCAGCTGCTTTCAGACCTTATTTGCCTGGATCCACGTTTGCTCTAAGGCTTGCTGTATCTAAACTGTTTTAGGAGAAGGAGTTCAAAGATCTCCATGCTATAGGTGAATGCATTTGAGACCCCCTTATGGCACTTGAGGTGACAATTATTTGAGGAGGGAAAGACAGCACAAAGTGAGATTTGTAATGGAGGTGGATTTTATGAGTATTGATACTATACGGAAGGGTTTATGTAATGGCGATCCTGTACAGGTTGCTTCAACCTGGAGGCTGTTCCATCAAGGTCCCCAGTGTTGGCATATCTGAGGTGACCTGCTCCCAAGCATGCTGGCCCTGCGGATGTTCTTGGGGAAAGCTTTTATTTCGCTGCAGGAGCTAAAGTTCTTGGAGTTTGGAGTTTGCAAGGGTTTTCGTGCTAGACAGTGGCCAACATGCTCAGTGTCTTGCAGAGATACGTTTATATGCGGAGATATGGTTGTGGAGTGTAGCTTCCGTGCTGTTGAAGTTCTGATACAGGCATAAAAGTTGAAAACAAACTAGGAAGAGTTTCTGAGGGGAATATTTTAGACCATGCATCAAAACAGAGTCATGAATCGGGAGGGAGAAAAATACTTGTACACTTAGAAATTTCGGTTTAAGAAATTACTATGATCCTTTTTTTTAAAAAAAAAATATTGTATTCATAAATTTTTAACTTTATAGAGGAAGCTTTAACAAAGCTAATTCATTAACAGATCTGTATCCAAAGAAAAATGTGCTAATTTCTCATTTGCAAATTTTTAATTAAAGCTAGTTTTAAATTCAAGCAGTGAATGAACATTGAATGCTCTAAGGACCTGGCCTGCTTATACTTTAAGTGGCATTTTCAGTTGGATTTGAAGAGGGTCAAGGTAAGTGCAGGGAACCAGAAAGGTATATGTGCTTCTGAATATTCAAAAAGTAAAATACAGGAGGAATAAAGAAGACTTGATTGGTATTTCAAATTAAGTGAAATATTTTCAAGACATGTTTGAGTATGCATCACTGTACCTTGAGTTACAAATCTGATATTTTCATCTAAGTCTATGCCTAACTTCGAGCACAAAAATTCACCAACAATTTTTCTACCTACAAGAGTTTAAAACCACTGCTTCCTATTACATGTTCAAAATAGTTTTTAGCTATTCCATTTAATTCACATACGCCATTTAATCTGAAAATTATATGAATCAAAGATGACTCCTTTACTCTGTCTAAACCCACAGACATACTTTAGGTATACCTGATGTATGAAAAAGGTTGCAAGTAAAGCAGTCCACTGGACCTCTGGAGACCTGATTTTGTTTTTGTCTACTGCTGACCAGGTGGCTCTGGAGAAGCCACATCACTCTTCTACACCCTTGGTTTGTCTTTCAGGAGGAAAAAGATAATATTACTGAGCTTTATAAAGCATTTGAGATCCAATTATTTATAGATTAGGTAACATTACAGGATAGGTAATGTAAGTACTAGCTGATAAACAATTATCTAAGAGCATACTGCAAGCAGAATAAGTGGGGAAAGATGTTAATAACAGCCTCATATTTAACAAGAGGACCTATAAATACATGGGCTTCAGCTCTCAAATATTAACAGAATTTTTCCGGATTCTTTAGCTTCTCAGTAAGGCTGTGACAACCAATATGACTCTATTGTTATTACCCTCTGTAATTATTATAGAAAGTAGAGAGGTTAAAAAACAAAGTTAAGGACTGTAGCTAGACCAGCAGGGAGGTGGGGGAGCAGGAGTAATCCTGGCCCTTTGAGAACCAGTTCTCTTTTGTTGGCCAGGGAGTTGAGTTCAAGCGTATGTATTGCAGAATTTATGCACCAAGAGAAAATTATGCACTCGGGTTTTGGTGGTTTTTTTTTTCCACTCAAAGAATCAGTTTGCATAGGGTAGGGCTAAATCTTGTCAATCTGAAGAAATGGTGGCCCATGTTCTCCACTGTATTCTACTGAGTGAATCCAAGAGTAATGTATGAGAGAATCAATGTTTAACTCAGAAAAATGGTGTGTTAATTGTGTTAAGGTTTGATGTCCTTGATTTCAAAGCTAAGTTTCAACAATGACATTTACAGGATCAAATACAGTGTTTACAGAAAAACTTGCTTGTTTCTTGATTGTGAAGAGAGCATTTTTTTTCCTCTCAATTATTTATGCATGAAATCACAGCTTAGCCAGTGGTCAGTCAAAAGCACATGGTGGTTTGAAGAGGAGGTTGAAGGCAAAAGATGGCTTTGGCCATTGAAAAAGTACATTTCATTTACAATAGGGTTAAACACTATTACATTTATAATAGGTAACGATCTAATAATCTCGGAAAGATAAATCTCTTTTATTAGGTTTCCATTGAATGACATTGTAAAAAGTAACTATAAAGGCTCTTCATTGTAATTTGATCCAACTGAATGTCTTGTACTCACATTGTACCTTCTCCAATTCTTTTAATATGGAGATTTCAGGAGTTTTGACATTTATAGTACTGAACACTCTGAAAAGATCAGTAGGTTATATGATTTCTCTTTTTTAATAAGTTATGGTAAGCAGTATCTGTATTTTTGTACAGCACAGCCCTATCGCTCTTTTAAACAGTTTGCTGACAAAACAATTTCAATATAATGAAACAGCTCACTGCAACTTCTCTAGAGAAAATAAAATTGAATTTGATGGCCTGGTTGTTACTGACAAGACATTTTATCATGAACACTCTTAAAGTTCCACTTTTTTCATTAGACTAAGTTAGAAACAGCAAAATATCTAATATTTAAGTTGCCTTATTTGTTCTTAGTGTGAACTTTGTGTTGCATAGTGAATATGGATGTAAATAACAGAAATCCACAGAACTCCAAAGCACTGGGTTTAATGATAATCTTTGACCATAAAATTTGAACTAATTTAGCCCTTGTGGTCAGTTGCCTGCAAGGCTGGTTATATGCTATGAAACATTTCTACATAAGAACATAATAAAACTCCAAATATTTGATTGGTATGGTGTATATCCAGCCAACCAAGGTATTTCTCTAGGTTAGTAGTCTAGCTGATTCAACAATGGAAATTATGAAAAGCAAAAATGAAGCAAAATACAATCATTCTGGTTATTACCTTGTACTCTTGAAAGTCCACCTCAATTATTCAGTCATTCAGCATGGATAAAGCCTAGCAGAGAAACCAACTTAGTCTGTGTGGACTTGCTTATGTTGAGTATTTGCATAGGAAACACACTTAGGAAATCTTGGCTGTGTGTTCAGCTAAAGTGTTTACCTTACTAAAACATGAATTTAGGTGTTTACTTATCTAAGTAAATAACTTTGACTTCAAAAATTACAATAACTCTTACTGAAGTTTCCTAAAAATCACTACCTCAAATGTGTGAGCTTGAAGAACTGGATTTAAAAAAAAAAAAAAAACAAAACAACAAAAAGAAACCCCAACCCTAAGCATTCTAAGAGTTGTGCTTGATTGTTCCTTCAGCTGTGGAGTTTGAGTACTTGTCTGCTTGATACTTTTGCAGAGATCAGAGTCTTCTGTAATCCTGTTGTCACTCAGTGATAAAACTGGAGGAAAATAAAAGGGGGAAAGGATGCTTCCATCTCAGATAGGAACAAAATCTGCTGAGAAAGAATTTATGGGTGTTCTTATGGACAAAACCAGATCTAAATGTTGCGATTTGGTTTGCCTTTTTTTTTTTTAACTGTGACCCTGGTAAATACTAGAAGTGAATGTTATTAATGTGGTTTACGGTAGCTTCTGCGTGTGTGGTATGCTGTGCCGTGTTATGATAAGAGTGTGTGGGTTTTTTTAGTGCTTCTGTAGACCAATGACAAAAATGAGATCCTTTCCTTTTATATATTGGGAAATAGGCTTGAACAGAACATTCGATTGGCTGAATGCTTTGCCTAACATATTCACAGGTCTTCAACGTTAAAACCTGAACATGTTCAGGTTTACGGACAAGGTTTGTGCAATGGTTTCAGACTACAGGAAATGAAATAAGAACAGAGATCACCATAATCAACACTGTGGTTATCGGGATGGTTTGAGCTCTTGAAAATGCATCCTTGAGAAACTTTAGTAACTTGCAGAGTGAAGAGTATTTGTGCTGTTTTGACATCCATATGAAAACACAGCTTCTGAGGTCAACAGCTTTCAAAACTCATGCAAAATGTAGTCTTTCAGGTGAAACTGTCTACCACAGTCTGCAGAATGCTTGGCATTTACTGAATTTGAACAACAAGAAAAAGATCTGGTGCTGTTGTGCACTGTAGCTCTGGGGAGCGTATTTTATGCAGAGGGCCTAGAAGGAAGATGTCTGTGCTCTTGCTTCTTTATTTCTGTCATAGCAGAGAGGTATACGAGGGGGAGAGCTGTCTGGAAAGGAAATACAGAACTCGGATCCTTTCAGTTTCTCCAAATACAATGTTTTGTAGGCAGGTGTAGCTGCCTGTGAACAGAGTTGTAATCACAGCTCTGGGAAACCCTTAAAGAATTGCTATCAATGTGCTCACGTAATTTCCTTCATGTGAACACCCCTTAGATACGGCTTTCTTTCAGAATTGTTTTCTTTCTGAACTAAATCTTGATCTATCTGTCCCACTGTCCATCTATTTGTCATTAGATCAAGCTCAAAATGACTAAAACGGGTTACTCTGCCTCTGCCCTTTTCTCCAAGGGACATTGTCACTTGCTTCCTTCTCTTGTGAACTGTCTGTGATTCAAGCATATATCACCTCAGTTATCAGGTTTTCTTATGTTGCTTTAACTTAGTCTTTTCAGGTGCCTCTAACCATTACAGATTCTTTCTCCAAAGCATCTTTAGGATGTGTGATCTGCTCTATTGCTCCCTGAGCAGGCTTTCAAAACTTAATGTCCCAATTTTTGTAACAAATTCATGTACAATTTGAAAATACTGCCAAAAGACTGTGTGTTGCTGGTGGCTTTGACCGTTTTTAACTTCTCTTTGTATTCCTCTGCAGGCTCCCAATTTTCTTTCACAACAAATGTTTTAACTTCACCTTCAGAGGACCTTGCTTCCCTTTCCACTTTTCACATTGTCGTTTACCCACAGGTTGAATTCTGCTTAGGTCCATTCTCTTCAAATAGACGCTTCTATCTACTATTTTTTTCCTATCATGACCCTGCATTAGATGTGACAAAATTTCTAGAAACATCTGTAGGCCTCATTCTTTCCAATACCTTATTTAAGCTCTACAAATCCTGGCAGTGACTCTTCTGCATATGTGTCAACTGTCTGTCATGATGATGTGTGTGTCCCTTTATTTTCCAGTGCTGCTCCTGTTTGCGTCTATTGATCAGCTCTATCTGGTTTTACTTTCCAATAATGGCTTTTCTGCAATGACTTTATAACCTGTGGTTTGCTTGTAAAGTGCTGCTGCAGTGAAATTCTGGACAATGCTTTTTTGGTGTGTAGGAAGGGTTTGAGATTAGGGGGTTTCTGTTTGTCTCCTGTCAGTTGTTAGCCTTTTATTTTAAATGCTGACAGCTCAAAGTGAAAAATTTACTAGTATCCCATAATCAGAAAGTGTTGCTCTAAAATTTATTCTGTACCTTTGTCCAAGACAATACAGGGGCAATTCACAAAAAATTCTCTGTTCAAAAAGGGATTAAGCTAACAGTTCATGACGTTTCATTCTCCATTAGCATCTGTTCAGAATGACTTTAGTAGTTTGAGAACAGAATTTCATCTGGATAGTTGAACTACACTTAAAATGCTTGGAATATGTTTCAATATTTATGATTTAGGTAAAATGCTGGGTTTGTTTGTCCTTCACCCTGATTTTACACCGTAAGAATTTAGACAAGGATGTGATGCTTCTTGATACTTCTATCACCTATTTAAATAAAAATTGTTGTTACATGGCATTAGATAAATTGAACGCACTCTGCACACTGTAAGGGGTAGAACTACTGTGTTGCATAGATGTTTTTCTATCTTAGTAAAATATAGATGGAAAAAATTTCCTGAGGATTTAATGTTCAAACAATAATTTTGTGTTCTCCATGTTTATGTGTGGTGTTAGCAAAATATCTCACTGGATTGCTAAAAATTAAATGTATAATCCACAGAAGTTGATAGGCACTATTTCACTTCCAGTGCTTTGAGGCTGTGTCTAGATTATGTTGCTTCAGTTTCATCCCTTATTTTTACTGCTTATTTTTCTGTCTTTTTTTTTTGAAGTGCTCTTCCATAGTTAGATTTTGTGTCCTTTAACAAATGTTATAGGCTCTAAGCAAGGACAACGTTCTCTCAAATTTTTATCCCTAGTCTTCAATTTTAGCCTTAATTTAGCTGTTGTGGACTGTATTTCAGTGGATTAAGCAATCCTTGTACATAGTCAGTCAAACATTTTAAGTTCTTGTGGGATAAAAATGATGGATGATACATATTGCAGTTGGACTAGATGATTGTTGTAGGTCCCTTCTGACTGAAATATTCTGTTCTTTGAAATATTCTATTCTCTGTTATTGCCAAGTCTTGCGGACAGTGATGTTCAGACCATTGTGTGCTATTAAATATACAGAGGTACTCAAGTTGCATGAAACAAACTCTAAAGAGAAGTAATCATATGAATCTTTAGTGAATGAGTCCTTTCAAGAATAAATATCCTCCTGGCAAAGGCCACAAAAAGCAGAAATAAAACAAATATCCAGTATATAAATCTGTTTGGTATAACTGATCCCACTTGGGGGGGAATCTGCATGACTGACACGGGTGTTTCAGTAGCCCAATGACAACGCTGGACCACAGCATCTCGGCTTAACCTGGGAGGCAGGTGCTGGCTGTTTTGTCTGTGGAGTCCCAGAGCTCTGGTTACCCACTGGCTGTTGTGGTTTTCTTTTCACTGGAAACCAGGGTATGTGAGGAGATGATGAATACCCACATCTCAGCAGGAAAACAGTCCTGGCTTTGCGGATTTGGATATAGGTACTGTTGCCTGTATTGTGTGGCATGCATGGGAGAGGTAAAAAAAAAAAAGACAGACATTTGAGTAGTACTTTAAAGAATCACGATACTTTGGAAACATTCTACCCGTCTTGCAGCCACTTCAGAATATCAAACAGTTGACATTTTGTCAGTGCCATTAATATATTTTGTATGAATAATTACCTATTTGGATGCATATGTTATTTTCCCCACAGCGTAAAGTTTAATAAACCCTAACCTGATCAAAATATTTTTTTTCAAATCCATTTTTAACAGTAGGCTCTTAAATTTCTTCTGATAATCTGTGGTAGCAAGGATAAATTTAACTTTCTGATAGCCTGAGAAAAGCCAAGCCAAAAAAGAGGTATCATCATCTTATAAAATGTATTGAGAATGTTAATTCAAATAGTAACTTGTTTTTTTTTCCGCAACAGTAAAGTTGAAGACAAACTAAAACTAGAGCTTTCCAAAATGTTTAAATCACCCTTATAGTATGCTGGTGGTGTATAAGAAATGCTACTTTTTAATTTAAAATAAATCCAACTTCTGCCTAATGTGTGTGGTGGGCAATTTGCAATTATGATCTTCATGATGAGATTCCTCCATGAAATGAGAGGTGTATTATAATTTAAATAGAGTTGTAGATCTGGTTGATTTTAATTTGTGACCCAGGGGTCAGTAGTTATTGGGTGTAATAACCCTGTGGTAATGTGACTCTTCAAGGCACATTTGTGTAATGAGAAATCATAACTAGTTATAGGAAGCATGATGATTTTTTGCCTTTCCAATTCAAATATGCTGCTCTATCAGTCTCCATTTTATATGCTTAAAACTCCAGTTAACATGGCTTTTTACTATAAAAAAGCTCTGAAGCTGTTAGCAGCATCTGATTTACAGAAGTTCATGTGTTTCTATTGTTTTCAGCATGCAGCCATAGTCCGTTGTTTACTCTTTCCTGAAAATTCAGCCTCTCTTATCAGTGGTATTGCTAGTAGTTAGGATTTTGGTGCACTTCAGCTTTCTGCCACCGTTCCCCATTCTTGTGATGCGGGTGACTATCTGAGGACCGTTTTATTAACTGAAATGAAATTACAAAATTTTGTATATGTGTTTTTAACTGCCAGGAGACAGTCTAAACCTGTAAGAGGTAAAGAACTAGTTGGTCTTTTCACCTAAGCATTTAAATGTCCTGTGCTGAGACATTGTAACTAACAATTTTTTCCTGTTGAATACTCATGCATCTGTTGGGGATTAGAAGACTGATAGTACTACCTTAATGTGCTTGCATGTATCTGAGGAAATGCTGTTGTTTTCAGTTCCAGCAGTAATAACACTCTAGCAAGACTTCATTCTGAGTTTCTCTTTGGTTTTACTTGTGCTGGCTCCCCAGTACTGTTTCTGCAGGCAGCTGGAGCTTTCTGCAGGATCAGAGGCTGGATTCAAGCTGGAGGGAGATGCATCCTGCAGAAGCTTCAGCTCAGGGCCCCGCTAGAGCCCATCGTGTCCCAACTCTCATGCTTTTTCCCCAAAGGAAACCTGGAAGTATGAACTGTGCCTTGTGCCCGTCTGCACGTGGAGCCAGGCCACCAATGAGCGTCTGCTCCTGGTGCTCGGGTGTTGGGGAGTCTCGAGCTGCTCGAGCAGGCTGTGCGTGGGTGCTGCACCCTGCTATTGGCACCCAGGTTTCTCTGACGGGGGAACAGTATCTAGGCAGTCTCTTGCTGCTCGATAGAGGCTTGCCCGTGCTACGGGCTGCTTACAAATGTCAAAGCTGCTGTTAGAGCAGTGCTGAGTGATAAGTTGGTGTAAGCATGGTGTTTTAGCATGTTCTCGCTGTAGTATCAACTGGAATTACTCAGCTTTCAGTGAGCTTGAAATGAGGCCAGGTCTTGCTCACGCATGTCCACGTACACCTGGAACGCACAGAGAGCTTGAGGTGCAGCCAGGGATCACTGTGCTCCCAGTGTGTCTGGAAGTTTGCAGGAGTAGATCTTGCTATTCTTGTTGGAAATGGGTATTGATTGCCTCTGGAAATAGATGTGGGATGAGTGACAGAAAAATGTTGCATATGCTCCAATTAAGAAACACATCACGGATTGTTAATTGCTGTCCCAGCCAGCTTTTCGGAAATGCTGTTGACAAAGAAGATGATGTAATAGTCCACACAGAAAGGATCGGGGGGGGAAAAAATAACAGCAACAACTTCTACAAAAGAAAGGAGAAAGTACTCTTTCTTTATCACCTGATATTCTTATTGCAACAGGCAATCCAGTGAGATCTCATTAAGATGAGTTTATAACGGGGCTTTCAGACCTCTGTACTGCACCCGTGAGTGGTACATGCCACTTTGACAGAAGTGGCCGCAGGGCTATATGATGTTTAAAAGTAATTTCTGTGCAGTATCTGTTGCTTGCTTCATAACAGATTTGAGATACAAAAATCTAACAGTGTTCTCAGGCTTTGGACTGAATCAAGTGTGTACACATTGCCTTTCAGAGTGAATTTCATCAAACGTGGATAAGGAATGGCCTGATGTTGCTATACTTTAGCTTATATCGGCTTGATAAAATAAGTATACCTGCTGAAAAATTAATGAACCTACTTCATTAGACTTAATAGTGGAGGCAGAAATGATCATCAAATTGTCAAATTACAAGATGCTTCACAGGTGACATGCAGCTCATGTCTTAAGAATGATGAGTTCAAAGTAGGCAAAGGATGCATTTAGCCAGGCCTACTACAATACTACTTAATGAAGAAGTATTCATGGAGTCAGCTTTTATAGTAGTGTTAGTTCTCATTTTATTTTACCTTAATTTACCAATGGTTATTATCAACAAGGTTTCTTAAGGAGTTTATAGACCAAATTCTTAAATTCTGCCTTCAGTTGCAATCAGCAGAGGTAGAAATAACACAAAAGTAACACCCACTTGTGTGTAAGAAAATATTTTCCTGCTACAGAAACAAAGCAACTTTACTGAGTGTAGATTATTTAAAACAGAAAATGAAACCCAGAGGTCACATTTGCTGTTCAAGTCAGGTTTATCTTCTCTGGAAAAAAAAGTAATCTTAATACTCTCTCCATGTGATTGACTCTCACTTTTTAATCCCATGGATTTTTTTTAACTTTGTAGGAAAGATATATTGGCTACATGCCACTCATCAAAACTGTATTTATTACTTATATTAATGCATCAGGACTCTCATTGAAAAAAAAAAAAAATGCTGTAGAAACACCAGAAAAGGAGTGATTTTTCCCTGCAAGCTTTATAATGTAAGAACAATTGCATGCTGTATGTTAAGTTTGCAGATAGAACAAGATCATGCTCTAATGAGGTTCTAAAACTAATTTCTGTTTGCACAACTTTCAGCTCAAGTTGGCATCCACTCTCAAATCTGAATTCAGATCAGAAGGTCAGTTCATATGCCATGTGCATCTCAAATACTTACTTGGGGTTTTGCATGGGATTTTTTTACTCGGAAACTACCCTGGTAGAAATAAGTAGCTCAAATACATCTCTTCACATTCTGCTTCTTGGTGAATTATGGAAGATCTGAATGCTGGATTTGCAGTGCCTTCTCCTGACAGGGTTTTACTTGTTGATGTCTTGGTTACACTAACGACAGCATATTGTCCAGAACATAAATGGACATGACACTAGTGAAACATGACTTTCCCAAAGAGTATCTATCAAATGTTATTGTTGCTGTTCAAAAATCCAGGCTAGAGTCTTTTTAGCTTGAGTTTTGTTGTAAGTTAATGAGAATTCTCTGCAAACAAATTAAACCTGAAATAATTTAAATATGCTAAAGCAGGTAGAATATGATTCTGAGCTCAATATGTTAAAGGAGATCAATGGAGCAAATTCAGAAATTATGGCTGATCATCAGTCAGATCAAGTAAACTAAACCAAAACTAGCATAAAGCCTGGTATAAGTTATAGTCAGTTAATAAATAACTTTAAACCACAAAAGATGCATTAAACTTTTTAGTGTGGGATATAGATCTAATTACGATTTCTTCTTGCTGAATGACACTATACACTATCGTTTGGGATTAGGAATGGAGGTTGGGTGTGTGTCAGCTACTCCAGCCCACTCTGGTCACATCTGGTACGTGGGTCCCTGCTAGGGATGCGCCGTGTCTCCCGCCTCCTCCACCACACCATCTGAGGGAACTGGGCTGTGGTGGAAGGGGAGAGCCTTTGGTGTTGCCCGCTGCAGCGGGGACGACGAGCAGCGTGTGCCCTCATGTGGGGAGTGGGAGCATTTCCCAGTCCCCAGGCGTAACTCACCTCACCTGTAGTAGCCACTGTCTGGCACAGAAACGTGTGTGCGCGTAGGCAGCAATGGGTGAAGGGAGAGGGAGGTGCTGTGGCAGAGATTGGGAGAAGGAAGGGAACCATGGGGAGGACCACTCCTGTCTGATGAAGTGGGAATAGTCCTGCATCCTGTTAAGTGAGTCTGCTTTTTCCGTCAGCTGCTGACTAAAAATCAACTTATACATGTTAAATCTTCTCCATTTGCCAACTTAATCTGACAAAAAACGTGTCCTCTTTCCTGTGCTGAAGTTTGCAGGCTGTGTGTAGCGGCCCCTCATATTCTCTGCCTGCTCTCTCTTCCAGGTTTGTTGAATATTTAGCATCAATCCCTGCTGAGTAGGACCAGGGGCCATCTCTGATGGTCTCCCATGCTTTGACAAACAACCCCTCCACCCATCTTGTAAGGAACTAAAATGTACTGTTTGATCCTTTTTTGACTCCAAAAGACAAAGTAGCTGTCTGCTGGAGTAGTCCTACAGTGACTTCTACAGGCAATTGGGGTTAGTGTTGAATAGGAGGGGAAAAAAAAAAAAAAGAGATAAAAGTTGTCATTTTTCTCTCCTCTTTTTTTTTTTTCAAATACCTCTTAGCCCTCTGCTCTCTAAGTACTCTTATGTTTTCTCCTTTCCGCTGCTTTATCTTGATTAATTTTTCTTTTCAATTATATTGATATTTTAAAATTGTACTGCAAGGAGTTTTTCTTCTGTCACTGTTCTTCCCCTGGTACTTTTAGTCTTTTATTCCTATTTCTGATAACTGGCTACTGAAGGTGATTTTTTTTTTTTTTCCCCTCCACTGAAAATCCAAAGCATGCTCCTTGAAACATTTCTTTTTACAATATGGATCTGAGACAATATGCTAGAACTAAGATTAGTGAGGGAGGCAACAGAAGATAGTTTGGAGACACAGAATATTGAAGTAATAAGAATATTGTGATAAATGTTGTAGAGGAAGGATATTACGAATATTGTAATCAATAAAAAGACAAATAAATAATGAGTTAAGAAAATACATTTTAATTACCTGTTTTCTTGTTTCAACACAAGAAAAGAAATATTTAATGTATGACAGACTGTCTATCAGGATACAAAAACAAAAATTTAACAAGTAACTGGAACTGAAATTTGAACACTTTGCCTGTTCCATATGATAATTTTAGTAGAACATATTTTAAGGTTGTGCTGACTTCATATTTTATTTCCTTGCTTAAAACTAATACACCACAGAAAAACTTGGGTTTTATTTGCCAAGGGTATATGGATTTTGGGCTGCTTAATTTCTCCAAATTTTCAAGCTGTCTGTGCAAATGTGCATGCCAATGTACTTGTTTGCTTGCTAGCATCTTAAGGTGCCATGTTGAGCGATAGCTAAGTACGTGTCTCCTTGTCTATGCTGTCAGTTCTTCACCTTGTCTAGGTTAGGGGTGTATTTGAATAGGAACGCCAACTTTACTGCTGTCATTCATATGGCCAGTGAGAACTGCTGCGTCAAGTTTCTTTATTTCTGTAATCCAGAAAATAAGTTTTTGTTTTTGCAGCCTTAGCCCGCAGCTTTTTTTCCCCTCTGAACTAGAATGGCTTTGTGCCCTGGATTTAAATGCCCAGCATGACACAATATAAATTCCTACACAATGCAATGCTGCTTTTCACTGGAAAGATTTTGAAAGACATGGTTCCCTGCATCTTCCTCCCAAGGCCAAACAACAACAAAACATTAACATCTCAACATTTTAAAAATGTATAAGCAGCATACAGAATAAAAATGCTCTAGTAATTTCTGAGGTATCCGGCACGATGTGTGGGCGGTAAGTGATTAGGCTATTAGTACATAGCGGCTAGGTCTGCACGGTCCCCTGAGACTTCAACGTCACTGTTGTCAGGCAGCAGTAAGATGATTAGTTTAGTGTTGATCACGGCAGGCCTCTAAATCAGTGCCCTCTGTGTTTTCGTCGCTCCTCATTCTTTTGTCAGTTCTCCTGGGAGTTTTGAGACGATGTCACTTTGCTGTTCACGGTATCTCACTGCTTGGGAGACGGTTTTGCAGAGCTGTGACTGTCACAGTGACAGTCGTCACAAACAGTCTTGGTGTCATAAGGGCAAAGATGTACAATGTTGGGTGGTTTGGTTTTTTTTCCCTGAAGTAACAGCAACTCCCTGGGTTTCACACTGGGTGTCTTGTTTTACTGTGAATGTTCTTTACCACCTGCAAGCCTTCGGTGCTTGCTTCTCCAGGAGGTAGGACCTGGGTAGGTCTGGTTTACACTAGCTGCAAGGATCGTGTGCATGTGCTGTTCCTTGTGCTGGCTTGGCTGAACTCAGGCCTTGCCCTCCCATGTTGGATCTTTCTTGTATTGTGTGTAACTCTCAGTCACGTTCACGAGTCTTTAAGTGTTTCTCACTGACTTAGTTTGGTAGAGAATTACTTACACTTCATGTCAAATTCTGGTGGGGTCTTTTAGTGGCTGGTCAAGGTATTAAAGTGCAAACTCTTTTCCAATAAAAAACATAATTGGTGCTCTAAACTGTAAGATTCATTTGGTCGCACACTCTAGTTTCTTTACCTTCTTGCCTTTACAATGGAACCTTCACTTTCAGATTATTCTTTTTAGATGAGCACATCTTCACATTGCTTACTGTAGTTATTTTGTAACAGAGGTAATGAAAAATTAGTGAACACCTCATAAACATGAAAGTCTGTTTTCAAGGAAAAACCTGTACCTTTCTTGTTAGCATCTGGTGTTCTATACAGAGAACAAAAAATTGTTTCTACACGGAAGGTGCTACAGAGTACGTATGAAACAGGCAAGGAGTAAAATACTGATTAGCGTAAAATAGTGATTAGCGGTGTGGGAAACAAGCTGTGCATGCTGTCTTAAGTATTTTGGGGATTTGGTGGGCAGCATCACAACAAAGAATAAATTTTAAGGAGGAGTTCTAGGGAATGATGTAGTCCTGAAGAAATCTACTGTGAGGTTTGCTTACAGCAGGTGCAGTGCAGGGCATGGCAGGAGCACAAAAGTAGCTGTTTAGAAACCAGGAGAGTGATTCCTGGGCGCTGTTGTTGCTGTAGGTCTCCCAGGTGTGCCCTCTCCAGCTGCTGAAGTTTCTGTGCATAGCAAAGGGAAGATTTGATGGGTAGAAGTCACTGCAGCTGGAATTGCGGGTTTGAGATTCAAATAAATTTCAGAATAAAAATTATGCCACATGATGTTTAACAAGACCAGAAGAAATCTACTAAGTTTCCCCAACCTCCCACAACATATAGCATTGGCTTCTTTCTCTGTTGCTGTCAGTCTGATCAGATATTTGCCTGTGACTGAGGCTTCTAACACAGAGACTTGACCTCTCCTGGGTGCTCCTTTCCAGTGTCCAACTTCTGAAATTCCTGTGTCGCAGATATGCTCCCTTCAACTTAGCTAAACCTCTTACACAACTTCTTAGTGTTCTCACAGCATGGTTATGGTAATTTTTTAATATCCTTGAGAAATTGGAAATCCTCAAACTGCACTGATTTTTAGATTCAAGTGTGTGTGTGTGAACCCTAACAACAAACCCTCAGGAAAAAATAGGGCTGCACTACACACCTGTTGTAAGCTATAATCAAGGCTTTCTGGTGTACTCCAATAGCAGATCAGAGCTACTCTGTTAGGCTGGATTGATGGACAGGAAGGTAAACCCAGTACAGACCTATCCCATATATTTTTGTGTGACCTAATGTAGTATATTATATACAATGTATTGTATGCTATATATTGTGTATATTACCTATGGACAAGGATCTGCAATTTGGCTGTAGTGTGAGGGTTGTTTACAGAGCAAATATGAAGGGTTAGTTCAAGAGACCTCACTGCCTAAAAGCTTCTCTGATCTTTCACAGCTTCTTCCCTAATACCTTGTTTGCACTGATCCTCCATAGCTTTCTATATTAGCTGATTCTTTTAGCTAGTTCTCATTTTTCCTCTCTTTTTGTCTGAAATAGCTGGGGATGTACCTCCATCTTTCAGAGCACATACTTGAGGACTTTAATTTCTAAGAGCTTTCACCGAAGTATAGGTTACTTGAGCTGCAGGTTATACTCATAAAACCCCAGTATTTTCTCTAATATAAAAGCAAAATAACGCATGCAAGCATACTACAGTGGAGAAGCTGCCTTTTCTTATTTTCTACCCACTTCAAGATTAAGGAAGAAATTGCTACTTTTGTGGAAACTACTACTTACAGAGAGAAGTCAACCTAGGAAGAGGAGGAGGATGGTCTTTTGACCATAAGCTTTAAATAAGGCAAAATCTGGATTTCCTGTTTCAAATCAGTATGTGATTAATGGAAATAGCCAGAATGAATAAACAATACAGTCTAGCAAATGGGAAAAGAATCCCCCATCTTTCACAACAGAAGGGTGAAAACAGTACCAGAAAGGTGACATGCAATAAATCTGTGCAATTTTGACCTTGAAGTTTATATCCGAGTGAGAACTATGTGTAACTGTATTACCTGATTTCCCTCTGGACCAAAACCAAAAAGATGCGTGAATGGCTTGCAGAAATTGTCAGAAAATAGAACCTTCAGAAAATGGGCACAATTACATAAAATCTTTTCAGAGTTTTACATTGAAAGAAATGAAAAGGAAATAATGTTGTTGAAAGACCTCAGATAATTATATAGGGTGTGCTGTGTTACCACAGCACAGTACTGTGGAAGAACAGAGCATTTTCCTACAAAGTTGTGCTAGAGGGGATTAAAAAAGCTTACCAACATTTCAGTCCACTGTATTGAACTGGTAGAAATAAATTGCTCCAAAAGATTGAAATATGGGTTCTTCAAAATAGCTATGCTCTACAGGGCTAGGAAATACTTTGCCTATTCTGTTAAACCTCAGGTTTTCAAACATCTTCCCATTCTACATTGTGGGGGGAGACCCAAACAAATCTTATTTAATCAAATCATCTTAAAAGAAGATCTTAAAAATATCAAAAGCTCAATGAGTAAAAATAAGTATTTATGCACTGTAGGACAAAAGTAGAACAGGGGCTTAAACCTGGATTTCCTGTGCTCTTTCCCCATAAACCTGATGTTACAGATCTAGTTTTTAAGTACTTTAGAAACAATATTCTTACTGTTGTTCCCGGGAAGTTGCTGAGGGTTTTCTTGTTGCAGGTCATTTCATAGCTGCTTGGGTATTTATTGCTCTCTTGCCACAGCAATATGAGGTCAGAGTCCCAGCCTCCGCCGTGCAGGCAGAGAGCTCTGATACACTGTGCTCCTGGTTTGAGGAAGCCTGAAGCTGAGTCAGCACTTGAACTCGAGGTTTTGGTTTTTTTGTGGTTTTTTTTTTTAAATCCAAATCCAGTACCTCATTCAGTAACACGTCCATCCTACTTTTATGTGTGTCCGTATTAGATAAGTACAAGGCAGACATAAAGACACAATCTGATTAGAAACTGCAGACTCTTTTGGGAAACAGATATGATGTACTCCTGCTCCAAAGATAAATGTTCTGGAAAGTAGGAAGCAGGTGAAAGAATGCATTAAAATAAAATCAGCACTAGCTAGCGCTTCCTGTTATCTCCTGCAACACTCAAAAAAAAGTAGCAAGAAACTTTCAGTTGAGACAAGGTAATGGGAAACAGAACAAGTTTTTCACTTTAATACTTATTTTTAGAAGGATTGGAAAAAGATTCGGCAATCCACTGATTACTTTCAATTACAACTATTTCCCAGTCTGCTTTACAGGCTGTAGCAGAGGGCGAGATACCTCTCATTTTGATTGTTCTTCAGAAATGTCTCTTCTGCCTTTAACGTTGTTATTGATTTAAAAGCTGACGTTTGGATTTTACACTTAAAATCAACAACATGGTTCAAGAAACTGTGTGATGTGATGAGCACTCATTGAATTAATAGATGAATGTCCAGCACAGAGGCAGGGTGATGTTATTAGAAATTAAAGCTTCAGGAGGCAATAGTTTGAGCCTGTAAGAACTCATGATCTTGATGGGTCTTCAGAGGCTGTTGAAAAAGAAGCTTGATTGGGCATTGATGTCTTATGTATGACAGTACTCATGTCCTTCATGCATATCTTCAGAAATTATGATTTTTTTTTTTTTTTTAATTCTTAAGATGCTTTGCCTCTGTTTTAAGTCCTAGCTCTAGGAGATGAAGACTGAGGGAATGACTGTAGCTTCCAGCAGCAAAACCCATCTCTGTTCTCATGGACACGTGCAAGAAGTTTGTCAACGTGTGCACCTCTTCCATTCAACAGATTTAAAAACCAACCAAAAAAAACCCCCAAACTCCCACAAACACGCATCCAGCTGGGAAGTGAATAAATCTACACTGTTATTTTAGAACCTTGTGATTTTTAAGGTCTGTGCAGTGGTTTTAAGTTCTTGTCAGTGTTTTTCCTGTGTTCAACTACTGTTCAGTGAAGTTCCTCCTTTCTATTTAGGTCTTTGAACAGTCAGAAAATAGAGATCTGTCCCCTTGAGTCCAGAGTAACTGCTGATCAGGAAAACCTCTATTCAGAAAAGCTAACCTGGGTGTTAAGAAACCTCCAATGGTAGCAAAACGTATGACTTTTGAGAAATGCTTTAACTTTGACAGCATACTTGAGATTTCATGCCAATGTCTCAAACCATCCTTTTGATCCAGCTAAGCTAATAAAGTTTGTGATGAAGCTCACAGAAGAGAAAATACTGGGTAAAGTGGTTAAATAAAGTATGATTTTTCTTCTCCTTCAGATGTTTCTATTCTCCATGTCATTTATGTCTGTCACTTAAAGAAAATAGCAATCTTTGTGAATCTTTCAGGCAAAGTGTTAAGCATTCTTTTAAAAATAATAATTTACGTAAGTTATTATCTTTCACTTCATTGTCAATTATCTTCAGTATCTTTGGAGAGGATGAGTAAGCAGTTTAATTCCTGTTGTTGCTTTTTTTTTTTTTCCTGCTCCCGAACTTTGTCGTTGAACCTAAATTTCAAAATATATAAGCTATTTCATATCAGTATATGGACTTTTCCTCTGTGTATTCAGTGGCAAATAACTCTGTTTTAAATGTGCCTATCTATTTATATCAGTATTTAGTCAAAGAAGGGCTGAAGGAAAGAATTGTCCCAGCCCACAGCTGTCCTGGAGTTTTTACTGGTCAGGCACACCAGGAACTCACCTCTACTCTCTTCCCACTGAGCATCCTACCTTCTCATTTTGGCAGTCTTGAACATCTTACTCCTGTATCCGACGCAGTCAATGTCAAATTGTTTCCGGTTAAATAGGGGTAGCACAAGTGGAAAAGCAAAGCAAACCTCTCTTTTCATACTTTCATCTGCAGAGAGTGAGAGGTGAACTGAAATTTCCTCAAAGAGGAGAAATACAAATGTACACTTTCATATTAGGGATGGATGGTTTTGCCGCTATACTGTTGTACCGGGTGCTAGTCCTAGGTTTAGAGCATGACTGTGGAAATTTAAGTAGGTCTTGGTAAGCCTTGGGAACTTACAGAAAAACATCTTATGTGCTGAAGAACTTCAGAAAGTAGCTGGGGAGAGACTGGCTTTGAAGGTCTAATTTTTGAACTTTGGCACCTATTGTAAGAGGTAAATGGCAGTAAAATAGTTCTGCTTGTACCCCCTTTCTCTCATTCTAATTCTGGAGAGTTCACTGCGCTGACACAAAAGCATTCGTATTCTTTAAAATTGAATGTAGTGTCGCAAGTATCCATTCTCAGAATGTGCAAAACAGAAATGTAATAACTAAGCTCACAAGGCCAGCTTTTTTCATCTGACTTCTTTGTCCTGTGTGAACGCCTGCACTTCTGTCCCAATAACAGGCACCTTGTTTTCCAGTGTAAAAGAAGCACTTTTAAATGACTTCTTGGATCATCCATAAGTAATGTGTCTGCTTAAAGACTGTACAGAGCTTAGGGAGTCCAAATCTCACAGAGGAGTTGTAAATCTATGCAAGTATTTGGTTGTGAAAGAAGCACCAAAGGCTTGCTTTGATTAATTTGGAATAAAGAAAATACCAAAGTGAGGAAAGAGCTAAACAAATGCAGCGACAAAACAGGACATTTATTGAAGTAGTGTTGCAATTTATACTCTCTTACTGGCTGGAGAGGATAGCATTATATTTCAATGCAAGTCAATCTTAGAGTTAGTAAGAAATATGTATTTATACATTTATATACCCCAAAAAAGCAACAGCGCAAGCAGTATACGTTTTCCTGGGATTACTACATGTTTGTATTAGAAATGTCTATAAATACACATTTATATTTGAAAAAGTGTTGCCAACCTGCTCTGTATTGACACATAAAAACATTTTAACCATTCTTTGTCTCAGAATCAAAATCTCTTGGTCAGGAAATAAAAGCAGAATTTTTATATATGGAAAAATCTTCACAGTTAAGTTTCTGGATTACTTTACTTCTTGCTGTGTTAGAAGTTATTTATTTGTGTTGCCTATAATTGAATTTGTTAGCTAAAATTCTTGGTTTAATATAACTGTCAGGTGGAGCCTTTTTTGAGTGAGGCAATGGTGGAATGCGCATGCTTCTCTGCAGCTGGGAATTCCTCGGGAGAACTGTTGATAACACAGAAATGGGGATGCCTCAGCTCAGGGTAGGAAAGGGAGTCATTTGAAGGGGCTGCTTTAATAATATATAATTCAAGTGTATATTGCATTGCATACCTGGAAAAGACATATGGTCCAAGAGTCTTTAGGAGTCGCTCTGGGACCCAGATACTTGAGAGATCTGCTTCATTCAGTGTTTGTTCCAACTGTCTCTGAATCGTATAACATTAGTCTCAAATGTACAGTTTTCCAGTCAAATTTTGCCATAATAACAGTGACTAAATGACATTATATAACACAATTTAGAATATTTACAACCTCTACCTGACAGCATTCAGTCCCTGAAACAGCTCAGACTCCCTCGTGTTATCAGTGGTTGCTCGGAGGTATTACATCTCTCTCTGCTCTGACAGACATATGCTCTGGGACTCTTCTGTTTTATCCAGCTGTGACTGTGCAACACTCATCTGAGGGCCCTCCTTAGCATGCCTTCGAGCCTCCTGCCTGGAAACAGGAGGAGCTCTTCTCTGCTCCTCCATATGCTTGTACCTCACTGGAGTGTGAACGGTCCCCTCTGGGTACCACAGATATTTGTAATAAGTAGCTCACATTAGAGACCCATGTTGTTGTCACTCTGAGGAATGGACAGTATCTTAAAGCACATTGTGTCTGTCTTCAGTGGTGTTTTATTGTTTTAGTTTTAACAAATTTCATACCTTCGCTATTGCAAGCGTGTTTGCTCTGATTTTTCTGCTAAATGCAGGATCAGCAGTTTAAAAAAGCTGTTCTTCACTAGTGCCGCTCTCTTAATTTCAGTGCTAAATGCAAATTGTATTTTTCCATTATTTGCTTAGTATTCTGAGACCTCACCACCAACCATTTAGACTGTTTGCTTACTCTGTTAATACAAGTATCTTTTCAGGTAAACATAGCTAAGGCCAGTATTTCTTTTTTCTTGACTCTTTTTTTTAAAAAATAAGTCCTACCATACTGTGGAAGGTTTCTCTTTGTTACTCATGCAGATTCTTTCTTGACAACCTGTTTTCCAGCAATCAATAGAAAATACCTATTGTCTTCCTTGAAAATGTGAGCTCTAAATGATATTGAAGTAGTCGTTCTTCTGTGATGCATTGAGTATCCTGATGCATTTTGGGCCTGAGTGCTCTCCTTTGCATTGATTTCAGGGTTGAAATGTTATTGTGGCTACCTTTTGCTCAACATGACCCACTATGAAATTCTGTTGTTATTCACAAATTATCTGAGATCAGTCAGTATGTTTAAATTTTAGGAGTTCTGTTGTGTATGATTTTAAGCTCTGAATTTTATTCTGCAGCTCCTACATTTCTCTAAGCTTAAGCATGGAGTCCATTTATCTCCGGTGGCTGTATTGCCCATGACTTTGATCACACCACATTTTGAGCTGAAGTACATTTTTTGTCCACAGATGTGTGCTGTGATGCCAGAGAGAACTCTGGCAAAGTGATATAATCTATAGCACTTTCCCCCTCTCTTCTATCCTTATATTATCCTTGTCTTGGCTTCTGTCAATTTTAATGGTTCATCTAGAGATGTATCAGATTTTTTTTTTAGTGTCTTTGGTGTCTTTAGATACACTGTTTTTAGATCATGTGCAGGATTTCTCAGTTTTTACTTATTAAAATTTTATTAAAATTTAATAATTTAAAATGCTTATATGGCCTTGTTGTGAATGGTAAAACACAACTCTGGATCGCTAATGGGCCATACAATGAGGTCAGCTTTTTTTCTCATGTTTTCTCATAAGCCGAAAGCTCCTCATTGAGCATTGGGCCACAGGACACAGGATTTCTTATGTCCATGGTACATGCTCTTTGAGTTCTGGATGGACTCAGGAAGAGAAAGACCCTCATGCTTCCAGGCTGCGTTGTAATATTAGTACTTCCACTAGTTAATTTTGGAGAAGCTACAGAGGAAAAGCAGCATCTAGAGGTAGGTGGGCAATGTATGAGTTGCTGGGATGAGTTACTTAACAGGGAACATGGACTAAAGGAGGCCCTCTGTCTTCCATCCTTCTACTCCTACTGGAGCTTTCAGGTTTTCTCTCCCACTCAATGCTCAGCATATAACCACTTATTTCTTTTAACTCTGGGTAATATGAAGAAGAATCTTTTTCTTATTGCTCATATCCATTGGAGCAGAAATATGTTAACACAGGGAGGTACAAAGAGATACTTAAGTTATATCAATCGTGGTAAGAAATAGTTGATTCCAAAGATCCAAACCTTTGGAAGCTGGGGGGGGGGGCGGGGGGGGGGGGGGGAAGTTTTAAACTCAGGAAAAACATTTCTCGTGTTACTTAAACATAATAATAATAAAAGCTGTACTTTTTCATTGCTGCTCCTACATATTTTTATGTAATGTGTAATTTGCCATGTGCCTTTTCAAAAAAATAGAAACCAAAAATGTGTTAAATGGGAAGTGTACCTTTGGCACATGCAAGATGTGGAATTTTTAAAGGTGGTGATATGTATAATATCTGCAATGAGGAGATGGGAAGGAGTAGATACTTCCAGATTGTACGTACATCTTGGGCAAGATTAAAATTAGGCCATGGAATGAGTAGAGGAGGAAGAAAAGTGGTACAAATTTAATATTGTTTTGAAAGAAGTTTGATCTGAATTTGCTCTAGGAGATAGTGTAGACGTTGAAGTGAGCATGTTTAAGTCTCAAATATGGACTTCGAGCTTATTCTAGGCAAGAGAAGGTTAAGAAGGAATTTTGGTTCATTAAAAAGGAAAAATAAGGCTCTCGATGCAGAATTTTTCTAGGTACATCTGTCTAAAAAGACACTGGTTCAGTGTATTTTGAAATACTACGAAAGAAACAGCTGAAACAGCAGTGATTTACAGTGACATGTAATGGGGCACACAGTTCAAGAAGACAAGAACTCTGAGCACTGGCAGCATTTTAACATAACTCTATGCTCTTGTAGGAGAGACATGTCTCATGACAGAGAAGATGTGAAGATGTAATTGTGAACCATGTGTTCACATGTTTTCATCATGATGCTTTAGGCTTGCTGGATAGACTTTTTAGCAGAAGCAGTGCATGTGCAGTTAGAAACTCAGCTGAGCATGTTGTATTGCTGTTGGTCGCTGAGAGGTCAACTGGTGATGTGAACAATGCTTGAAACAATTTTTAATCTTTGCATTATATATCTTGAGCAGTGTGACATCCATATCTTTCTTTCAGCTTTTGGTCATGACGCACGTGACCAAGCACAGACAGATGTCAGCACAAGTCTGCATAATCCTGTTCTCAGTAAGCTGGTTTAGGTGTCAGATGGCTTCTAGGTGGGTGTAGGAAGTGTAGGCATTTTAGATTTTGTTACATCCTATTGATCTCTTGTTACTAAGGACAAACTCTTGTTGGAGCTAGTAGGAGCTTGACTCAGACAAAAGCCCAACTTAGTGGGCAAGATAAAAAAAGAATAGAAGAAAAAAAACCCCCATAATACAGATATTTCTTAGGCCTTCATATCCTCCTTTGACCAGGAGCACTTCAATATGTAGCTTTTATTTTACCTGTCCGTACTGGGTAATGAACAGCAATATACAGAAGTAGCATTACTGTAATTTGAAAAAGTGGATTTACCTCATGGCCCCAAAAAAGGTTCATCGAGTAGTCTTAATGTATTTCTGATGTCTCAGTCCTGTTTTGATCGCAAAGCTGTGGTGTTTTTTTGTTGTTGTTTGGGTATTTTTGTTAGTTTGGTTATTTTGAGAACCACAAATATTGCCAACAATACAATTTCTGCCATTGATTACAAGGTATATTTTTAAGAGGACTCGTTGGTGGCCTAGTATAAATAAGTACTGTTGTTTCTGATCTGAAAGAAAAAAGTTAGAGATGTTAAAAGTGCTTGTGCTGCTACAAAACTTTTTCACCTTAAGTCTTCCTCAAAAAAAAAAAAAAAAAAAAAAAGTAAGCTGCGATAATCTCTGTGGATATGCTTCTCTTCTTATTCTAGGAAATTGCTCCTGCCAAGTTTATGGCAAATGCCGAGAAGCCTGGCATTTTCCTGCGTTTGGTGCTGTGACATGATTTTATCTTCAATATGCATCACCATCTTAGTTACCGATAATACAAAATAAAGATTACTTTTTCCACCGCTGTGAGCTTGACTTGAACAAGACAAACAATGAGATGATCCAAACGAATTTTTTTCTCACAATTTATTTAATTTTAAACATGCAAACTCAGTGTAGTGCCTTCCGCAGTCACTAAAGAACCCCCCTTAGAACACATGGCTCCAAATACGGACACACTTCTGCTGCTGAGCTGACCAGGAGATTCTCCTTCACCAAGTGAGGATTGGAATATGTCCTAAGATAAATGGACCTTTTTGCTTCCGTGGAATTAAAGCTGAGGAAGTTACTTAAAACTTTCTTAAAATGCAATGATTGGGAAATTATGCCTCTAAAAGAAGTACTCCCCCCCCCCCACCCCCCGCCATGATATATTATTTCTTGATTAAGAAAAGAAAGCCTGAGCAGTGAGGCTTAAATTAGATGTCTGTTATGCTCCAGGCAAGGAGGCTTTCTAAGCAGAAGAACCTATTGATCCCATGTCTGGCTTTATAGCACATGAATATGGAGTGCAATCCATTATAAAGTGAAAGCAAAACCATTAGCCTCCTCAAGCATTCAATTAGACTATTACTTTATCTACCTTAATTGATGCTGCTAATAGTATCATATTTAATTGTTTCATATAGGTGGAAAACGTGCTTGTTAGTGAGTTTCAGCTAATTCATACAGTGACATTTAAGCAATAGCAGCAGAGCTGTAGGTGGGTTCCTGATCGATGTGTGCCATGCCGCCTTAGTCTCTCACTGTGATGGTCTAAAATGGTTTGTGCTTGTTTCAAATGAATTCAGTATACGGCAGGTACTGTGCAGAGCGATGAAAGTTTACTTTCAAAGGGACAGTGCTTTATCAAATAGTAGCGCTTTAATTGTAGTAGTTATTCAATAACTGGTAATGCTGTTTCATCATGTCCCACAATCTCTTCTCAAAAGTTTTGATAATAAATTATTTTACCTATGGATCAAGTGAGAATTTCTATCAGAAGATATTATGTGTGTGTACAGTAATATATTAAAAATGTTTATTTGTATGCGTATATACAAATATATGCATGTATTCATGGATATAGAATACACTATAGAATAGATAGACAGAATATCTATCTTTGTATCATGGATAGAAGGAGAGCTGTGCCTCAGATCCAGAAATACTGCCTTTGCAATAAAATATCTTCTTTGCAACTCTACATCACCTTATACATCTGCAAGGATGTATCTAACCAATTAAAACTGAGTCAAAGTAGGGTAACAGAAGCCTCCTGAAATTTGTTTGACCTACAAAAAAGTCAGTGAAGGCACAAAAGAAGAATGAGAGACATGACAGTAATTGCAAACTCTTCCATCCATTCTGCGTAAACATTTGGTTCGTTGCTGCTAGTAGCCTGTTCTTCATAAATATTTGCAGAATTTTTTTTGCCTGAATCCATGTGTTCTGAGTTTGTGCTTAGGGCCTTGCATTTGCTTTCCAGCTGGTAAAGTTTCCAATATTTGCTGAAGAAATGAAGTTGTACTATAAATTCTAGATTGTTTAGAATGACGTACAAGATATGCCCCATCTTTTTAGTATTTAAAACCTGTATTGTCTTCACGTTTCCTTCTGCCTAGAAGCTCCTTTAAAAACTGGTAAAGACTTTGTCAACTTCAAAGATATAAATACAAGTTCCAGTTCATCTTTCTTGAGTAGCTATTTTGTGGAAGCTTCAAAACCCAGCTCAGGTCTGGGTTACTTAATAGACCCTTACTGTTTCAGAAACTTCTTACTGATATTGGAAATAGGGTTTTATTTTTCTGACATGAAAGACTGACTGACTCCCTGGGCTTGCTTCTAACTGTGGTCTAGTAGTCTTCACAGTCAGACTTGCACTGCGCTGTCATTGCGGGCAGGTGGGCTTCGCCTTGTTTCATTGCAATACTGGAAATCCCATGAGGAATATCTGCCCCCTGCTTCCTGGGTGCAGAGAACTGCAGCATCCCAGCGATCACATCTGTATCGCTGGGTTGTGAATAGGCAAAAAGGGTGACATGAAAACATATTGCTGATCAACTTAATATACACAGGTAAGCTTGAAATAGCTGAAGAGTTGAGTAGATATAGGTACTGAAAGGCCCAGAATACTTTAAACAGTATTTTTCTAGTGCCAGGGTGATGTGTGTCTCAGAATTTGCATGTTCTAACAACCTTCTTTTTAGTCTCTGGGAAGCTGACGTAATTAGATTAATGGCTAAAATTTAAAATTTTACTTAACTTTTTACAACTTTTTAATTGATTACCTGGATAGCTGATGAGAGAAGATGTTTCCTCTAGTTATACAACTGAGTGCATCTACGATTTGGAGGACAGTCATAATTTAAAATGAAAACATAACGATATAAAATAACTTTACAGCTGTTTTTTATTTAAAAAAAAAAAACATAAAAAACCCAAAAACAGTCAAAGACCAAACAACAAATAATGCCATCCTACTATTTGATAGTTGTTTAGAAAGTTAAAAACAAAGAATATGAAGAGGTCCTTGTTAAAATGACTTGCTGCTGATGTTTGGAGAGCATCAGCCATTTTTCACAAGCATTCTGTGTGAGAATGAAATAAAAATGTTTATATATTTTTGTGAAATGGAATTGTTGAAATATCTATTACTTGTCTAAAAGGTCAAGTTTTCAATTTGAGTGTCTCTAGTCAGGAGTAACCAGGGAGTGCTCACCTTGGACCTTAGGTATATTCATGTTCAAAACTTTGTCAAAACTGATGCATCTCTTTTGAAATGAAACATTTCAACAAAGATGGATCCTACACTGCTTGGAACTGTTACATTTTTCTATGTCACTTTATCAAAATTGTATGCAAAGGACAAATAAAATCTCAAGCTATTTATGGGTGTAATTGTTCTAACTTGTGGACTTCTTTTTTTTTTCATGTTTTGGGGGTTTTTTTTTGTGTATGGTATTTAGGTCTCCACTTAAAGCAATACTGTTTTTCTAGTACATAAACATGTGTAAATAGATAACAATATGGTTGTGATATAAAGAGCAGTTATAGGAAAATATTACAATAATAGGTATGAAGTTACATAATTTACATGTAAAAAATTGTCAAACCAACTTTCTTTCAGAGGTCCACATGTTTTATCAAATATTACTGTCAATTTGTACTGCCGGAAACTTGTGAACAGTCAACTGCATTTTACTGACTGTAAGTTTTAAAGTAGAATTATATTACTCAACTGGAAAATAACTGAAGAACAAATTGGAAAAGAAAAGTATCTCTATTTTCCAGCTCAATAAGATCTTTAACTGTTACATAAATTCTGAACTATACAGCATGTAGTATTTGAAAAGCGCTTTTGACTTGAACACAAGATAAGTGTTTTTGTTCTTATATTGCATCAGTTTTGAAAGTCTAAAGGACATTTCAAATAATCAAATGGCAGCACTAAACCATGAGAATGTAATTATCTTTCTACAGCTATTCTTAGCTTCACTTTGAACAGTTTGATAATTGAATAAGTCTCCTACCAATTTTAAATCAGATTCACAGTCTACATCACTGTGTAATGGCCTTTATAATTTCTTTCTCCGAGTTATTTTGTTTAGCATCTGTTTTTTTCTTGCCTATATTCTTTCATACCAGTATAAAATATAAAGCAATCCTCCAGTGATTGATTTTATTCCATTGCATTGCTTATTTTCTTACATAGTTATAATTGCTAGGTGAACTAGTGTCGCAACAACTACTTCTAATGACATAGCATTTGAATGACGGAACAGAAATTCGATGGTTGGATAACTGGCTTCTATTGCACCACTGTAAAATCTTTGCAGAAGGAAAGTGCTGTGATCAAATGTCACAATAGTGATGGAGTCTGGTTTAGATCTGAGTAATTGCATGTTAATTTTTTGTCAATACCATATACACTTCGAAACAAATTTACAAAGGTTTTGATTTTAATGGATGCTGTTAGCAGGTTGTTCTTGTTGCTTATTGCTATTATTACAGTAAGTAAGATAATTAACAATCTGTATAGCGTTCTGTAGCAATGGTGTGAAAGTACACATCCTCAACTGGTGGGCATGTCTTCTAGATATATTAATTGACTGCCATCTGTAAATGATTGACTCATTTGTTTTTACTGCAGCGTACTCTTTTTGGCATCACAGCAACCAAGATAGGTATAGGAGAGTGAAGAGCAACTGCAAACAGTCTGCCATTTCAATTTGTAAAAAAAAATTAAATTGACTAGTCTTATTTCCATATTCTTGTGTTATCGACCCCAAACAGTCAGAGATGGTTACATGTTCTAAACAGCATGGTTCACAAGGCAGGTGAACCGACCTTTTATGTCATAAGCTTACCTAAGGGGCATCATTTATTTTTTCAGGTGTCTGGGTGAAGCACTTGATGTTTCCTGCAATGAAAGATTTGCTCCTAAGTGTGTCATCCATTTGTAACAGGATAATATTTTATTTATGAGATTTCTTGTAAGGTTGGAATATTGCTTGTATTTTACACACCAGTTAAAATGATATTGGGATATGAGGCTTCTCAGACAACAAATGTGCGTCGTATAAAGGATATAGCTGTGAATGCCTTGACCTGTCATGCTTGTAAACGGTTAACACTTGACATATACTAGTCATAGCACTAACAGATGTACACTGTTCATGATGTGGTTTGTGCCTAATTTAGATGTATTGAAACATTTTCTTTATTTGCTAATTGTGTTCATAACTGAAGGATCCTCCACTGAAATCAGAAGTAGCTGCCGATGGACTGGCCGGCTCATAGAGCTGAGATTGCATTCAGCAATGCTTTTACACCTTTGACCTTTGGTCATGTTCTGGTTGATGGGGAATTGTATTTAGCTCCTTGGGTCACTTCTCTTACATTTTCAAGATAGTCACTTTGGTTGAGCTCTTAGCTTTCAATTAGTGTTGCTTTGTTACAGTGAATGTGTTTATGCCAGTTTGTGCGTTAGTCGAGTATTGTCTCAAATATTTCTTGAAGTCTTCCTATTGTTTTCTTTATTAGCATATCTCTACCTAGAAATCTGTTACTTGCATACAATGTTTCAGTTGTGTGGAAGTAATTGATGTTGTGAACCGACTAATAGCTATCATAGACAAAAATGCCACAAGCAGCAGAGTCTCACAGAAGCCAAATCCCCATTGACTTTCCTGAAGGTGCAGGATTTATCTCCTTTTTTCAAGTGTTACTGTGTGTGTACCTAAGGAGAAACTTTTTATTCCCAGGAGAAGAAGATGTATTCAACCTCCCTGCTAACTTAAATCCCTTATGTAAGGAGAGATTGTGCTTTGAGTTTTCAGTCATATCTCGAGCATTTTCTGATGCCTTCATCACTGTGTTGCAACTCTTGCCCTTGTTTTCAAAGTGATGGTGAGCTTAACTAGCACTTCGTTTATATTGGGCTGGGCTCTGAAGATGTGAAGGTAATGTTGCAAGTAGTGCTCTCCACGGACTACATTCTAATGGAAACTAGCACTGACGGTTAATTATGTACTACCTAGTTTGGACCAACGTGAAGGGCATGATATCACCTAACAAATGGAAAAACAATTTGCAAGTGTGTAGAATTATTCTAATCTTTTGTCAATGATCCCACTGTAAAACATGCTCCATCTGGTGTATCTTGTGTGCGTGGTTGTGAATTTGTACATACACGGTTACAGATAGGTGTTTTTTTTTAAAAAGGTACTTTTATAATTTTAGAATTTATTGATAGTGGCTTTGCTTGTCTAAAACATTATCACAGACTGAATGATGACTGATGTAGTAAAAGTAAAGTTCATGGGGAATCTTTCAGCTGTATGAATCCGTTTTTGTTTTCTAAGCTAATATTTAATTTAAAGTTTCCACATAACAATATTTAGAGAGAGATTTTCAGCATCCAAGCTCAAATTTCACGTGTAGTGACTTTCTCTCTCACTTCAAATACCAGCAATTTTTTCTATTCACCCCGCCTACTTGTCCCATATGTACCTTTCCATCTTTCTTCAGTGATGTTGCTCCTCTCTGAAACACTTGCATAGATTGTCACCCAAACATAGAGTTTTTCTAATTCTCCTTTTCAAAATCACCTTCTTTTGACTCTCTTGAAAAGCTAAGCCATGATGATGGTCACCTAGGCAGTTCTAAACATACCTTGTTAAATTATGTTAAAGTTGATCTGTGTAGCATTTGGATGGAAGTGTTCTACCACCCTCTTCTTTCTCTCCCTTTCCCTGCCACCATTCCCAGCTGTTTTCATTAACTGCATCACAGTTTAGATCAGCAGTTGTTATTTCTGTCAGGAAGAAATGTTTTATATCTGTACACATCAGGCATAATAAAGTACATGCCACTCTATTACGTGTGAAGTAGTAGTGCAGAATGGATTTTATGAAAATTCTGGGAAAAAAAAAAACCAACAGTCCCTTTCTATTCTCTTCCTTGCATTTCTGACAGATTACAATAAGTGAGAACTTAGAAATAACAAATTAAATGCTACCTTTTATTTCATTGGCTAAGCTACGCTCTATTTAACTGCCACTTGTGGAATGATTTACACCAAAATGTGATTAACATCTTGCTAAATATTTTAAAAATCTCATGCTCTGTGTATCCAGCTTGTAATATGGTTATCACTTTGGTATAACAATATTAAAACATCTGAGACAGCTTCATTTAAAAAAAAAAAAGTCTCAACTATGTTATCATTACCTAGGGGGGAATTGAGTGGTATTCTTTTAATTTATAGTTTCAGTTTAATCCAAATGTTGTTCAAATACTGTGGTAATGGGGCCTATTACAAAAGCTTTAATAGATTGTAAATTAGCTCATGTAGGATTAGATTGAGGATATTTTTGACACACATTCTCCTCACTGGGAAAATACTCTCCTGAAGCTTTTTCTGAATCTGCAAACAGGGCGAATAATTGCTGAGCTGCGTAAGACAGTAAGAGGGTCTTCATTCAAGAAAGGGGACAAAGCGGTTCTATCCCGTCTACGGGACTGCATTTCTCATCTTTCTTCCAGCTGCAAGCATTTGAAATAACGTATGTAACCTAATCAGAGACCCTGACCCAAAGGCTGACAGGAGCTTGTAGGAACATTCCCAATAGTTTCTCTTGCTGATAATTCATTTTATACAAAATAAGCACTCTTTGGGGAGCAGGTGCTTCCAAAGGATTGCATATGATTGCTATTGCTATGTTGCTCTTTCTCCCTTTTACTCAATTAAAACGTGTCTGTTTTGCTCCACTTTCCATGAATTAAGACTTAATAGAGAAAATTCTATCAACATTATTCAGTAATGTTCCTCAAACTTTTTTGTATTTACAAAGATTACACAACCTTTTTTAATACATTGATTCTGTTGTAACGCAAAAAAAAAATGGGTAAACTGTTCTTATTAGTCTTATTTCTCACATTTTGTTTGTTTTTTTCAGCATATGTGGGAATGCATCTATGGAAAAGACATATTTTGCTGCTGTTTCACAGTTTGCCCCTGTTCTACTGACCACATGTGGCCATGGGATACAGCCTGAGAAACAGTACTCAAATCTAAACCCCCTAGTTTCCAAAACGTTTAGTAAGAGGTTTTCTTGCTGTGTGTGTTAGTGAGATGTGCATTTGGCAGGGGGGAAGAAATTTTATTAGTAAATACCATCTTTCCTGTTACAGTATCAGATTTCCTTTAGTCATCTTTTCTAAAAGCACTCATTTGCCCTGTCCTGCTTAATACAGAAAGTCTGATAAAAGCATGTCCTGATGTGACGTACAAGTATGATGGTTCTTGTCACTGACTACACGCCACGCAGTCCAGTCCTCCTTGGAAGTGAAGAATAGTTCTCTTATCAGCTTTGTAATAAAGCATGAAGTCCTCAAGGACGGCTTGAAGTCAGATACTTGATTAGTTCAGTCCAGAATATGACTGATTGCCCTGTTCTTGAAAGAGGGTGTGAAAAAACAACTTCGGTCTTCTGCAAATGTGTTTGCATCTGGACACTTTGTACTTCATAATTTTTGACAGACTTCTAAATGACTGTTGGGGAGGGATATGCATATAGGTACTACATAAAATAACAGGTCACTGGCCTGTTATTTTTGTTTATGTGGTTTTCACATCTGAGAAAAGCAAAGAGGAAAAGTTTGCCGTGTTAATGTTAGATATGTCATTAGGCAGTAACGAAAAGTAATGGAAGGCTTGAGCTTGGGGCTGTTGGGAGAGAGGAGACCCCCAGTGCACCGTGCCGGCGGGGGCTGCATGCCCTCCTGGGCCCGTGGGTGATGCGGTCAGGCTGGTGGGAGGGCTGGAGGACCGAACGGCGATGGTGCTGGCCTCTCTTCTTCCATAGATGAGCAGATGTCGCTTAGACATGCGAGTCATTTTTAATGATGGTGGCAGCGCTAACTGGAGAAAGGGAAGAAAGGGTGTCAAAGTAAAAAGAGGAAGAAAGGAGAGCATGGCTGTAAAACTCTTCCCAGTTTGTTGTAAGGCAAGATTTGAATCTGCTATACCTGTCAGTAAAGCCATAAAAAAAAAGATGGACCATCTTATTATAGATTATATAGCACTCTGAGTTTTTATGATTGCACTGACAGCCAAACACCAAATGAAGATTTTTTTTTTCTTTCCTCTCTTCCAATGTACATAACATGTTTCATAGTCTAGCTCTCTCTTTTTTCCCCCTTACTCTTTTCTCTCTCCATAGTTGTTATGGCTGCCCCCCCCCCCCCCCCCCCCCCAAGCTCTCCCCATTCCCCCTCTGCTTCCATGTAAATGAGTCACCAACATTTTCTGCCAAATATTCTAATACTTTGCTGTCTCTCTCTCTTTTTTTTTCTTTTTTTTTTTTATTCTGTCTTGAGGTAGATATATGTAGGCTGGTGAGAGGTTTGAGGCCATACTGTATCTGGCTGTATAGCAACAGTTCTAGCTGGCACTGCAGCATGCTCAGTTAATCATTGCAATAATTCTCTGATTTTGTTTTGAGATATTGTTATGGGATCAGAGCAGTAAATAAGAATGTGTGGTATACCTGCAGTCAATCACTGGGGTTCACACTTAAGTTAAAAACCAGAGTTTCGGCAAAGTTTACTATTTTCTCCATATCCACAGCTATGAATCCTATACTTGGGAACATCTAGAGGTGATTTATATGATCCGTTGGTACACGTATTCTTTCACTGGTTCTTCAGTGCAAGCTTCTGATAGTAATTAATTAACTCAGCTTTTTAAAGCACTTACTTGTTATGTAATGGCATATCTAGGGGGGAAAAAAAGAAACTGAGTGCAGCTTAATTACTTACACAGGAATGAAATATGAACATTAAAGAGGACTCATTTAGGACACTAATTCAAAATTTTAGTCTCACTTTTTCCCACTTTGTCATTATATTATGCCTGGAAAATAATTTTTGCCTCTTTTGGGTTAGGAATAGGGAGTAAAAATGCAAAGAGTCATCAGCATCAACTAGTTTTTCTCTAAATAAAAAGTTGCTCTAGTAAGACCTGGAGTTCTACAGCTGATCAAACTCTTCAGCAAAAGTACTAATAAGCCCATGTGAGGGTTTGATCTATTTTTAAAATATTGATTCATTCAGAATGTTTGCTTAATATGAGAGCAGGTTTTCTTCTTGTGATCCAACAGTTCTGTTTTTGTCTCAGGTTAGAAACTAAGGATAGGTAAAATGACTTAGTAATTTTTTTTTTTTTTTTAAATTAAGCTCTTAGGAGTGTAAATAAATCTTCAGTTTGTTTCATTTCCAGTATGGAATAAAGTTTTTATATTTGTCAAATCATGGTATGTCATAATCAAAATCTTCAAAACAGTCTGGCAAAAAAATGGTGTGAGGAGGCCAATTCATTCACTGGAAAGACAAATAAAATGAAAGCACAAACCAAAGAAAGCTTCATAAAATTCTTTACATTTTCTTTTAAACTCTTGTGCATAGAAGTAGAGAATTGCTTTCTGAACTCCGGATATATACTCCTGTGAAAGGCCTTTTCTTCAAACTGATTTCAGTTCTTCTTGAGATAAATGTTCCTTTATCCAGGAGAGAAAGAATTATTCAAAATGCTCTGTATTAACCCAGCAGTTCCCATAGAAGCAATTGGCAAAACTCTTACTGCTATTAATATGACCAAAGGGGGATTTATCATTAGGTATTTCAAAAAGCTGCATTGTGCACCTCACAGTGGTTTTGCCGTGGTGAATGGATATCGGGGTCACCGTGCCCCACGTGCTCGTAGCTGTAATTTCACTTTGCCTTCAAATGAGATCCAGTGAAATAATTTGCAGTGCCATTCCTATCTGCCCTACTGGCACTGGTTGGACTTGTCGTCCAAAACCCAGTCCAGCCTTAAATCAGGGTTGCAGGTTTGTGTCCCGTATCCTGGCAGAAACATCTCAGCGAATTCAGCATGTTTCCATTTTATCTTAAAAGCCAGTAGATAAATAGAAATCATTGTTTCTTTGCTGCCACTAATCATGCTGCTTCATCTATGTATTCTTCTAATGGATGAACTCTTTTTGTAATAAATATATCACTATGACAAGGTCGCCTCACCTTAACGGGAACATTTTGCAGCTAACCAGCAAAGAGACAAAAAAAAAGTGAAGAGACTGTCCCTGTCAGCGCTTTTGCATCCTGCTGCCTTTCTGTAAATAGACTCCCCAGCTTTAATTGACAATTTCCACATGCACTGACAACTAGACCTTGTGGGATGCTCATTTGCACACAGTTGAACGCAGTTACCTTCTTTCCATGTGGATCTTATTGGTGACTGGGGGTAAATCACTTTATCCAAGACAATGTCTGTCTTCTCTGGTAGGAAAAACCCAACCTCGGAGTCCAAGAGATGATTCGGGAGGCTGCTAGGAGCATGGCAGTGTACTGACAGTCCTAACCCTTCCCTTGTTCTTAGCGTACACCTCGCTTCACCCCCTCGCAACTGCGTGCTGATTGCCCCATAGCGTAAGTGGCAACAGAGGCTCCTCAGCTGTGCTGTGATATTGGCAACTAGCCACTTAGAGACATATGGCCTGGAACAGAGACAGAAATTTCCAGTAATTATGCCCATTGACATCTGTACCACTGATTGTGATACACAGCAAAAAAAGGAGCTCAAGAAATGCCACTCGAAGTTCGGGGCCAGCTGTTGAGCTCTGCTGCCCACCCTTTCTGAGGGTGTTCTGCTGGAACAGACAGGAACCCTTTTGATTACAGATAGGAATCTTAAAGCTAGCTAAATTAAAGATAACTATCTCTTAAAAAAAAAAAAAAAAAAAGGTGCTAAATAGTTGAATATTAGGAAATGTGATTGTAATGGCTATGCGTGAAACTCTAGGACTGTCCTTTAGATTATGTATTGCATCACCTCTTATGACCTGTTCAGAGGATACGTGCCTCAGCTAGTGTACAACATCTATTATTGGACAGGAGTAAGGTCCATGGGTATTCTTAAATCTAGTCACCTTTTTTGTTTCCTTTGGTCTGCGATTATAAAACACGATTTCAAATCTACTTCTTGTAAAGTTTTTTTTTCTCTCTTTATTTAGCTGTAACATTACTTTATGTAATAAATCCATTGTTTTTTAAAAACCAAACCAAAACAAACCCCCCAAAAACTCCTTTGCAGTTAATCTCTTATGAAAGAGATATTTAGAAACTGTCATCTGTATAATGTCTTTGATACACCACATTTTCCACAAAGGATGATGTCGCTATTAATCTGGGCGAAAAATCAGCTCTGGAGGGGGTGCAATATGATAGAAGGAAGCAAATATAAAAACCTCCCAGTCATGACATATGGGAGAATCTTTTGACTATAAAATTTTCTTGGTACTATTATAAAGGAGCTCTCTTCTAGCAACATGCCTTATGATACATTTATTTCTTCAAGCTAATTTCTGAATATAAGCAAATATCATGGGTAATGTTCAGGACTACCTGTAAGTGGTTTAATACAACTAAATTTGAAATATACCATAAATATTAATGTATTGGAAGCTGGGGCTTGTGTGCCTGAAGTGTGAGATACACCGAGTCACCTAAAGCAAAATTCTTCAAACTTAGTCACCTGGAGCTAGAGAGTTAATGCTTTTTAAAAATGTACATGGGTACCTTTATCACATGGGAACTGAGGATGGGGAACCTAATTTCTGCATTTTTGAAACTGGGATATTAACATGTAATGAACTCAAAGAACTTGGAGGTTTTTAAATAATTTTAAAAAAAAAAAGCTAGCTGTAGTATGTAAACACAGGGTATTGAGAAATAGCATTGAAGCTGCTTTTCACCTGCTGTGTCAAGGTATCCAGACATAGATGTTTTTCAGGAACATGGGGGAATATCATACTTTGTGTCAGCAGGTAGCATTATTTTTATGGAAATTTTAATACCAATCTCTTTCAAAAATGTACATTGAAAGTTTTTTCATTAGCATTCGTATCTTACAGATTTTAATTTTATGTTTCTTGTTTTCCTCTGTTGCCACTCCAACCCTCTCCTCTCTTTCAATACATCAGCAGCGGTTGGGCTGCTGAGGTCACAATTAATTTTATAAATCCTAGCATTTTTCTCTTTTATTAGTCCAACGTAGAGGATGAATCTGTGACAGACTCAGCAGCTGGTAGAGGTGATAAAATATCAGATTACAATTTAATAAATAATGTTAAAATACATATATTACGTTCTGACAGATAAACTGAACCTGTTTGAAGTAGTGGTCCACCAACTTTCCAAGGTGGAGAAAGCTGATGTATCTATTTTTGAGCCTGTGTTTCAATGACAGTTGTCAGAGTAAAATAAATGCAGCTGCTTGTGTTTTGGGGTGAGAAAATAAGGCGTGCTGCCATGTGCAGGCTAGAAAATAACCTCCGGGTTTGTTCAAGGAGGTCACGGTTAAAGAATACTTTTTAAAAATTTGATTCCTTGCTAATTAGCTCCTCCATTGCCCAAAGCATGCCATCGCGTGGCACTTTCCAAAGCATTCCCCCACTGCCCCTCTTTAAAGCAAGGAGTGTACTTCAGGTTTCAGACTTTCCCAGTTGTAGCTTTTAGCTGTGATGCCAGGGTCACTTCTTTTTAGATTTTCTTTGATAACGTTGCTGTCCCTGGCTGTAGCGCAGCCTTCCTGGAAAGGCAGGTTTTTGCATGTTGTTTTGAAACAGAGTTGACTGTTAGGAACTTGTGCCCAAATGATGAGATACTTTCAGGCCCTGCATGAATTGTTTGGGAAGGACACCAACCTCTGATTGCTGCCCTATTAAATCTGTCTGAGCTCCGTACTAGCAGCTTCCACTCCTATTCTTCTCGTAGATCTCTCTCACTTCATATATAGTAACATACCTCTTCTTTTCTTGTAGCTGTCAATCAGTTTACAAGTTACAGATTCAGCTGCGAAGGAACAATGATCTCTCTTTCTACATTGTGAAATATAAGAATTAGTTTTGGGTAGGATCATTCAGATCTAAAACCAGTGGCAAAGAAATTTAAGGGAAGAAAATATCCAATTAAAACATGTTGGGTGTTTTTGTGGGTTGTTTTTTTTCTCCTATGAACTGTTCAAATAAGTCTGCTGATTAATTATGCTTTCAATTTGGGACAGAGTGACCAAAGATGAAGCATCCGTTTTTCTTTCACTTTGTTTTATTTTTATTTCTTCTTTTTTAGTCAGTGCCATGTTAAAAAACCTATGATGTCATATAAGTTTAATCTGTTTTTTTGAGCTTCAAGAGGCATACTTGCCAATCCTCTGTTAAAAGAATGTTTTCACTTGGTCATCATGGCTTGTTTAATTATCATTCATCATATTATTATTCCTTCTCACAAGATTGTTGTGTTTTTCTTTTTCTCTTTTTTTTTTGTTTTGTTTGTTTGTTTGCTTGCTTGAATATTAACTTTAGCTCCAAACATATCCGCCACAGTCTGCCCCAACTTAGCAATGGGCTTTTTCTGTTGTTCTTGGTGTTAGTATCATAGCTTTATTCAAATCAAGATATATGTTGAATTGTGTCCTTTAAGAGATGGATGTGAGGCACCTCTGCTCTAATGTATCAAATGAATTTTGAGTATATATTTATAATTAAAGATGTCTATGTTTTGCTCTAATTCCCATGTTTTCGGGTCATTTTATTACCTTATGCTTTAAAGTAATTAGGTAATTTAATTCCTGCTCTCATAAAGAGCATCCTTTCAGACCCGGTATGTGATCCATGTGGATGACATTCAATGATACAAGAAATTACAATACAGCTGATCTGCCACACTATAATCAGCCTGGTAAAAGAGTATGTTGGCCTGTTTATTTTTTTGTTCTCTGATTTTGTTGTTATGCTGTGGGTACCCTATCATTAGACTGGAAGAAACTTCTCTTCTTTCCAGCACCACAGCAGGATTGTTGAGAACCAGCCCGGGAAAGTATATTTAGCAACAGACAAATGCATCAGTTGCATCTTATTTTTCAGTCCATCTCTATCTATGATTATGTGTTGATCAAGAGAGTTGTGTGTGCAAATTAGAATTATTTGTTCCCTTTACTAATGAAATGCTAATTAAAAGACAAAAAATATTATTACCACTAACAAACAGTCCTTGGGACCAAACTGCCTTTTGGTCATGGAAAGGACCAGGACTATTAAGAGTAACCTTTTTTTTTTTTTTTTTTTGAATATGTATCAGGCATAAAAATAAACATGTCTTAACTGCTAAGTAGTTCTGATAGCTGGCTGCAGAGCTCTCTCTACACCTGTAATTGTTAGAATTAGTACCTGTTCTGTATCAGACTTGAAAACCTTTATGTCTGTCTTATCAAAATATCTGTGTCTCTTCTGTATTTCTGAAGTTCCTTGTACAATAGCTACAGCAGCTATAGGTGCATAAGGTCATCACATGCACAGCGGTCAGTCATTTCATTTGCCTTTTTCTGCCTTTTTATCATTCTGTTTGTAGTGGAATCAGCCTCCTGCTCCTGGAACCCAAGTTCCACGGTCATAGCGATTTCTTGATATCCTGTATTAGACTGTTCCAGCTCTCATTCTGAACTCAGGGTTAGATCTCTCTTATCTTCACTTCCCTTTCTTATGAGTTCACTGTATCTGAACACTGAGCTCCTCGGGAGGTTTCACACTCTGACATTCATGCTAGCCTCACATATTTTAGAAACCAACTCCGGCAGGACTGCCTAGGTGGGATATACTGAAAATCCAACATAGGCTTAATGGGAAGCACCTGTAACATGCAACACAGAAAACAGAAGTGCAGATAAAGTTTGGCACCAAAGAAATAAAAGCTCATGGTTTTATTTAAATAAGTAAAACGTGTATTCAGCAGTAATGAGCATGCTGTCTTGACTGTGCCGGGCAGCAAGCACATATCTGTCATAGCCTGAAGGGACTGCAGTCTCCTTAGCCTTTTGCCTCTTGCTGAGAATGCTACTTAGTGCTTGCTGTGGTCATGGCTTTTTACAGCTTGGATTCTTGCCAGCTGGAAATTTCCCGAGACCACAAATCCATTTCACTTAAGCCAGCGTACATCCATCAAATGCTAACAATATACGCTATACGCTCTCATTTGTTCTATCCAGTTGCCGTTTGTGGAGACATTTGGATGAAGAAGGGCATGGGTCTGAATAGGCTCTGCCGTTCTTTAGAACATAAACAGTCTAAAAAAAATGAAAGGATTCTATCTAATAACCTCTCCCTCAGGCAAAATGGTTGTCAGACAGGAGAGTTGAATCGTTGTATTTATGCATATCATGAGTCTTTAGTAAATGCCTAGTATGTGGTTTATTGAAACTGCTGTTAACTTAAGGGCAAGGCTCTATTTCTTATTTTTCAAGAGCTTCAAATTTCTGCTGGTGTGGAAGGGATTATTAATATGCTTTTCTCACCTCTCTGTTTATCGGGTCCCTATGACTAGAGTGCTTTATGGACTTGACAAGAAAAATACAGATTTCCCACTTACCAAAAAAAAAAAAGGGGGGGGGGGGGGGGAAGCCAACATAAGGGCAGACAGACCATCATTTTAAATGTACCGTAAGAGGCAAATTAACATCAGATACTGTTTCCCAAAAACCCTATATGAATCCATTGCTAATTTTCAGTAAACTTCAGATTTTCATGGAATTGAACTCTGGTCTACAGACTGCCTATCTGCTAGACTCTTCATTGTCCACACTTTTCCTTTCAGACTCTGAACTGTGTCCCAGAGAAGATATTCATAAATGTTCAAGTATAGGGTTTCTATCAAAATTATTTCTACTTAAGAAGCAATACTATTTCTTCTTTATATACTGGATATGAAAAAAAGTTGACTAAGCGTTGTGGTGGAGAAATTGGCTTTTTGACTTACCGTGCTGGATATGAGAGATGTAACAGATTCACAGCAATTCAGCAATGTATCTGCTCTTAAATGATTAACCTCTGAATGCTTCCTTTTATTGATGGCATGAATATAAAGGGTTTGTTGCTGTGGGGTTTTCTTTGTTTGGGGGTTTTGTTTGTTTTTTTTTAATGACCCATTTTCTGGGCATCAGTGTGCAGCTCCATAGCTTTTATCCATCACTCCGCAAAACAACGCGCAACGCAGGATCTCCCTTATGGTAGTTGATTCTGAACTCAAGCCCTTGTCCTTGGAGTGTGATAGCCTACTTCTATCGCCAATCAAATGGTGTAAATTCCCCCAAAGTATCAGTCTTTGATGTACTGATCCACAGAGGGTCTGTGCAGTCAGGGAACAATTCTTTGTGGGGTCCTCCCCTTCCACTTAAAAAGCTGTGGCTGAAGAGGCTGAATCCTGCTCCCTTACTCATGCAAGAGCAGTCATTGACTGCTCTGCTGCCACTTGTGTAAACCATCAGGGTTTTGCATAAACGTCTTTAGGGCAACTGGCAGATTTCTGCCTGTGAACTGAAATCCCACCAACTAATCTGAATTTCTGATTACCTGGAATGTATGCCACCCTTTGCTCAGTGGTGACCTGACTTTGTTTACAAGCAGCTAAGACCAATTTCTGACTGGGAAAAAGGTGAAACTGGTAACTGTGCGAGCAATCATCTTAAATAATGCAATGTGAAACAGCGTTCAAAATACATTTATTGCAGAAAGGGTTTTTTCTTGTTTTAAAGGGAAAAGGCTTATCAGGATATATCTCTTCTGTGTAGACCTGTATGTTGCTGAAAATTTTATAAAGCAAGTGCTTTAGTAATAGCTGGGGTGGTGAGGTGGAAGACTATGGGAGGGGGTGTAGCAAAAAGGAGAATTGGGCAGGACAAGATGTCTGAGATTGGACCGCAGATGCAGCCAGTACGTTGGCTTGCGTGACTAGCACAGCTGCTAAAAGTTACTGGCTAACCCAAACAGCAGGAAAATTATGTGAGAAATGCTGTTAATAGGAGTACCTAATAGCAAACCTAGTTAGTGCAAACAAGGAGAGCAAATACTGTTACTGTAATAGCTAATGGTGAACTGAGTTAGTGAACCGTACCGGCCCATGGGCAGTGACGGGGGAAGCTGACGGATGCAGACCTGAAGCTGGATTGGCCTCTGGAAACCCAGATATCCAGTAATTCAGCAGCTGTCGGTCAAAAAGAAGTGGGGTACCTGCAAGAACATTTGCTTCTATATTCCTGTGGAGGTAGCATGGTGGCTTGTCTCTTCAGGGAGGTTTCTGGTTTCACAAACTGAATTGTTACTGTATTTTCCTTTTCTCCCAGTGAAGCTTTGTTCAATCAAGACCATTATATGATTCATTGGCTGTGAACTGGGTCATTAGAAAATGTAATTTAGTTTCTCAGGTTTCTAAGAACAGGCTCAAGGTGGTGGTCTTTAGGTGTTTTAAATAGGATCCTCTAGAGAGTGAGAGCACAGAGAGTTACACAGTAGAGATAATCTTCCTGAAACGTACACCCCTGCACAAAAGCAGTGATACAGAGTGATTTGCAATTTAAAAAAACCCACAATATTTCACTGAAGTTTTGACTTCAGGAGGTAGTTATTTGCTATTTTGCATGAAGAAAAGGAAATCTGTCAACAGGGAACTGATTGTCCCAACTTTTGTCAAATACTGGCCTTTTCTTGGAGTAATTGCTGGAATATTTCCAGAAGATAATTTTAAATTGCCAAATAATCATAAGGAAATTTTAGGTAGAAGTAGGCACGCTTTGATTCTCAGCCTCAGTTGACTTTGCCCAAAATGTTCTGTTTATAGAAACCAAAATATTTATCAAACAATACAACCCCTGATATGACTGGAAGGAGAGGGCCATATGGTGTTTCTATAATCAGTCTTTACTGGGACTTTGGATATAGCTAAAGGACTTTCTACCAATTTATCATTACTAATAACAACCATGCTCTTGTGTCATGCCATTGACAAATGATGTTGTTTCAACGCTAATATTGGTATTTTGGCAATCCTTCAAATACGCTTAAGTACTGCCTTCATTAATTTAATGAGAAATACATGCACTTTTTTTTTTTCCCTGAAAAAGAGAACTAGATGAGAGCTATATTTATGTAGCATTAGGTTGCGCAAGAATTTTAAAAATATGAGCAGACACAAGAAGGTGTTTGGTCAAACTGAAAATGCTGTATTGTTGGGGTGTGTCCTGATGAATTTCAGGTGTTGTAGCTAAATGTGCCTTTGGTACTAATAATTTGAAAATGCGTACTTGCTGTATTATAGCAGAAACACATTTTCAATATTTCTTTTCAGGCAAAATGACTCTTTGAACTACTTCTCAAGAGTATTTTAATATGGCTAGCAATTCTTGTTATTAAAAGTAAATATTTAAACTGTTCTCAAGCTCCTTGAGTACTAATAACTGGAGAACGTACATTTCAGGCAAACAACCTTTATTTTAAAGAACTGGGGCCAGCTGGGTTTTGCACCACATATAAAGTGAATAGAGCCTTTTCAATAAAATGATGCAACTGAACTAATGGCCTTTGATAATTGGGGAACAAATCCAGTGCTTGTTGTGGTTAAGCGAGTCTTCTACTGACATCAGTGGTGATTACGTAAGGCTGAAGATAATACCTAGAAATAAATAGGAAGTGCCTCTCCCAGCTGTAGACTATTTAAAAATCTGGGTAGTAAATAAGAGTAATGAAAAACTAGAAGAAACAAGGTCTAAGCCTTTTGTTACTTTACATATCAGTGGTGTAATGAGCTTAGTGTGTGTTAGGAATTAATACAATATCCTTTTAAATTGAGTCTTTACATTGGTTGTGTTTTTGGTTTTTTTTTTTTTTTTTTTTTTTTTTTTTTTTTTAAGAAGGTTTAGAGAAACACTGCAAATTTAGGAATAAAGTTCGGGAGTTTCTGTTTCCAGGATTGAGACAATAATTTCAGAACTCTAGAGCAAACTGCGGTACTAAAAAAGAAAGAAAATCTTGCAAGTAACCTAACAGATACATTGTATTTCAGAAACAATATGCAGTGCATCATATATCACAAAATACTTCCAAGCAGTGATTCAAACTGATGAAGCAGACCAGAGAGCTTTTTGGTGGGAGTGAATTCAGCAGCCTGAAGTGTACGTGGTAAAGTCATAAAATATGTTTTTGTGCTGCAGTACTGGAAAGTAGACTGTAATGTAAACTGGGCAATACTAGAACCACACCAGTAGAAACACAAAAATATCATAGGTTTCTATTTCTTTTTCAGATTTATATCTCATTAAATTTGTCAAACATATTACTTTTCACCAAGAACTATATGAATCTCTGTTCTTTTACTTAATTTGTAAGCACAGTCATTTAACAATGCAATGTTTAGAAACTTAAATTCTATGAAAATCAGTGAAACCCATAGATGTGAAATTTTTGCAAATTAAACACAACTTTTGTGCTTGCCTCATTGTGGTAGTGTTAGCGAAAAGATCCATCATTCCTTAAGGCTCTATAAATTTGAAAGGCATTTCTCAGGCTTGAAATGCTAAATGATACTGGAAAATTGTAACATCTTGGAAACTAGAACAAAATTTTGTCAGAAGTATCTCCTCAACCAGTGAAGTGAAATTGAGAGTGGGGAAGGAGTCCTCATCAGCACAAATAGTCACAGCTTCATGAGTGAAGAAATGTGTAGAAAACTGCTGAATCCTCAAGAAGTGATGTTGGGAATTGGTAGAGTTACATAGGGTCACTTTTGACTGAATAAGTTTTCCATGTAAGAAAATATTAATAGAACTTATTACAGTACAAATATTGCTATAAAGTGGTCAAACTAATCTATGAGAACTGTTAACAAAACATAAAGGTCAAAGCAATTTCTGTGGAAAAACGTATCAGCATTTCTCTGTGTGAAATAGTTTACATCATCGCAGCCTCAAGAGGCTGTTACGTATTCTGCCAAAAACGGTCTCAAGGTGGGGAGACGAGATGGCTGCTTCGATGCAGATCCCCAGCTGCCAGCCTTCCCCCAAGAGCCATCGGGGCGTTCCTTACCTCTGCTGCACTGATCCCCCCCTCCGAGGACCTGTTCCCTAATTCTCCTCTGAGCAATTGGGAAACTGAGAGAGAACAGGCCTTTCTTTTGCTGTATTTTCACACTTCTCTTGCCCTTTGTCTCATGGTTATATATATATCATCCTGAGCATATGTCAGACTGCCAGAGGCTCCTAATAGCTGCCTCGCTCAAAGAGATTTACAAAAAGTCAGCTTGTGCTCTGCCAGCGTTCAGTGCTCTGCTAAGCAGGACCCACAGAAATGTGGGCACACCGCTGACTGAAGAAATAATTCTCATTTATGGCTTTCCATTTCTGACACGGTAGAGGCTTTAATTCTAAACTTCCCATTCTCTGAATTTATTGTAAAGTTTTACGTGTTCAAATACCTTTTCCTAGCTAGAAAATTAAATTAAAGAAATGGAACTATTATTATAGTTCTGTACAGGAGTGCTAATAATACCAAATATATAATTCTTAGGGGAAAAATTCAAATATAGTAGGTGATTAGGGTGGTATTACTGGCTGGCAAACGAAAAATTACTGTAAGCTGAACAGCAGGATGTAAGGATATTGTGGTGAATTATAAAAACATTTGGCACATTGCTAGCGTTTCTCTCTATGGTACTGTGTTATCTCATTTCAAATATTGTAATTAAAATTGGACAAACTTTGAATTAATGTAGCTGAGACTTATCTTCCCAAATGCACTCTAAAATTTTCCTCTGTCCTTATTTTGCATAAGAGAGATCAAGAATAGAGAATTGTCGTAAGGTCCTGGAATTTCAGTCTTAGGTTACTGCACTGCAAGCCGAGTTCAAAATCGGTGTTATTGCTTAGGCCTTTCACAAGCTGATGTTTATCACATGTTTGTCAAACATAATGAGGCTGGGAAAAAGCTTTTGAATTCAGTAGTTTTGACTATTTCAAAACAGATATGAAATAGACTTATTGTGAAAGCCTAGGGGGAGCACTGTAAAAGAATTGCATATATACTTTATACTTTTTCAATAAAGGAAGCAAACCCATGTTTTGTAATATGGTTTGATCAGTAACAACAGCACGTTTTAAATCTTTGAAGAGGTGATGGCAATGGACATAAAGGAGAAGAGTTAAATTTGTAACTTACCTGTTAGTTATAATTTCCGGAACCTGAAAAGTTGGCAAGAGATTTTAGATCATTTAGGAAAGACAAAAAAAAAAAAAACCAAAACCAAAAAAAAAAACCCAAAAAAGACAACAGGTAGTATTCAAAAGGATCAGGAAGGTCAGCTTTGCTGCGATTATGTGCAGCTGTTCCACAGCCTTTTGGGATGATGGTGGGTGCAGCCTGGTTCCCCTTGGGAAATGCCTGTGCAGGCACAGCTGCTCTGGGAGGTTGAGATTGGCGAGAAGTTGATCCAGGAGGAATTCTGGCAGAAATTGGCTGGAAATAGTTTAGGCGACTTGAAAACCTTCTGTTTTGTGAAAGAAGAAACTACAAAACCAAATAACGGCAAAGGATTATAAGAGGAAAGCTACTTGCTAAACCTTTTAAGACTGGTATGCAGTTAAGGGACCTTCCAATGATTATGTTTTGGTCAGCACTCATACTCAGAAAATACACCTTGCTCCAAAATGTAGGTAATGTAGCGTAACGCAAACACCATTTCCCAAATGTCTCTAACACAATCTCTGCCTTCGCAGTATTAAAATCTGTGGTTCCCGGACATCTGAGCACTGGCTTGTCATATGTTGTTATGCCAGACAGATATGGAGAATAAAAGTACTTACAGTATCAAAACAGCCTATTTGAAATTTGTGGAATATGATTGTTTCCATAATCGCTACCAAGTCTTTTCCATTTTGTATATTCTCTACCCAGCATAGCTGTCATATTATCATAACAATATAAATGGTATCTGTAAAATAGTATCATCTATACATAACAACTTTTTCTGCCTAATTTTTCCTTTTCTGCCTTTCTTTCACATAGCCACATATAGCTAAGAGAAACCTTGCAAAAATGTCTACTGTTTTTCTGCTGTAGAAAAGGTATGGTCTTTGAGAAAATATGAGGACCTTATCTTTTTGCCACTTTCTCATTTTCTTTGCTCGTGGTACTTATTCCATACAAAATATCTATCCAGCTTACCAGGGCTAATTATTTTTCATTTTGAAGTCCTAAGTGGGCAACTAGAACTGTAAAAGTGTAAGAGAAATAAGAAGGACTTCCTGGAAACTGACTTGTTCAGTATATTATTGCTATGGAAGGCTTATATGAGAAAACTCAATTTGTCATTCTTTGAAAATGATAAAGAAATGTAATTCATGTAACGAGTCTCCAAAGTAATTATCTGAAAATCAAAACTGGCATGCTATTTCTTCGAAAGCTTCTCTTCCTATTCTGTTAGATTTTTTTTTTTTTCATCCTATGTAAGATCTGTAAAGTCAGCCATGAAGCTGGGTCTTTCTGCAGTGGCTTCCATAGAGCTAACCTCTAATTTTTTTTTTTTTTTTTTTTTTTTAAAAATGCACTGCTTGAGTAACTGCTAGTGAAGGCATGGACCCTTGGTAGCAGTAAGCAGATGATTAACTCTGGTTCCCTGACAGTTTAAAGGGTAGATGATGATTTTAGCTTCTCTGACTGTACGATGATCAAATGGAGTTCCCGAACTGTCCAGTATTGACTGACAAAAAGTTGATTTCCCCAAGGCTGCTTTGACTAAATTTATAGCATACCTCTGACAGACAAGACTTTATATTTAGATTTAATTTATGTCTGTGTTTTGTTTCCCTTCCTCTGTTGCCTTGGGACTGACCAAAACAGTCATTTTCTTTAACAGGGCCAGTGGAGGTTTTTCCCCTCTGCTGCTTTTCTTTTGTGTTTATTGATCCTCTTGAGTAAGGACAAAATCTTGAGTAAACTAAGGAGAGAGGTTACGCTGTTAAGTGTACCATTTTGCGGATATTTCCTTAATACTGGATGTTAGTTTCAATAGTTAGATTATTCAGTTGTATCCTTAAGAATGTGATCTCATCTGGAAAAATGAGCCTCCTTCAGATCACCTGAAGATAATTACAGGACCTCCACAAATTCATTAATGCATATGAATAGACTGTTACCAATATATTGTTGTTCAACTTTTTTAACGCTTAGAAGCACATCAATACACTAAGCAGCAAAAAAAGGAGAAAAAAGGATTTCTTGTTCAGTTCTGCCTCAAAGAATTTTGTATCAAAGCTTCGTACCTATTCCAGGTTGCATCTTTATAGCCTACAATCGAGTTTCCCCACAGAATATTGGGTTCTTCATTCCCAATGAATAATTTTGGCTAGCAAAAGTTCTTCTTGTACTTCCTGCTTTTCATTTCAATTTTTAGCAAGGAACTGGTATTCTTTTATGCTGAAATTCAAACAGTGAAGCACATGATATTTTTCTCGAGGGTGTATTTTCAGAAGAGATTGTTCTTGAGATCTGAGTGAATTATATATGAGCATTTTATTGTTATCTGTTTCTCACAGTTTTTCCTGTGGTACTTTGCCTTTTTAATTTTTTTTTCTCTTTGGTGAAATGTCACTATCCTGGATAACTTAATCTATAGTCAATAGCAGTAGAGTGAATGTTCATATGTTCTTTAAAGAATGCATTTCTTTGGTTAGAAAGTACCATTTTATGTTTAAGACATTTTCCTGTTAAACAGGGACTACTTAAAATGGTGAGTTACAAAGTTATCACAGCTGATATATTTTCTTTTGAAATGACGTAATTTAACTGCAATGGCTAACTACGGCAACCTCCAGAAAGGTATCAGAATTTTTTTTTTTTTTTAAATATGCCATATAAATCATGATTTGCATCACCTCATCATCTGCTGTCTGGTTCTAACTGTGATTGGGCTTTCTCTGCAGTCGTGGAAGATCAGTGGAGTTAGACATGGAGTTTGAACCAGAAGTTCAGATCAACTTTTGCAGTGCTAATTGGGAAGCTGTTCCAAAGATCTGTCACTTCATCCCTCACAATCACCTATTTTCACTTTTTCTCATATTCCCTAGTGCTATCCTGTCCATTTTTCTCCCTCTAAAGAATCCTCTGAGAGTCGCCTCCCTTGATTTGTGAATACACATCTCAGAAAGGTGTGCTCAAAATGTATACAGATAAATCCTGAGTAATGTGACATTTATCAACATAGCACTGTTCATTATGCTTTTACAGTCACCTGTCTTTCCTGTTTATTCAGGCTGCAAGCTGTTCAAGGAAGGAAATGGTACATATGTGCCTTTATTGTGCCAAACAAAGGAGGCTTAATCTGCAGTTTTGTCTCTAGTACTTCCAACAGCAGTCTAGCCTTCATCTGGGTTAGAATTGGTATTATCCACTATCCTGTGCCATAGAGCTGTTAGGTCATTGTGTCATAGAGGACCTTAGAAACTTGGTTTTTCTCATGTCATTAGAAAGTGTGCGTTCAAAGTCATAAGAAGGAACTATAATCTTGGGTTTAAGGCATGAACGAATATGACAAACTCCCAGACAGTCCTCAGTGACTGCTTTGTTGAACGCTGGAGCGCCTTCCTGATTTCCGCTTGGTGCTCCTTTCCCTCCTCAACTCTCGGCTATCAACTCTCTACCTAATCACGAAGCTTCGAAGGGACCCCATGCTGTTACCGTCGATCTTGCTGGAGACCTGAGCACTTGTTATGATACGGCGCTGTCCTGATTTATAGGTTCAGCATGCCTTTCAGTATGATAAATTCTGCTATCAATTTACATTGTAATTGCTCATAACTCAAGCTATATTGTAATGCAAATGAAGATGTTTATTTACTGCTTCCAAAATAGTCAACATTATTACAGATTTTTCTAGAAGACATATGAAGAGATGAAAGAACAACCTCATTTAATCAGCTTATACAAAGATTAGACTGGAGAGGTGGTGCTGTGGCTTCTAACTTGCTGACATGTGTCTTCTGAGATACTGTATCTTTTTGCCTGCCATATGCCAGCAGTCGCACACACCAGAGACAATCCCTTTCATAGCTAATCTTGTTTTAGAAGTCCTCCTGTAGGTGGAGGAAGACTTAATGGTTTTTCTTCCAAACTTGTTACTCAGGAGACAGTCTTGTCAGTTGTCGTTTCTTAAACTACCTTTTCCTCTTCCCTGGAGATGCAGATGTCTCTTGATTAGATCAGATGCTGTCTCCTGTCCTTGAAAAAACCATTATCTCCCCATAGTTGACTCGGGGACACGAGTCTGAATCTCAGTAGCAGAGTTTCCTCTGCTGAACTTTACAGTGCTTCAGTTTGTATGTTTGTAAACATGTCTGAGATGTACCACTAAATGGGGTAATTACCTGTAGTTTATTAATAGCTTGTAAGATCAAGCACAACAATAACAAAAAAAACCCTCTGGGTGGATAGCATATCCGAGATGATTTGTTCCCATCTTCTTTATCCTAATGATACTGGCAATAGATAGGAAATTTGAACCTCTTTCCCATTATCTACCATGCGCTTCCAATTAAATAATCATTTAGCCTTTTCATCCTTACTCCAGCTTAAATGTCTTTAAAACAGGAGGACTGTCGTGTTAATAAGAAACAGCACTCAGAATCTATATTAGTTTTTTGAATCGGAATTAAGCTGAAAATATAGGTGATGCAGAACTTATGAGCATTTGAAAAAATAGCGCTAAGGTTCTAATTGTGTCATTCAGAATAAAGTTGCAACTATTTCGCAACATATGATCTCACATAAAGACCTTTTTCTATAGAGAAGATCGTTACTGAGGTGCACGGAATTGATTCCTCCTTCAGCAGTTCACTTGTGGGCAAAATGCCCAGACTAAATGAGCTTTTAAGGCTCTGCACTTAGAGTGATGCATTTTGCCCATTTTTGTTTATGCTTGATTGATTTGATTATATCTATCAAATTAACAGAAATTGATTAGTAGTCATCCATTTCAGAGAACTGGCAGAAAATAGGTACATTGGTGGGGAGTAAAAATTCTTAGTTGTCTGTCACAAAGGTATAAATGACTTTGTAGTCACAAAGAGAGAATGGGGGGGAAAGTTTCGGCTTGTTTTCATATTCAGATTGGTTTAAATATATGCAGATAATAAACTTGCTGAACTACTAACTACTTTATTACCTAAGGACAAATCGGTCTAGCTACTGCAAGCACTCAGAACTATTTTAAAAAACTCATTTTACACTTTCTGAATTAAAGTAAACAAAATAGTGGCAGGTACAGGCAGAGGTTGGAAGGTTTGAACTACGCGGGCTCCCAGGAATGCATCTGAGCTCTGTCACCTTTCTGAGTTTGGATAATATTCCTTTCCTACTTACAGCGGGTGGGTAAAACCAAGGATAAAAGCTAACGTTATCAGTACAGGCTGTTCCAGTGTTTCGTGAACCAGTCTCTAAACCAAGCTGCACAAAAAGAAAGGGGATAAAAGACTCTTTGACACTTCATGTTCCATAACAACATGCTTGAGTTTACTTTAAATCGAATGAAGTTATTCCTGTGTTTTTTGTCAGCGTGATCACTAATGAATAGCATTCTGCGTTTGTTCATTGCCATTCATATAAAACCCAATTGGAATGCTCTGTGTTTAACAAACATTAATTTAATCTTATTGCATACTTATAAGGTGATTGCTATCATTCATAATTTCTCCTTGAAGACTGTAAATGAAAGAGACAGTGATCCCTTGGAAAGTGGTAATAAAACTGGTCATTTAGGCCACACATTCAGGTTTAAAACAGTTGATTTTACATTACCCCTGCGGTAGCACTAGTTTTACAGTGAGTACGAGCCCATATGTAATGTTGTTGGTGATATAACTACATGAACACAGTGAGGGTACCCGAAGCATGCATTTCCTGAAGGAAAATAATTAATATAACAGCTGATAGAAAGCGATTAATTTCATACATATAAATTGCTGTGCTTTAAAATTAAACATCTAATAAAATAAGGAAGAAAATATTTAAAAACATTTGCTACACCATTTCTATAAACCAAAAGGAAGTACTGAAGGTTAATTTGAAATAATATACCTGACTGTTTTATAATTCTTTTCAGTCGTCTGGATTAAGTACATTCTCAAAGTAGCCTGACAGACTTGAAGTGTAAGAAGTTTCATTGAGTCTTGTCTTATCTCCCACTAGAATTACAAAGAACGGAATATTTATTTCCTGAGACTGAAACCTGTCCATATTCAGATATACAATTTAATGAAATACTGCAGAATTCGGAATGAATAATGCTTAGGACATCTAGAGAATTCATCTGTAATATGTTTTGAATACTTGATTGTAAACTTGATACTAGTGACTTATATTACTCCCAGTGTTAGGGTGTTTTGTTTTTGTTTTCCTTGCTGTAGCTGCTATACATTAGGCTTTGCCTTTTGAAAAGTTAGTGACAAGAAGCAATGGAATGATGTTACAACAGGAGTGGTGGAAGGTATGAGTTAGAAGTAGTACTCAGTTATTTTAGTTGAGTTGGGGGAAACAGAAGTTTTGCAGTCTGTGTTGCAAGAAACTTAATTTGTCTTATTTCTGTCTTTGAATGAAATGGGCATTAGGGCAGCTTAAGAGACAGCAGGCACCCAAACCAGGTTGCTTTCTTCAGCTGACCATCCTCATTTGTTTAGATAAGAATTCTAGGGCAGGGGGAAAAAAAACCTCACTTGATTTACTCTGGATGCCTCACACTGGAGGATGTCTGGGATGACTCAACAGACCTGGCTGGGCCAAACGTGGTAGAACAACTTAATTTGGCATTGGGATCTTCCACTTCAGGCAAACTCGTGTTGCAACAGCTGATGCAGGGAGGGGACTGTTGCCCCTGAATACAGGCAGCCAATTTGTGGAGGCTGCCTGAGATCACAGCGGGCTGAGAAACCTGATGAATGCCTGACGTCCACCCTCAAAGAGAACAGAGATCAAGAGAAAGAGGGTTGTCTAAAGGCAAAAGCAACACTGCAGCTTGCCTGGAGCACCTTCCCGTTCATGCTAAACTGGCTGGTTTCGAGGAGCTTGGTGCAGTTTCCGATGCTGGCACCTCTGTCGTAGTAACGGGATTAGTGAATAAAGAGGGCATTAAAAACAGCAAGGTGGGTAAAATTCTGTGTATAGAAAGTAATGGAAATAGGTATCCATTTTCAGATATCCTCCAGAGAGTACTGCAGGAGGATGTAATTTTCCTGTCCTTGCTGGAAAAGGACATGGTAATAGGAAGAAAAACATTGTGTGGTTGTCTGCAGGACAAGCTAGGAGTTTTCACTATTGAAACAGACTTTTCTCCCCGTATTTCTTAAATACACCTTTGGTGTCAAAATTCAAAGACAGAAGTATAAAACCCACTAAATAATTAGTTTAGAACATACCGTGCATTTGTTTTTTAGATGGTTAATTGTAGTTAGAATATAAAGTAATGTAGTAATAGTCATCATACTATTATTTAGGAACTCGTTCTGGACTGAATTTCTTATGAAAACAGTTTCTGATTAAGATCATTGTAAATTTCTTCCATCTTTATCTCCTAAATAAATTCTTGAGTTTGTTAGGCGTCTTCCAGAGATCAGTAGTTTTGCTGCTGGACTTCATAACACTCACTTTCACACCTCATTCCCTTCACACACATTTTGATAACTCTGGACTGTTAGGTGTCTGGGAGGTGTTAGCATTAGTGTCTTCTCCATTGGGTTAAAATACTAAATTATACCAAGCCTACCAAAATTGTTAAGGGGTGGTTGAAATTGGCACAGTACTTCTAATTTCTTTGATTCTTATCCAGCTGCCTATTTGATAAAGCATATATAAACTGCTGCATTTAGCAAAATATTACAAATATGACTAAAATACCCCAGGAAAAAAGCCATAGGAAGGTAGCCTCCCACAGAGTCATTTAGGAGTTGCTGTAATCCTGTCTCACCAACTAAGAGTATAGTAGCATGTTTTATGGGGTTTTTTGGGCTTTGAGTCGGTGTGAAGGAAAATCAGGTCAGAAGCAACTGTTTCTTGAAAAAATAGGGTAGAGCTGTTGGGCACAAGCATCCCGTCAAAGGTGAAGAATATCTCTGTACTGCAGTCTCTAGACAAAATTATATCTACAGAGGGTTTGTGAAGTCAGATGTGACTACTATCAATATAAGCCAAAGGACTTCCTTGAATTCACCCATCTATATTAGATACCAGGATTTCTGTGGGTTTATAACATCTCTGGTACTGTTTGAAATACCTTGACTGAAATTTTATTCCCTGTGTAAGAGCCCAAGTATGTGGTGTACTTTTTTTTTTTTTTTGTGCAAGCAACTTTAAGGAAACTAATTTGGCCCCTTCAAGATTTTTAATTAAAACTTAGACTTGGTCTCAAGGAGAGTCTCTGAGCTGTCTTAAAGTTTACAAGAGTCCTGGAGTCTGTTCATCTGGCCTAGCACTTACTGTCTTCCTTATTCCTTAAGTGCACATATAAGAAAACGACACTTTTTTTTTAAAGATAGTCATCATAGTAAACTACAAATTAATCCCTTTATGTCTAATCTTCTCTTATTAGAGTTTGATTTCCAATTATAGAGGACAAAGCAGAAAGAGATTGATTGTAAACTTTCAGAAAACCTATAAAACAGTCTAGTGGGATATTAGAGCTCTTTCACGTAGTTGCTTTTTGGGGTTTTTAACCTTGCTTACTTCTCTGCTACCAAAAGAAACTATGCCTTTGAACTCCAGATAAACCTATAAATGGATCAGATTTTTTTCTGTCATTCTGTAAAAATAGCTGACAATTCAGATAAATGGCAATGAAGGAGCACAGCAGTAGCACTTTGATTAAAAATAGTGATGCACTAAGACTTGCTTGCATTTAATTTTTTTAAATTGTATTTCTAGGTCAATAATGTGATTATTGATAATTATTGTCAAAATGAACATTTGACCCTGATTTTTATTGATCTGTCTCTTCTAAATATTGAAAGCTGGTATGTAAAAATAGCACGAAGAGTTTGACTCAGGCTAGGCAGGGGAATTACAAAGTTCTTGTTCTATACTTAACTCGTTCCACTGAATTACATTTTGCCCTTTTATACTCATGAGCAGCCATTTATTGACATAAATGGATGTCTTTGTGTGTGTTTCTGGAAGTAGGATTTAGCTTTTTGTATGTGAAGATTATATAGCATTAGGGAGTAAAATCAGGGTCTTTTTTCTCTCTCATAGTGCGCAAATGGCTGCTTCCTTCTGTAATGTGGCTGGGGTGCAGAAGGAGAAGAGCAAGTGGAAGATTTTGGGAGCAAGGTACATTCCCTGTATGTCTGTTAACTAGCTGAATTAACAGGGGGCACTCCTCTATGCACACAGCGCATGGATGCTTAGGGAGGTGCAAGGATCTCTCTTAAGCATGAAACATTTCTGTTCCATTGATCCTCTGAGGACACAACGTCTGGGATTTTGCCTGCTCCTTGCTTCAGGTCAGAAGAACCTAACAGGTTCCATGATCTTTGAAGGTATTCTGGGCTATTTGTGGCTGAACTTTATTTTAAACATTTTGAAAAGCAGATGAACGTTCAGGTCTTTTGTATGGTATAAAGGCAGGAAATGAGATGAAAATATTTCTTCTATGTAGTTGCAATCCTAAATGCCTGTTTCTAATGGAATGTTTTACAAAATTTAGAGAAGTCTGGAAAATAAATCTCAGTTCATTTTTTTGGGGGTGGGTTGGTTGGTTTGTTTGGGGTTTTCTTGTTTTGTGTGGGGTTTTTTGGGTTTTGGTTTTTTGGGGGGTTTTTTAGTTTTGCTTTTTTGGGTTGTTTTTTTTTTTTTTTTTTAGAAATGTATTGTAGCTGAAGATCCCCCTCCCTTACAATAGACCTGCAATTCTCTCCCCCTCCCCGTACAAAAGACCTGTAACTCAAATGCTAAACAGTATTTAGAGTGGAATTACTGTCAATGTAATTAATATTTTTTCCATGCAACTAACATGACTTAGAATTAATTTTGATGTAAATAGCAGGCCTAAGTCCAAGTTCTTGCCACGAAGCTGCAGTTATGTACCCCTAGAGTGTGTCAGTCGAAATATCTGAGACAGTGCACTTAACATTGGAAGAGGGGCTGTGTGAAGCAACCAAAATTAGCATAAAAAAAATTGAAATGTATGAGATTGCAATTACCATAACATCGTAACATGGAGACATTGCAATTGATATTGTAATGGCTTAGATGTCAATGGAATAAGTCAGTGAAACAACTTCAAATAAATGAATAAAGAATTTTAATGGCATCATATTGGTTGGCTCGAGAATGATAGTATTTTAGGGGTACTGAATCTACAGTTAGATATAAAAAATGCTATAAAGTACGGCTGCTGTGCGTAGCTGCTGTTTTTTGGTGTGTTCGTGTTGTCAGGTTTTTTTTTTTTGGAGATTGTTAAAGGAAAATTATATTAAGGATAAGCACATAATAAGTTTTATTTTCTTTTTTTTAAATTCAAGTTCTTTATCTGAAATGTTTTGAATCACTGCAACTAGAAGTGTAAAAAAAGATATTATTAAACTAATCTCATCCAACTTAGATCTCCCCAAAATTAACCAAGTTCAAGAAAGTCAAACATGTCCAGAAGAACAACCTAACAGCACCACCACCCCACCCACCTCTGTGTTTCACAATGAGAATATCAGGAAGATGACTTTGGGAGACAGATGGAAAATTCTTATGCAACACCAGTGCATTCAATATTTTTCCATGGCTGCTAGCACAGTGCTTTCAGAAAGGGTTGCTTTTTCTAACTTGCCCAGGCTTGCTGTTGGGAGAAAAAAAAGGCTAATAAAAAAGAAAGATAGAGACATTCAAAGGGTTGTATGCAAATGTATTCAAAAAGGAGGAGGAGTGTGTACTCGCATTTCATCAAGGTGCTGCTATACTTTCCACCCCAAAGGAGTTATAGTTCACATTCTTAAATTAATAGAGTTCATCCCAGATTTCTAAAAAGCAAGCTGAGGGAAGTCTCCACCAGCTGACATTCATTTTTAATGTGAGTTGTAACAAAGTAAAAGCTTAGAAACTCCGGAAAGAAGAGAGTTAAGTAGGGTGAAACCAGCTACTTATAGATTGGTTATGTTGCATCTAGCCCAAACAGAAGAGTAAAAAACCTCATGAGGAATTAAATTTAAAAAGACCTAAGGATAGCAACGTAATTAATAACAGGAAATCTTTGAAATTATTCTATATTTGCTTTATAAAGTTACCTGCATGAAATAATATAATTAGATTTCATAAAGGTATCAGCAGTATCGCATGGCATTTTGCTAATAAAATTGTACAAAACAATATAATTAAAGCTTACGTTAAATGAATTAAGAATTAGCTGTTTGACAGACTTCATAAAGTCCATGTTGATGGCAAAACACCACTGAGTTGTGAAGGGAGAGGTATTATGCCTGGTGCTGCTCAACATTTCCATCATTCGTTTCGAAGTACACTGTATAATCTCTGATAACTTAAATGGGATGAAGGCTATACCTGCAGAGCAAAAGACAGTGTCTTGAAAAGCAAACTAGCAAACCAGAGACAATGCAGCAAGAAGCCATAATGGCGGAAAAAGGCCTCAGGCTAAGTAGCTTTACTCAATCTCTTTAATTGCAAAATTAGTAAATGGGAGATGACTTCCTTAGAGAAATAATAGCAGGCAGTAAAGAGCTCTTTAGTTGTTATAACCTAAGAATCAATACTTAGAAGTTAGAATATAGCTGTTTCCTGTTTCAGCTGGAGAAACACAACTTTTTAAGACTGCTCGACTTCTTAAAATAGCTGGTGATTAATATCTGAAGTCACGGGGGGGAGGGGGAAGAAAAACTACGTGATAAAGCAGAATAGTTCTGCCTTTGCTGCCTAGATAGGGTTTGGATTCCTTTCTGAAGGACTAATTCTATTTAAATAGAAGTTATTGGATTTAATTAAATTTACTTGTGATATTTAAGATTGCTGTGGTCCATAGGAGAGCAGACTACAAATAATCCAAAGATGCTGTCAGCTCTGAAAGTCTCTGAAACTGTGAAAGTTCTGGTGGTTATTGCCTGCTGGTTGATTTCAGGTGTATGTATGGACACTGCTTGATCTATCTGAAAAAGTGAGAAAACGCTAGAAGTAAATTCTTCAGTACGTGCAAATTTCATCTTCTCCTGTTGTGATACTTGCCTCTCTTTTTTTTTTTTCGAACCTGTGCTAAGAGTTGGAGTATGCTGATTCTTTATTTTGCTCAGTTCTCTTTTGTCAATTGCTGCACAAGAATGTAGAAGTGTTTCATTTGAAGGCAATACTCTTCTGTCAGAAAGTCGACCACAGTATCTACTGCTTGCTTGGATCGAGGCATGAATTTTCTCCAAATGAAAATAATTTGTGTTTATTCCTTGGTCATTATGTCCCAGATTCTTATACGCTTGCAGTTATGTAGCTGCCAGGGAAATCAACACGAGTTGTGTGCCTAAGTGATCCTAACAAATGTGCTAGTGAGGATCTTCTCCAAGACACGTTAAAAGAAAGGGGAGCCTTTGTGTTGATTTAGGTGGAAATTGGAGCCCGACAGTGTATGACTACTTAAATATAAGAAGAAAAAACCAGAATTTAAACACTTGAGATTTATATATGTATTTTATTCTGTACTTGTAGTTATCTGAAGCCTCCTTTCAGCAGATACATAATTAGTAAAGTTTTTAAAATATGGAGAACACTTGAATTCTGCCTTGTTACATCCTTTCATCTCCAACAGAAGTGATGTAATGCTCCAAAGGGTGAAATTTTGCCCAGAATGTAATACGTTCCTATGGCAGCTTGTGAATTGGAAAGGGCAAACATCCTTAGTGCCTTATCACAGAAGGAGACAGCGGGCAGTTCAGTGGAAATCACGAGTGTAGGACACATTTGCTCTTCCTGGAATTCAGCTTGATTCAGGCATTTCTAATAGCTGTCCTTTTCCTTATCTGCCTCAGACCTTACCTAAATCTGAGCAAAACAAACAGAATAACCTGATGGCTGCTTAATTATGTTCCTGCTGTTGCACTTTGAGACAGCGCTGGGTAATGTACGGCCAGACAACTGATCGGTCTTTCCAGAAAAGACATCAGCAGGACAGAATCAGAAGTTTTAAACTTTCTGGTAACTCCAGGCTTCTGTCTAAATCTCAAGCCAAAATTTTTGTTATCATACAAATACCATACAAACTTTGAAATGCTTTGTTGTTGTTTTTTTTTTCTTTTTTAAATCCTAGTTGTTCAGCATTACGTAAAGGACAAATAATATATGTGGAAAGAAAAAGTTTTACTTTTGAAGACTGAAAAGAATTTTCTAAGGAAAATAAACGTTTATTTGAATGTCATTGAATGTGAGTGGATCAACATAATTATAATTTCAACCATTCTATTTTGCAACTGCTCAGTTGTTTGCAATTCTGTACTTGCTTTGCAATTATAATGGTTTGCAATTCTGAGCTTTTAGTGGCAAGCCTGAAACTGTGCATATAACATAACCATAAAATTATGACCCAGTGCTGTTTTAGTACTCTAATATCAAATGGAGGCATTCTTAAAAACTTTTTCTGTGTTAACAGATTATTCGGAGCAGACTGAGGGAAAATCAGATGAAGATGAAAGCTCTTGCAATGAGAACAGAGCATTTGTACTTTAGTATTGAACAAATACACAAAAAGCATTGGCTTAAGTTTTAATGACATCTGCAGCCAGGGAATTGTCTGTAAATGATTAAACCACCTTAGCTACCACCTGTGCTGTATATGATCCTGCTCCTGCTGAGTCTGTGGCAAAATGGCTCGGAGTTTAATAAGGTGGGAATGAGCTTGAAGTATCAACACCTCATCTAGTAACATGCTACACCTTTTTGACTTTTATGATATGGTATAGGGATCAAAGCCAAGTAGTTAATGCTGAATTAAGCTGTGTCTGTCTTCTGTTTTTCTCAATACTGCTAAGCTGCTTTTCACATGGAGCCACTTAAGTTGCCTTTGTCTTATGTATGAAACAAGTACTGAGACAGACTGTAGGAAGTCACCTTTGCCTCTCCTGCTCCTGTTTTTCTTTAGGAGGCGAGGAACAAGAGCAAACAGAAGGAAAGGAGAAAGAAAGTGTTAAACAGGTGTTAGTTCAACCAATAGATTGAGTAAGAAGCTATGACTTCACATACTAACAATAAACCCCACTACTATGAGCTCTGCAGAAGCTCCGAAATCCTTGCTCCAGTTCCCATGTCTGCTGTAGCTCATTGATTGGCAGATGGGGCAGAAGAGGCTTTTAATTTAACTCATATGTGATGCCTCTGCTTTAAATTAGTGCCAAATGGCTGGGCTCAAGGTGGTGTGTAAATTTCTTAAGCACATCTAACTCTTTCTCAAGCTAAACTAAGGGCAGAGAAACATTAATCTCAACAAATATTGTATGCACCTTTTTACAAATGACAACTGATAATGAAGTTAGAAATTCTCAACAAAGGCTTTCTTCATTGTTTGACAAAGTGAGAATTTCTGATATGCAGGACATGAGTGTGTGCTAGTGATACTTCTGCTTAGAAAATTACGAAGTATATGAATATATTTTGCTTTTTCCTTCCCCCCCTTATGACAGTGATCAAACAGCAATTGCAGCTCTACAAATTTGTATTAAATTGGACGTGAATCTAAGCTCAAATTCTAAACCCACTGCTACAAATTTATCTGCTAGGCTTTCAAAGTAAATTCTGCTTGATTTGACCTTTTTTCCTTTCTAATTTGTTTCACGCTGAATGAAAGAATACAGTTTTCATCTTCTGCAAATTGCAAGCGGAGTCAAGCACAAGAGCAGAAATAATTTGGCCCACCTAGAATCTATAGCTCAAATGGGATTAAACTGTTCTGGTTGTTAGACAGTATTACTATCTTAACAGTGCCTCTAGTTCTGTATAGTCCTTAAAAAAACCCAACCAAAGCAAAAAAAAACCCCACCCCTACCCCACCCCCCCCATGTTATGGAGCCTTGACTAGAGAAGCTTTCCAAGGCTAGGAAAAAAACACCCAAAATATTAACCACCATGTATATGAGAGTGTTTAATATTTTCAAAACATGCAAAGTTTGAAATTGGAAAAAAGGAATTTTACAGTTTAAAAAAGCCTCTGCCATTATAATTTGAAAATACAAATTTAAATTGCATTCTGAAATAACTAGCAGAAAGTAAGGATACATTTTAACCTCCTTGCTAATGTTTGTGCTGTTGGTTGTAGTAAGTCATGTACTGTTGAATAGTTTTCTTTAGGTAGTATATCAGATAACTGATGATCTGAAATTGAAATTGCTATTTCAATGCAGAATTTGTATTTTGAAAATCTTAAAGATTTTTTTTTTTCATAAAAAATGTTAGTATTACATAAGTGGTTTTTTTCAGTATTTAGTTAATCTGGAAACAAGCTTTTTTTCTCCTTTTTCTAAAGGAATTCTTCTCACTGTATATTAAGTAATCTTTCTACGTCATCTTTTCCTTTCCTTCAAATCCAGCATCCCTGAGGCTTTGATTCTTCCCCTACAGCTTCATCCTGAAAGAAAAATGAGAACTAGGACAGTTTTAGCCACTAACTGATATTCTTCATTTTTGCAGTCAGGTTCAGAGATCTTTTCTTATACCTGCTAGGCTCTTTGTACTGGTTGTGCTACTGCAGAGTGACAGCAGCGTAGGTAAAAGGGCAGATGAACATCCTACCCAGGAGAGTGGATCAAGGGTTCATTTTATTCTATAACTACCTGTGAAAAGAAGTGAGTTGAGATTGTCAAGGAACAGTCAAAATATAAGGAAATAGATGAAACGTAGGAATCGTACAGTGGATGAGTTTCATTTTTTTCATGTGACATGGTATTTACATTGCGGGGGGGGGGGGAGGAATGAAAGTCAACATGCTTTAAGTATTACCTGTGTTATGAGCTTTTTGGTATCATTGATAGGGGAAATTTGAAAACCAGGATAAAAATGTATTGTAAGTATTTTTATTGCAAACTAACTCATCTGTCACTTTTTTACCCTCCCTCTGAAAGCTAAGCATAATTTTTTTTTTTTTTTTGCGTGTATTCCATAGAACAAAATTATAAATTAAAACTACGGAGTTCATGGTGTTTGGCATCTTAAGGCAAACACATCTGTGCTTTTGGTAGATTTGGTGAGGCAATAAGCTTGTCTCGGGCTTCCAAAAGACTGATGTGAGGGAGTCTGAGCCCATAAGCCCTCGCTTGTGTGACAAATGTCCGAAGTCCAGAGCTAAAGGAACTACTGCTGTAATGGATACAGAAACAAGGATTTATATATATATACTTTTTTTTAACTGGGTCTTCAGCAAATATTTTTCAAAGAACCACCTATGTAACACAAATCAGTGTGTTACATGAGAACAGTGTGGAACGAATAACATGTTTTCTGGTTAAGTCAAAGGAATAAGACTGGGCTGAGGAAAAGTCTGAACGTTAATGCCTTTATGCTAAAGGAATAGAACAAAACAAAAAAACCCCATGAGTGTTACTTAGGGTTGAAATGCTTCATAGTGTTCAAAAATGGCCTTTTAATTTTTTGCCTACTTCTAAATAATTTTCTTTTTTAAAAGTTAGGACTGTTTTCAATGACAAAATGTTGGTTTGAAACAAAAATTGATGTTTTAATAATAAGCTGCTTAATTGCAGCATTTTGTCACTTCCAGATGAAGCATCTCCCTCAGAAAAATATCTAAATAAATTGCTTTTGACATTTCTAAAATGTCCTCTTCTTTACTATTTTCTCTAACAGCATTAACAAAGCATATACCTAAAAAACCTGTGCCCTTTTCCTGTGAAGGCCTGTGACAACTGCTTCAGAAGTCAGAACAGCATTATAGACAAAGGAAAAAGACCATTTGGGAAATCACTCACAGCACCCCAGAGAGTTCACACGCTCTTCTTTCCTCCTTTAGGCTTATCCATTGCTGTGTGTTCCAACATTGGGGGTTCATGTCTCCTTGGGGAAAGCCAGGCAAGTTATGGTTGTCCCAGGGTCTCTCTGGCTGTAGGCTTCACGGGGACTGTTCACTCTATTTCACTACTCACTTGCTGGTTTACAAGGGCAGCGTTTTAAAGGTATAGTAGAGGATTCTTTTTCAACCCAAATTTTCTTTTGCGTGAATGTGTCATACCAGAATAGCTGAGGTGGGGGAAAGAAGGGAAATTCTCCACATCAGAAACATCTGTCCCCCAAGAAGCGTTATTACTATCATCGTTGTTTTCTTTTCATTGTTTGCCCCTTTGTGTATCACTTTAAGTTCTGACATTCATGCAGATCAGCATTGAAAAGTCTCCTTTTATATATTAAAAACAGGAACCGAAGTTTTACAGAACCTCCTCATTCTTTATGTAATAGGCTGTATCCTTTCTGTATAGGTATCTCATTACAGAATACATGCTATAGAGATTCCGGCTGACGGTATAGATTAGGTTGGTTTTCAGCTGATTGCATTATACTAATTTCTAACAATGTTGTTGTATTTTGAATTCTGCTTATCTAGTCAGGGAAGAAGGTTTTCAGTGAAAATAACTGCTAAGACGACTATAGAATTTACCAAAAACTATAGAGTAGAGGTGATCAGAAAATTTTGACGGACATTTTCTTTTGGGGAATGCAAATGTTGTCAAAACTGGAACATTTCATGAAAATGTTTTCTCTTGGAAATAAGCACTTCAAAAAGAAAAAATATTGCACACACACAAACACATACCCCCCCCTTATCGCTACTCAGCTGGTTTATTTCAGCAGTTCAGAGGACTTGATGGATTTTTTTTGCTTAGGAATAGCTTCAGAGTTAACTTTTTGCAGTCTCTTTTCAAGAGATGTTGAAATTCAGTAGGGTTCAAATGAGCCATTTCTACCAGTGCATACTATTTGCTAGAGTGCTGTTTTACAGTAAATTTTGAATTTATTCTAGAATGAAGGACAGTTGAGACATGATACAATTGTCTCAGTTGATTAAAGTGTTAATACATTGAAAGGGACTGACTTTAATTATGAGCTCCACTGTTAGAACCAAGGATGTAGACTGATTTAAAGAGGCTGATCTTGCAAATGTCCCAGGTCAACAATTACATGATTTAGGTTTTGGCCATTGGATGTAGTTTGCCATCATTCCCACTACGCAGCCCCCTGATATCACCCCCAAAGAAAAAGTCCCTTTGCTAAAACTGCAGGTATGCACTTTCACATCCAGTGAAATAGTTTGGGCCACGGCACCATCATTAACTCCTAACTTAAAATACTGCTGAAGTTGACAAAATCTTGGCAACTATATTTCACTGATGCAGTCACCAAACTTTACTGAAAGAGGAGTGCTTTAGCTGCGATTAAAAGCTTGAGTGTTCTTACTTATTATTTCCAGACTCTTTGTAAGACATTTCTTCTTAAATGCAGTGGTGTTTTTTTACTGCAGCAGCCATGTTTTGTGTTAACGTCAGGTGATGTTGGGATTTTTTTTGTGCTAAGCACTGTATCAACACAGTATGAAAAATCTGACTCTGCTGAAGTCCATGTAAGATATTTTCCATGTAATTCAACAGAGTTAAGACTGTATCAATACTGAGAGACAGTGATGCAAAGCACTTTCAATCTAAATAGACAGGGGTTGGAGAAGAAAAGGATTAAGCGATTTGCACAGAATTGCATAGCGCGCTAGTGGCAGAGCTAGGTTTTGTGACCTAGTTCTTTCAGTTTTCAAACCAGGGCCCCTCATTGCTAGACCATAATGCCTTCCACGATTAGTAAAATGGTCAGAAGTGAAGAAACAGTGAATTGTTAGGACAACTGCGTTTTGATTGATGTCACAGTTCTGCTCTATCATGCTTCGCAATCATCTATTGCAACGGGTCAACAGATCCGTAATTCTGCAGAACACGTAACTCCATCAGAAAGGATGCAGAAAATGCTGTTGCTGAAAGCGACAACAGATTGCAGTGGCATAAGAGATTTTTCTGATGAGAACATACAAGGGCCAACTTTTTGTTGTCAGTTGAAGAATACAGAGAAAATGAAAAAAAGTATAATAATGGATAATGTACAGTGAGTCCATTTATTTTGTACAAGGGTGTGTTGCATAATATTTCAACATGAAAAGACCTTTGGGAATAATTTTTATGCAACTTTTCAGTTCTATTTTGTGCCGTGTTAATTACAGTAAGTCAAAACAGACAAATGCAAACTCTTTCACAGTTCATAACTTTGTCATCATACATATTATACCAGTGTTGATAAAATTTGTTATTATATTCTCAATATAGTTCTACTGCAGCTGCTGGAGGTTTTGGGGGGTGTGGGAGGGGGGGCGAAGCTAGAGAGTATGTTGTTGCAATATCCCTAGTTGAACAGCTCCAACTTTCAACAGCCGTTCATTTAAGCATGGTTCCCATCCAAATTTCAGTTATGGCCTCTTTGTAGTTACTAGTATGTCATTAGAATATGACCTTTATGTGTGACTGAAAGTCTGTTTTCACTTGTGACCTCTCTCCAATCTTATATAAAATTTCTCATCATACTATAGAGAATCTTATCACTAGGGTATCTAAATACCTATGTGAACATAGTTTTTGTTATTTATTCCTCAGCATGACAGTTATTTATATTACAGTGATAGAAGAGAAAATTTGATTCCCTGACAGGAGAGGGCATTTTGACTGATGGATTTTGCAGCATAAGTCAATCAGTCAGTTCATGGTTTGTTTTTTTTTTTTTTTCCTTGCAAGAGAGAAACAAATTTCCTATGAAGAAATGCACTGTATGAAAAAGTGATATGGAACACCAATTTAAAATTGAATTAATTTATAATTGAACCAAGAGATGTGAATTCTAGCAAAGCAGAAATTTTTTTTCAGACTTGTTGGGGGGGGGGGGGGTGTTTTTTGCTCTGAATGCTTTTGAGCTAGAAGAAATTAGAAGTGGCAGTTAGAATTATCTGGAAAACTAGAAGCATCTTTGAATTGAAATTTGTACTTTCTTCCTGTGTTTTGATATGTTTTTAATGGTTTTCTGAACTAACTTTTGATGGCGGTATCCCTTTTTTCTACTATTGTAACTCAAACGTCATTTACTAAAATTTTTGAATGACTACCAAAACCATTCTTTTTAATGATAGAAAGGAGGAAAAATAACCCATAAATATTATTCATCTTTATTGTGACAGTTGTGGACAGTTAGCATAAAAGTTTGGTGTAGATAATGGCTGGAAACAGAACTATCACCCAGGTGGACGAATGCCAAATTTGTGAAGTCTGGTATTAAGAAACACTGAAAGCAACAAACTCCATTTAGTTAAGACTTATTACAGCACATACACAAATGAATTTGAGGGAAATTCCAAGTGAAATTAGTTCAAATAGAAAATGTAGATAACAAAAATACTGATATAGGTTAGACTTTAAGAGGAATGTGTTACATGAACAGAAAGCCTAATAGCTGTGAAAGGTAGAAAAAGTTGAAAGGAAAATACAGTGTAGTGTTTGAGGAAAAACAATAAAAATTGGGAAAATAAGTATCAATCAGTATGAATTAGACTTAGTGGTACTCAGAACACTGGTACAGTTAAAAAGCCAAGGGAAAACCTCAGCTGAGAGTGAGTCATCTTTGGTAACATTATTCCTATAGCTGATTATAACTAATAGCAGCATATTTATGTATTACTGTATGTAATAGTAGTATATATTGTAGGAATTCTCTGTTGCTGCTTGAAATGGAATAAGTGCTTCTACAATACCAAAGGATGTAATCTGCCTTTCTGTAATTCTCTGTCTGTTTACTATCTTTTTCAGAAAATTTTATAAATTGGATTAATTTCTCAGAGCCTTTAATAGTGCTCTCATATTTTAGGTTTATACTCTAAGTAATACGGGTCAGTGGTTATCTAAGTAGTAATGTTATTTAAAAAAAGATGTGGTTTAGTCAGACCTCATTTTTACCAGGTTTTGGGGAGGAAAAAATTGGGATGTCTTCATATTTGCTGCCTTCTATCTGCTAAACCACTATGTAAACTTGAAATTACTAAACTGTATTTGCTGACACTGAACTAGATAATATGGATTGTGAATGATCAACAGATTTCAGGACCGGGCCCCCATTCCTTAATAACCTGTAGTTTATTGGTATTCTTTCTCTAAATACTTAGAAATGTTTGCACAGAAATCTACCATGTAAAACAATTCCAAGAGTCTTCTATATTCTGATTGAGCAAAAGCTCCTGATTTCCAGTCATCTAAATTAATTATGTTTTTCCCTTAAATGCTTTAGTTTTCATTTACCTTCTTAGACTTACTTAAACCATTATTTGTGAGATAGCTTTAGGGTAACCATAAATATCATTTTAGAAGACCAGATTTTGATTGGTGTGCTCATATAGAGAGCTTTTCATAGTCAGATCCACACAACCTTTTAGGTACTATCTCAGTTTCAGATACCTGCCCTTCGTAACAGAAGTCACTGGATAGTGTTGGTGTTCTGGGCTCCTTTCCAACAGGTGAAAAGACTGGGTGCCTCTAAGTAGAATGCAAAAAACGTAAAAAAAGGTGAACTGGGAGCTATGAAATTAGGGAAAAAAAAATGCTGATGATAGTTTTGTGCGTCTCAAATGACAGGCTTTCTTGAGGTTGAGGTACTTTACACGGTACTGTTGTCTCATTTCTTTGTTCAAGTTTCTATGTTCGGAATCATCCCCTGGTAAATCTCCAAGTCTTTTGTTTTAATAAAAAGAGTAGGGATCACACTTTGTTTTTATTTACTAAAATACAAGGAAAAAAATGAAGAATGGTCGTTGCCTTCCTTACGGTAGGTTATTGGTCGGAATACATTCTTGGGGTACATGCACAGAATCTTGTCAGAGGAAGAAGTTAAATCCCAGTCTTCTGTGCTCTGGGAGAACAGTTAATTGCAGAGCATACATATAGAAGGTGACTGACTGGGTTATCTCTACCTTCCCAGACTTTGCTTGGACAATTGCATTGAAGCAGTAGTTGAGACTCAGAACTTCAATGTTAAAAACAGTCACCGAAATACTTTTAGAACCCTTCACGAAAATACTTTTAGAACCCTAAGGATCAGATGAATTTCACTAGGGTGTTTTTGAAGATATGACTTCTAAATATCTCTGCATTAAAACCATATATTTTATTATTTTATCGTGATGTGAACAATTAGCATTCCCACAAAGATTTCTTCAGCAGAGCAGGTCAGGATTTGTACTGTGAGCAGGTTTTAGCTGTATGGTCTCTGTTGAAATACGTTTTGCAGGTGTACTTCTGTGCAAGATAATGATCCTCAGTTCTTGTTGAGTGCTAAAAGATTGATGAGCACGCTAATCTTGAGCATCAAAACGTGGATTTGAAGTTGAATCTCTTGCTGCCACCTGCTGGTATAAATTCTTGTACAGGCACAGGCTGTAGTACAGGATGCTATTAATAGCCGCCTTTATGTGGCTCTGTCTTCAACATCTCATTTTCAGCAGTGGCATAGGTCAGAGTTGAAGGGGGGATAAGGTCGTCAATCGTAGTAAATGATTGCCAAAATTATACTTACATTCAGCCAACAATCTTTCTTACCTCATAGAGGGGAAAGGGTTCTTTTTGAGCTGCAGCCAACAATAAATGGACATGTAATAAAATTATGCTAGATATTATTATTGACCGGGATATTCCAATGCCTTTATATATCTCTTACGTATCTTGCATGTAAGCATAGAACGTAAAAGAAACTTTTTATTTCAGCAGTTTGTCTTGTTTGATTCATAGACATCATTACAACAATCCTGCCCTGTGTTTCAACCCTTTCAAATAGCCAGTTTGTTCTGCAGTTGGTTTTGGGGGTATATTTGTGTGTGTGGGTGGGTGGAGGTGGCTTTTTTCTTTTTTTTTTTTTTTTCTTTTTAATCTTTCCAGGTACAAATAAAATGTTATGGATAAAATTTGGATCCCACTGAAGTTATCAGCAAATTGCCATTGACTTGAGTCGGGTAGTGGTTGTTGCTTTGCCTGCAGCTTTTGCATAGGCAGAAACTATCTTCTAACTGACATCCGCTTTTCGCTGTTACACTTGTTTTTCTTCTTGCTTTTTGATGAAACAACAAAATGGAAAGTCCACAGGCATCAGATATCCTATGGGATAATCCATGCCCTTGGTATCAAGTGGCGAATGAATGAATTGGCTTGCCCAGGTTAGGCTGCGGGCACTCCAAGCTCTCTGCTGGGAAAAAGCAGACACGGCAGTGAGCATCATATCCAGTTCCTTCCCAGAGAACAGATGGTGTGTCGCCTTGCCTTGTTTACCCTCTCCATCACTTTCTGAATCACCATGTCACAGTTTCTGGATCTAGTTTAGTTGCACAGAGAATCTTGCATTCCCTCCAGAAGGTACAATGCATATTTTGAGGTAAGGAAGATGGCAGGATGGATCAGTGGCTGATGTAACTTGAGAAACTGTCACTGAAGCCTGCATTAATTTATACCGGCAGAAAATATTGCCTAGCATTAGGACAGGCTTTGAAGCAGGCTTTGATTTCCTGCTAGTATCAGGGCTACTTTTTCAGAGACAAGAAATGGGATGAAAGTTTTTATTACTCTCACTAGTGTAGGGCCAGAGGATCAGGGTGGAAGGATCTCTGAAGGCATCAATTCTTGCCAGTACGGCTCTAAATATGAATTTAAACCAACATCTATGCAGCAAACTTTTTGGGGAAAAAAGAAATCCAGTATAAATTTGAGATGTAAATCTGTCATCCTGCCTTACTGTTTTATAGCCTACTAATTGCTAATTTGTCAGTGGTTGGCTTCAAGCTCAGAAACATAAACATAAATGTGTTTTGGTGGTCAGGTAGTTTAGTAACTGACACTGACTTTTTTTTTTACTACAAAGTGAAAATGAAATGTAACAACATTATCATGAAGGATAAATCCAAAGCTGGGTCAGACATTGGTCTTTTGAGATTTTTTAAATTTTTATTTTTAATACTGAAAATACAGTAAGTGTGCATTACTGCTTTCTAGTGGAAGCTGACATTGGCTAGGAGGAAGGGTTATCATTTTGGGCTTGCAGGGCACAGGCTGCTGTGTTGTGGTTTTGGATCAATGCTGAGTATGAGCTGAGCAATCAGCAACCGTGCAGAGCACAGTTAGAACAAGCTTGTGTCTGCTTGGAGAAGGCTGTGTAGACAGTCTTACAGGGTATATAAAATGAGTAAGTTAATATCTTTCCCTTATATCTAACCTCTTAGATGGGGAAGGGGAGGATTGCAAAGAGATGAAGACTCTGCACTTTGATTTTAGCATGCTCTGTGAGAAGGACGGGTAGATTAATGTATTACAATGATATGTAAAGGGTACACAATTGTCTTAGCATTATATAAATTTCACTACTTCAGAGCAGGAAAGGAAATCATCTGTCTGTATGCTGCCTTACACATTCAGCTTTCTCCAGAAGTTGGAGCACTTGTGATTTTTCTGATCTGAAAAAAACCAGGAGTCTATTTAAAAGAGACAGTCACACATAACTGCCTGACACAATTAAGCAGCATCTGGGCATTGTTCTGCATGATAATGTCATTATCATTAAATTAAATTAATATGTCATTATCATTAAAGAAATTTCTTAATTCTTTGAAGCAAAGGCCATACCAAAATACTTACAAATTAAGTTTCTGTAATTTTAAGTATGAATACACTAGGGAAAACCTTTGTATTTCCAACTGGCATCTGGTTTAATTCAGGGCTAACACCTGCTGGTCTTCTACTGGTGTGATCATGTTAAACAGTTTATAAAATATCTTAAGGCTGTCTAATTAAGGCACTTCTATCTTCAGAGCAAAAGTGGCTTTTTTCCACAGCTGTGCCTCCATTTTAATGTTAACTTTTGGCTTGTCCCAGCAATGAGTGCAAGCTGCAGCATCCTGCTGACTGTGCAGAAAGAGTTGTAGCTATGGCACGTAAATGTCAGCCTTCCCCAGCCTCTGCATGGGGCTGCCTGGTTGAATATAGGTATTTCTGACATAGAGGAGGCATGCCAAAGCACCTTTTGCTTGGTGTTCACGAGATGTTCAACAATGAAACCTCTAATTTCATAAGAAAAGGGATGTTTCTGGCATGGAAGCAAATATTTTCTATACTATTCCTCAGTATCTTGCAACAACAAGGAGGACAGTGGGAGATAATGCATAATTTCTTTGGATCCTGCTTCCCAAAATTAAGCTTCTGATGTTTTGCAGAGGAATGTGTTTTCCTCAGAGGTAGTCAGAAGTTCTCTCTATATGCTTTTAAACTGTCGAGCACTTTCTGTTTCTTAGCAGCATGGTTTGGATTTCTTTGGAATGACCATGTCTGACTGAAGAAGTAAATGTTCTGATGTCATGTCTCAGTTTTTCCTTTGCCATTGTGCTTTGTCACCTGTTGTGTGACAAATATGGAAAGTAAGATTTATCTTGTTTCTGCATCATGATTCCAGAATTAATCTTTAGATTTCAGCTGTGTTTATATGACTCTAATGAAATAGGATCTTTTCTTGCATTATCTTGATGATTAATGCTTATTGTTGAAAAAACAGATGTAACTTAATGTTAAAAGTGCAAATAGTTTCCAGACTGCAATTATAATGAATAGTTTGACCATTAATATCTTCCAAATTGAATTATGCTGTATGTGAGGTCACTGGCAGTTGCTGCAACTAATATCTACCCATATGTGTGTGTCTGTTATTTTAACCTACTCATTGGATCCAAAGACATAAATGATGTCACAAAACAAGGTTTATTATGCTTTAGTAACCATTATTAATTATTGGGGATATTATTTGCATTATAATAACATCCAGCTGTCTGTTCTGAAAACTGGAACCAGTTATAAAAGGCGTTATATTCACAGGGAGAAAGCAGTAGTACTCCTTGCTTTTCTTCAGTGGTGCAATTATTAAAACTATACTTTTATAACCGTTTTTTAAAGTATGGTATAGACGTTGGAGAGAAGCTTTGTCAGCTCTGTAGTTTTGAATCATGCTCGACTAGACACTGCTGTTAATGATCTGCCCAGGTGTCTTGCCAATGGACTTTAACTGACAGCAGTAAACGCTCCTGGCTGGATGTATGATTAATAAATAGTACTGTGAGCGCAGCACTGAAACCAGTTGCAACCGTTTTCTTCTCTCCAGCCTTGTGGACACTTGACTACTCCATTACTGTGTTTGCAGCTCTTCAGGAAATAACCTCTAAGTCTGGGAGGAACCAAGCAGTTCAGACCCAGGTTTCTGCAGTTCCCTTGATGGCAATGCATACTGTAGCTTCTTTCCTAAAATCATTTTGGTCATTCTTTCGAATACACTTCAGAAGCTTATTATGCAAACCAGCATAAAATATGTCTTCCTGCGTATGTGTGCACTCAGTCTCTAAGACCATTTTAGTACAGTTGCTAAAGGAATAATAAATAATTTCATTATCTGACACTAATTAGCGCTGCTTACAGAACCCTGTGAATAGCAGTCTGTTGACTGGAATGGTTTATTTACAGATAGTGTGATGTATTTTTTTTACGATGTTTCCAAATTTTGTTTGCCTGTCACAGGATAACTGAAATATCAATGAAGTAAAGTGAAAGATTGCTTGCATTGTCTGGAAGGCAGTTGTCTAGGATCCACATTTTTTTGAGAACTAGATATGACTTAGCTTTGAACTGCAGGTTACTAGACTACAAATTTAATGAATAATCAAGAGGAATTACTATTTCATGCTTAATGTCCCTGTATTTACAGTTCAATATTTTGTTGGAATGGCAATGCATGTCAAGAGAAAACAATTACTTAATTGCTATACTGAGGCATCACTCACTCAGGCTTTAAAGGTGTGTGGGGGAATCACCCAGAAGTAGGTATAAGTAGAAATTCACATCTAGTTCTCCCATTTTTAATCTGGGGTTCCTAAAGTCTAATTTCTGGCCTCCAGAGTGTTTGTATACAGACTTCAAAGGGATTTTTTAACTGTCAGCATCCTGTAGAAGAAAAAGGTATTGCAGATGAATTTGTTAGGTAGCCCACAGGCTGACATCCCACCCAGCAGTTGGTCATCTATGAATAAAAGTTATAGAAGCCTCCTTTCCTACCTGAACTACAAATGACAGAAAGATAGTAGGGTAAAAAATATCCCTATTGTAGGCCTTTGCTGAAATGTGTGAGGACAGATTTGTGATAACTTAATTCATCCATTTCGCTGTAGTTCTAGGAAGAAAACCTGACCTATGGCAGCCCTATCAGATGAAGTCCTTGACTTCTGTTTGCATAAACTCAAGAAGCTGTATTTAGAGTCATGTTAGTATTTATAAGGTTTGAATGGTAAGGAAGGGATTAATGTGAAAGGCCAATCTGGTCAGTAATTAAGGAACAACTGGAAAGGAATGTGCCTAGTTTAGAGCAGAAAGTGCTAGTAGACATGAGGTAGCAAAGGACCGCCCAGAAGATGCTGATAAAGAGCATCCGAGGCCTGGTGGAAATGAGGGTATCAATGACTTGGCAGGACCTATGAATTTCAGCAGCCCGTGAGTTGGATCTGTGGCTGTACTCTTAAGTGATGAGAGCCTGAGCATGTGGGTTATTCTTCAAATAGATGACCTGTTCATGGTTAGGAAAATAGAGCTGAGGCTGGCTGAGAAGGCAAAATATGATTCTAACAGAAGCTCGCGCTGCAGTGGGAGCCAGGGGATCAGTTTCTGCCTCAGTTGTATGTCTCTCACAACCCTGGCTAAATCACTTAATGGAACTTACAATGTACTGATCCAGCCATAAAACAGATGTTTTACTTCCCCACTTCACAGAACGTTATAAAGATGGAAACATCTGATCAGTTAAGGATGGTACGGTGATAAGGGCTACATAAATTCTGGAGATAAGGATGTGTAGGGTGGGACTGTGGCTTGGCTGAATCCAAAATACTAGGGCCTGAGAAGTTACAACAGTGATTTCATTTGATGGTCATGAACTTCATACATCTGCAGACTATTTGGAGAGGAAATATTGAATTAATGGAAATTAGGAAATAAGCTATTTTGTGTTCTAAAATATCATTAGTCTTAAGGAAGATATTTCTTAAAAGTACTGATTTCTTAAAATGAGGGCATGTGGTGCTTGAATGCCCTGCACGGTGCCTAAGGGATGAAGTTGTCCTAGGTTTTCTAAACCACCATTCACAAAATAAGAGCCAGATTTGTTACCAGATCTGATAATGGAATGAAAAAAAAAATCAATAATCTCACAGTCCTGAAAGACAGATTCTCGGAGTACATGAAATATTTGCTATTGCAACACAACATATGGCTATACCTGGCACTATTTCCTCAAAGACATCCCATATGCTTGAAGTCTGTAAGTTGTTTGCAAAAAGCTTTACTGATTCATCCCAAATATGTAATCAGATGGGAAAAATAATAAAGAAGTGATCTAAGTTTATTACAGGTTATTTTTTTTTTTATTTCTGTGTACTGAATTTCATAAAATCAAAGTAACATTTTTCTAACAGATGAGAAAGCAATCATGCTAAGTACCTGGATGTCACAGCCAGGCAAATCACAAAATTGGTTATCTGTCAAATTTTACTTCAGAAATTGTGATGTTTGTTGGAAAAAGCATTAAGCAGATACAGACATTTTTCGCATGTTGAAAGGTATTTCTCAGACTTTATTCACAGTTTTTTGAATCTCCCCAGTGGATGTTTCTTGATGTTTTCCTTTCCTTAGGAAGAGGGATATAGGAGGAATGGGTTCCTACTTTAACAGTCACTGCTAGAATCTGGTGATAGTAGCCTAGACTTTGGGAGAAGCTGTATCTGTGACCAGTTGAAAGGAGGGAAACAGTTCTGCTTACATTCTGGAAAATAATAAAAAAAGGTTAGAAATCTACTGGGCTTTTAGAACCAGCACAAGTCCAGAGGTAAGACCTTGACACAAATACTCTTGTCCTTTCATAGGCACACCAAATTACTTTGGTCCCTCGGGATTCTGGTGGAGTTGAAGTCAGGCTCCATGGTGAAATTTTGCAAGGGAATGCTCTCAGAAAGTCTGTCTTGGGGGGATGGCAGTGAATAGATCGGCTGCAGATGATCTGTAGGTTTTTTATTGTATCATCATGAACGTACTGTGCACTATGGATTTGGAAATCCTGGCTCAGTCTTGAGTATTTTGGGGGGGGGGGGGGGGGGATTATTCTGAAAATAAAATCATATCATTATTACATGAAAAATGACACATTAACTCTTTAGTTAGCTTATTCATTACCAGCAAGATATCTCCTCTCCTGTTGATGATAACTGTGGCTTTTAAAAAAAAAAACAAAACCAAAACCATTTATAAAGCAAACTCTCTTCTAAAACTTTTCTTCCTTACTAATAATCTGTGATCCTGGGGATGAGGAAGCCTCTTCCAGTACAAGATCAGGCTCTGATGGGATTTGAAATGTTGCTGAAGCAGTGCTTCCTGCAAGCAGAGTGCCTTTGGCCACTGTGAGATTTCGGTTGCTGCAAGGTCCTCTGGAAGGGTCTGGCACTCAGTCCAGTTTCAATACCACTGCAGAGTTTGGCTCCCGCTTACCATAGCTCATATGTTGCTGTAGCTCAGATGCAGATATTAATTCAATTACATGAGCACCTTGGGAGCCCATTAGAGGCTTTTTCTCCTCTGCTGTCAGAATGAGAAAGTTCTTTTGCTAGGAATATAGCATTTTTCAGGTTGCATATATGCAGACAGTTTAAATCACAGCAAAGACACTACAATAAATATACGTTTATGTAATACTGAAGATTGCAAGGAGAAGCAGAAAAGGTTTTAATCATGTTGCAAACCAGACAAACTACAGGAGTCCAGGTTTTTATTTCGCTTACGTGAGCCAAGTGATGCACAGACTGAATCCATGCTAACATGGATATTTAAATTGTTCCTTCAAAAGTGAGCATATTGAATACCTAACAGTGTAAAGATTCCAACAAAATGTTAACGGTAGCAAAATCACGAGCACACAAGAAAGAAATATTTGAGCTCCTCAACGCGGGGACAGGAATGTGCATTGCTGGTCTGGCGTTAGCTCCTCTCTGAAGCTTAGGAAACCTGGGCTTTGATAGAGGTCTCAACAGCTTAAAGCATAGTCTAAAATGTCTTTGTCTCAAGCCAGGAGATAATAGTGTTTCTGCTCACGTGTTGGCTGTCCTTTCTATTTGGAAGATTACTGTTTAGAGATTGCATGTTCTTTTGATTAGGGACAAACTTTACTGGGCAGCAGGGAAATAAGTTTAGAGATTCATACATGACTTGGGTGTGGCTAGGTCAAAACCAAAAGGAATTAAAACAATGCATTACAAGATGAAATATGTATTTTGGTATAAGGATGAAAGAAGTGAGACATGATCGGAAAAGGTTATAAAGCTGTTCGTTGTCAGCCCCAACATCAGCTGAAATGGGAAAATAAAGATGGATGGTGTTTCCTTCAACCCAAATTTTGTTGAACCATAAACAGGTTTTGGTTACATTGTAAGCAAGGGAGAACAAGCAAAGAAGTTTAGTTTATCTTTCTGTGTGTTGAAATGTCGTGGGAAAACCCAATACCCAAAAGAATTAGATGTGAACCTCAGCTGATGGTATCAGTGGAGGATGTGTATTCGGAGCAGTTTTGGTCCTGGAGTTTCTAAACTTTTAAACACCCAGAGACAGAGCAACATGCGAAGATGATCTGCTCAGAACCACTCAGAATATGTTCTGCTTCAGCCTGTGAATACACACTGCCAGCAGCTGCAACGCTTGCGTAGCACTTTGGCATATTTTTAATTTAACTGAGCTAACATGCATATTAATATTCATTCTTGTTCTTCATTGCTTTGGAAATCCAATGGTGCTCTCTGTCTTAGAGGAAGTGTGCTTGGGGCCCAATGGAATGATTATTTTCTTACCAGACCTTTAAAAAAAAAAAAAAAAAAAAAATCCTTTTCTAGTCTTTTTCTATCCATTCTGTCATCTTTGGACTTTTGGACTCTTACATACTCAGTTTTCTGTTTAATCAGCTAGTCTCACTTGCTCTAATCTTGATTGTTCGTTAACTAAATGGACTTTGTCTCTCTCTGTCTGCTGCATCATGAGCAGACTTTGCTGAAATACCCATACTGTTTCAGTTACAAGTTTTTCTAAAAGTTGTGATAATTCAGTTACGCTCCTATTCCAATATGCATGCTTTTATATACAGAGAAACACATGTTCTTTAGCATAGTCTTGTTATTTTTAGGAGCTTCTGGCTGTACTTTTTAGCGGAATCTGACCACCTGTCTGGTGCTGTTGTGTGTAAGAAGTGCAGTAACTTTGTGGTGGATTCTGGCCCTAAAGTGAGTAGAAAGGAATAAACAAGTCCTGGGTAAGGGTGTGTGAAGTGCTTGTAAAGGCACTTTCAGTGGAGAAAGCAAATTATGTGCTTCAGAACAAGTGCAAGAGTTATTAGAAATGTGCAAAAATGTTGGAAATGTGACTATGGATAATATGGATATGTTTGAATAAAAATCTTCTCTTTTGAATAATAACTTCCTTTATGGAAGACAGCAAGTAGGCGCAGCTGTCCTGATGGTGTTCTTGCACTGAAGTTTTTTTGGAGACCAAGAAAATTATGTATCTGCATGACATGATTAGAATTGTGTTCACAAAACATGACATCTGACCTTACAAAAAAGAAAATCAATGCAGAACAAGTCCTGATTAGATTTTTTTTTTTTTTTTTTGCTAGCGTTGCACTTTTTAAACTAAAACGAATGTGCAAGGTGAAGCACTGTGTGTAAGCTACAGGCTTGTTGTTTTGCTCTGAGAGGATGAACAAACAAAGAATTTGCAATTCATTTTATTTTGCAAAGTCACATTTTTACCACACCTCATGTAAATAGATTGTATTTATTTTCATTATTGCTTGGAAGAGGGTTTTGGCAAGTTAAACGTCCAGAAGAAGGGTTTAGATCCACATTTTTAAAAGTTCATGGACTAGGCAGTGAATTTTTATTCTGTTCCAAGGAAGAGCAGAGTTTACCCTTTCCTATTTACGCACACAGGTGCTCTGTCTTTTGGAAGGAGAATGTGAATGACTTGTTACTGAACGACATTTCGTTGGCTTGTTTTCCTGTCCAAAACAAAAAGTAAATTATTTATTTGCAAATGTTCTTTCAGTTTGTTTTAAAGCACATGGCTTGTTCCAAAAAGGGTATAAGTGATGCACATATTAAAAATTCAGAATTTCTCAGAAAATTTGTCTCTGGTATCTCAGACCTGCTTAATGCTCCTAAACACAGAATTTTTTTACTAATTAAGTCCCTGGATGACTAAGTATTTGCCTCTGGGGGATGCTCAGGACCACTTTAATTTTAAGAAGCTTCTTCAGCTGATTTCTGCTGAGATCCAAAAGTAGATCGTGCATATTTTACCAGATCCCTGAGCTGTTCTTGGGGCACATCCCTACCGTACAGCTATGGCACAGACCCATACGGTGAGCTCAGTGAACCAGTAGAGAGACTGTGAAGAAATGACATAATAATTGTAATGGCATTAATTGAAGAGTAAGGAAACATCAGAGCTGATCAGTTTAACTAACCACTGTCTACAACCAGTATCGTTTCCTACATGATGATGTATAATTTCATGTTTGATAAATGTGCGGCCTTTCTAAATTCAGAGGATGGTTGTAATTAGTATAGCAATTATAGCCTGGCGCATTTAACTCCTGTAAACAGCTTTGCATGCCTATGCAGATGCGTAAGAGTGGACAAAATAGGGAAGTAAAATACAGGTATTTTGTGGAAGCAATGAAGTTTCACAAAATGTTCCTTTCAGCTTTTCAGGATGCTAGTAGTAAGTGATGTAGCTTTACTTTTTCCTCTAGAATTGAGCAAGAAAATGTGTAAAACCACCCATTCCCTGACTGTAATTGATATTTTGTAGCCATGTACTGTAGAATAAGACTTATCGTTACAGGAGTACTAATCGTTGTCCATCAGTAATACTAATCAGTAACGACTTTCCATAAATCTCACCAAGAGCAATCGTCCTGCTCCAGCTTGGGACCTGTTATAAAAAATTGCCTGGGCTATCTAATCTCTGTGCTAGACAGAGCTGAAAATGCTGGCTCAAATTAGTTTGTGATAGAGGCAGATATCTCCATTTTGACACGCCTGAGCTTGAAAAGATCTTCTTTAGCAGAAAATTGGGTAAAAGCTTAGTATGTCTTAATCCCAAATTTGAGATTTCATTTAAAAGTTTATAAGGACAATTTCTATATTTATATTTAATTTTATCTAAAGCTGCAGGAACTCTATCACCAGGGAGCTGAGCTTTACCCTTCTCCCTCCCTAGTCTTCTGCTAAGAAGCATCTCAAACTTGACCAAAAAAAAAGAAAAAAAAAAAGTCTAGGCTGGATACTTTCCATTTATCTGCTGTGTTGGGTTTTGTGTTGGCTGAGGATGCTGAATGGAAAGGAGTCATCAAGTCATCTGCTGCGTATCAGTTTGTGCCACTCTGATTCTTCCAGCAGTATATGCTCATATGCTTTCTCCATACAATTTTTAAGTGATTGAAGTGACAAACCTTTCACATTTTCCTTTGGGAAACACTTTTATGCAGTTTTTCCTGATATTGTGCTTAAATTTTTCTTTATCCTGTCTTCATGGCATTGCTGTAGTGTATAACCCTTGTTTCCCTTGGCAATTTCTGTGTTGTTTTTATATGCTTCAAATCCTTCTGAACAGCATTATTATTCTCACTCTTTATTGCCTTTATTAATCCTGTGTATATTTCATTAGTTCCAATGTGGTATTTGTTTTGTCCTGTTTGAACGCTTCCAAGCCAGCTGATATCTTTCTAGAACTGGAACGTTGAGAACAGTACGTGGAGAGGAAATCTACCTGTCACTGTCTCTGATACGAAATAACGTCCCTGTGTATAGCCCTCAAAATGGAAAACTTAGAACATTGCGATTTTTTTTTTTTTTTTTTTTCTTCAAAGCACTTTTAAAACACCTCCCTCTAAACATAGGCATGTTTGGGTTCCCATATAATGTCCAGCTATATGGCTTCTTGAGGATGCTCCTGGAATTAAATTATCCCCAGCTAGTACAGGATGACTATAGCTATGCTTTATAACATCCCTTTTATAGTTCCTATATAAAATCCCTTACTGCTACTTGTCTTCTGTCTGTAGGGACCAAACTCTCGAAGGCTGCCTAATGCTGCACCAATACCTGTTCTGTCATTTGTAGGAGGATTAGGGTTTTTCTTTTCCCTGAGCTGTTTCAAAGAGGTATTTGTTCCCTGTAAACACGTCTTTGGGATTTTGATTTTATTGGGACATTTTGTTTGTTACTTATTTACGTTGATTTCTGTTTTGTAACTCCTTCTCTGTCACCTTCATAGTTACACCGAGGCTGTCTCTGAATATCCATTTGTATTTTTAGCATAGGAGCTTTAAAAGGGTGCTGAAGATCTGATTAACAAGATTTCTCTTCCCAGTTGGGTCTTCCAGTAACTTGAAAACAACTATATATCTTTTGAGGAGGGTAGGATAAGGGAAGAAAATAGGCTAGAGGGCGTATTTTCTCAGCAGGCTGTACTTTTGTAACATTAGTTTTAAAACCTACACTCTCTAAAACTTTGGGGGACTGATAATTTGGAAGAAAATTAATATTCATCTGACATTAAATGGTTGTGTTTTCATCTGCCTGTTAGTTTAAAATCTGTCTCAATTGGCTTTTTTTGGTGTACAGGGATCTTTGGCAACACCAGCACCCTCCCAGCCTCTCAAGCAGCATCACAGAGTTCAGTAATTCCAAACTGGAATTTGATGCAAAAATCAAACTTAATAAAAGTTCAAATGCACTTACCAAAGCTACATCCTAGAGAAAGAGCAAACCATTGTACACTACCCTCATTTAAATATCTTAGAGAAATTAGCATTTCCATATTTATAGTTATTGAAACATGTCCTGAATCTTAAACAAACTGAAATATTTTACTTACCTCTTTTTTTATGCTTTCTAAGCAACAAGTTGCAATTTGACTTCAGATTGAATTGTAAAACCCAACTTTAATCTCATTTGAGCAGCTTTTTTTCCAAGTTGAGCTGTTTAATTTTCTTTTCTCCAGACAAAGGCATTATTAAATTCTTTATTTTTCTTTCCTTCTCAAGACCTAATACTGATTTTTACTGAGCCTTGGGGAAAAAAAAATACAGTATGTTAAAATCTTACCAATGAAAATTCATGATTGTTTATATTTGTTCCCTGTTCTGTATTCAGTAAGGATCGTTTTTCACATTGTGGCTTTCTCACCTTTATTTCTATGAGTATTCCAAGACAATTTTGAGGCCTCTTCAGTGTTAACATGCAAAGACTTACCTACCTTTATAAAGTGCCTTCAAGCATTTGTCTTCCATTTCCTGTAATTCTAATTTATAATCAAATGTTTAATAACACTGTATTGTAACAAGAGCTGGTTGAGAACTTTGTAACTGAGTTGATGTAAGGGGGTTTTTGATGTGTTTGTTCCTGTTGAAACTATTAATTGAAACCTGTTGATAGAAGTATTTTTCATGAAAGCTAGAAAAGCAGAGGAGCTACTTTCCCTGTACATGTGTGTGCACGGCTTGATTACCTGTCATTCGCATCTGTATCAGTCTTCTACTTCAGGTGACTACTTAACACTAGATTATTTAAAAAGAGCGTATTTACTGTACAAGTGTAAGTCCATTTCTGCCTGATTATTTTCAAAATATCAATGAAACTTCAAGAATATTTAAAATATAAAGTATATTGCCATCAAATGTTTGAACTTTAATAGTAGATCTTCATTGGCTTCCAAAGTTAATATTTTTAACATTTTAAGGTAGTAAATTCAGTTTGGAGAGAGAAATTGTGTAGAAATTAATCAATATAATATCTCAAAATCTGCTATAGACCAATTGTAGCTTTCAAAACTTCCTATTTATTGAAAGAGCCGTGTTATGGATGTTTCTTTGTCAGCCATGAGTACATGGAGATTATTGAGGCATGCACGAGAAAACAGATTATATTCTGGAATAGAATGGACATTAAAAAATTAAATTGTTAGAAATTATATTTACACATTAAGGATTGCATTATTGCAATTTTTTATTTTGTCTTGGGATCATAAGGGTGTGGATAGTACAAAGGTACTTCCAGTAACTGGATGCTGCCTTTTTTTATTTCAAATGGCACCAAAACAAAGATGTATTGAAATTCTTAAAATTACTAAGTGTCATTTGTAAGTAACAGGTTGGAATTTGATAGCTGAATTACCTTATTTACAGAAAATAAACAAACTCACTTTAAAGGAAGAAAATGCATGATTTGTTAGAAGCAATGTTTTCTCAAAATATCCCTTACTCTAGAGAGTGCTCTTAATGCATGTGTCACATTTCAGTCCAAGAACAGTGATCCCCTTATTTTTGTTAGGCTGTCCCATGACACTGTTGAGTGGCCGTAATTCCAGCCTGCTCTGCATGGATGGAGCTGTCCTTATCTCCTCATCACAGGAGGTTTCCTGCAAACAGCAGGAAACACTTTTTTACTGTGAGGGTGACCGATTACTGGCATAGGTTGCTCTAGAAGGTGGTGGAGCCTCCTTCCAAATTAAAAAATTGCCTGGACGTGGTCCTGGGCAATCGGCTTTAAATGGCCCTGCTTGAGCAGGGGGGTTGGAAAAGATGACCTCCAGAGGTCCCTCCCAACCTCAACCATTCTGTGATCTCTCTTAAGAACGGTTTTAGTTTGTATTGTTTTGACTAGACCAGTAAGGAAGAGTTAGAAGTCACTTCCTTGTCCTGTGGCTTAAGTATCCAATAGGGCTTTTCTGTCGGTCTGTCTTTTAGGCGTGATCATCTCCATGCCTCGTCACTTACTCTCTTGTAGGCCTGCGATGCCAACACTGCTGCTTTGCCTTGGGGCCCACACTTAAAGCAGTCAGGTAATTTGTATCACCACAGACCTCTGGTAAAACCAGTATGTCATCTCTGTAACAGCTAACTGCATTTTGGAGATTTAGTTAAAATAAACTGTTTCATACCAGCTAGATTCACCAGTTGTTCCACCAGCTAATTAAAGCAGTTAATATAGGAAAGAGGAAATAAGACATTATTCCTTGCCTGCTCCTCTCTAAATTTTCTAGCAAAATAAGCTTCAGCTAATGTCACCTATATAATACAGCACATCTATTATTATTTCTCTTTTCTAAATCCAGGCTATTTACTAGGCTTAAATGTCAGTGGTTTCTAGTCTCAGAAAAATAATGTTTCGCTATAAACTAAGGTAATGGACATTTTCTCTTTGCTGACATTATAATAGCAAGATTGATTCATGGCACACCAAGAAAGTAACCCTAAACATAAGCAATTAAAAATGGATTTAACGGCCCTGCTCTGTGAGCAGTGTTAAAAGTATAAATGAACAATTGCAAAAGGGAAACCTAATCTAATGCACCTAGTGGCTTAGTGCCTCAGGCCTACGGTGAATTTTCAGAGCAATACAATCATGGGTTTTATGACCCTACACTTCATAACAAGATTAGAAATAGACTATTTGTTACTGTCCGGAAATTGAGAAAGGTTGGCAAGATCAGCGTGCAGTTAACCTCATATATTTAAGAACCCGACCCATGGAAAACACTGCATTTTTGACAGAAGAATACTGAAGACCTAAATTACATTTATACTTTGTTTATTGAGGGGCTGCAATTACTGGGAAAGTATTATTGTTAACACATGTAGTGATACAGTAGTAGTGTTGCTGTAGGCTTCGTTTTCTAAACCTGTTAATAGGGGAAAATTTGTGCATAGAGATATAATCTTTTATTAGGTAAGCTGACAAGGCTGAAGACAAGCTTTGGGGTTCAGGGCCTTCCATCTGATTTAACACTAAGCAACTAAACAATAGAAACTAGAAGTAGGTAGTGCATTTTAAATTAATTATACTAAACAGACCACCTGATGGAAAAGGGTTGCTGGCCTCTGTGGATCTAAGTTAGCAAATAGCTATGAGTTCAAAAGGGGGATGGGGTATGATGCAGTCATTTGAATAAATATGCAAGCATGCCGTTATCAAGGGCTAGCCATTGTGAAAAAAATAGAATGGTTTGATTGTGTGTTTTGCTGAGGATAAGATGTGAAAATGGCTGCTGGTTAACCATTATATAACCTAACAATATCTTTTAAAGCTATACAATATTTTCTTTTTATAGGTTTCTCCCTCCTGGCAGGTGAAAGGGAATTACCAAAATTTATTTCACTTATGTCTCCTAGCAGCCTCCTTATCTGTCCTATGGACTTGCTTTTGAATTCTGCTAAATCTCTTAAACTCTGAAATCTTTTACCTCTGATGAAATCTGTTTTGCTGGCTGTTTAGGGAAATGGTTTTAGCTACCATCCTCTCATAACTCCTGACTTCAAATGCTGTCTGCTCTTCTGCTTCCTGAGAGCAATGCCTGTCCTATAGCTAACATCAAAGAGCTAATACCAAGAAAATGAGAGCCAACACTAAAGACTCCACAAAGCTGAGAAGCACAGAATGCCTTCCTTATACCAGGAGGAGATGACCCCCCCAAAAAAGAGGAGGGGAGGGAGCAAGTGTCTGATGCACAGGAGTTGAAGGCATCCCACTGTCCTGTGTCAGGTGGGACGTGCTGCTAAACTCCAGACCTGGAGCCAGCAGTCCTCACCAGCTTGCTTTACCCAGCCACTGCACAGGCCAACTACTCAACAGTTTTTTGCTAGGAAACATGCTGCCCACGTTGGGCAGAGCAGTAGGGAAGAGGCATTTGAATTGCAAACAGGACAGTTTTAAAGTTTGCTTCCCTCCTATAGTTTTGGGGTTTTCCTCACCACCACCACCACCTCCTGCTATGATGTGGTTTAAAAGTGGCAAATATTGTCAGGCAGAAAAGAATATACTCTTCTGTCTCCTCAAAGAGCTGAAAATATTGCCAACTACGCACAAGCATGCTTCGCTCTCCCAAATAAAGATGGAGGTGTCCTACTGCATGGTTGAGATTCATGTAGAAAGAAACAGGGAGTTCATGGATGTTAAGGATTAATGAAGGAAAAATCAGACATAGGCCCTGTTAGCTTTATTGCAGAAGAGAAAAATACCATTTGGGGACTAAATAACATCTCTCCAGGATTTGTAGTTATAATTCAATTAGTATTTCCTGTTGGTTGTTTCTCTGCTCAGCATAAGAGGACTTCCCTTTAGCACGTGTGTGTATATGATAAGTGGGTGTGATTAAGCAGGGTAAACGCTTCAGATGTTCTAAAACTTGACCTAAGGATTGGTTAAGCTTAGTCCTCCCATGTTAGCTGGCTGTTCAAGTTGAAATGCTCTGGATCTCCTGAGTCTGCGTATGTTTGAAGCCTCAGCTGGGATTTCTAAGGCTGCTTACTCCCACGTGCTTTTCAGGCAGCGTCAGGGAGAACTTAAGACATGGAGAGGAGGGAGGATAATAGCATGCATGTGCATAAAAGGTACAAATATTGAGTTGTCTTTGCTTTGCAAACTCATAATGATTTCTTGGGCACAATGAGTAAACACAGCTTGGTGAAAACAAAAGGCACAGGTTTTCCTACTAAATATTTCATACAAATACCTAAGAAACTGGTGAGTAGTTTGCACAACGCTCTGATGTATCAGATGCTTTTACTACTTCAAAGCTTGAAGTTGGTAATTAAACATGAAGTAAATATGCTCTAATGATAGTCACTGGATGATTCTTTTATTTCCATGTGTCTTGTGGTTGCTGCTGCTCAATCAGAACGTATTCATGCTGTTTGCAAGAAATACACGCCTCTCCCTCTTCCTGGAGCATGAGGGAGCAATCGTATCTGGAAAAAGTATGGAGCTGGGGATGTGTAGAGATTGGTGTGTGCTATAAAGTGGAGCGTCCTCAAACCTGCAAATAATGTTATGACTAAGAGGTACAGGAAAAGGCTTAGGTTTAAACATGAAAATAACCATATATATTATGACAGTTTGTACACCATAGTGCTCGTGACAAACATTTTTCTTGATAGCTATGAAACATTACCCCTATGGAAAAATAGAATATTCAGCTTGGTGGGAAATATGCCTTAATAAAAGTAAAACATAAATGTGTCTTATTACACACTTTACCAGGTACATAATTTTCACTCTAATTCTGAAGCCACGAGATTACTAGAAAAAACAGTTTGTTAAAGCATCTTGACTACTGTGCAAGTACACCAATATAAAATGGCAGAAATACTGCCTGTTCTTAATAGCTAATATGAATATTGAAGTCTTCAGATTGCATGTACTGGGGTTAAGCTAATGTGAATTGACTTAGTGGTGTTCTTTTAAGGGTTCGTACATACATAATTGATTTTTACTTAAGAATAAGCATCCTTTAAAATAAAAAAAACCCAAAAACTAAACCACAGAGTTCCAGTTGTGAAAGTTTGCTAGCAAAGACAACCCAAAATGATCTGTCTGCACATTTATTCTCACTTCTCTTAAGAGCTGTGGACCGTAGCAGGGAGGGGAATTTTACCAAATAAATTAAAAAAGAAATTAACAAAGTTTATAAATATGAAGCTCCACAGAAAGATATTGCAATAGTGGTTTGCAAAAGCAGGCAGAAGTTGTTGAGGTTAAACCATATTGTTTTAAGCTTCTATCAATGCTTTTTATAATGTAAGTGAGAGAGAAGAGCAGCTGGCAGTTAAGGTTCTTGCCAGGATGCCCTGTTTTGATTTGGGAGGAACAAGAAACTGAAAGACCTCTCCCACGTCTCAAATGGTTACTTAAATCATCAGCCTGTCTGCTCTTTGATGCCACCTCTTGCTTTTGCTGTGTCCTTTCCACAGAAATGGTTCCCTGGCCATAGAAAGAAAGGGTTTTTCTGGTTTTTTTGAGATTTCATTGAGACCGGCATTTTCTTACGGAGATGCTCTACTTTCAGTGGACCAGGACTTCGTTTATCAGTTGTTAGTCCAGACAAATTGTGTGTATGTTGTCAGATAACAGGGTATTCTGCAAATCTGGAGCTGTCCATTTTACAATTTCTCTTTTGTTTTGAATGACTCAAACAGGTTCGACAGAGGAGGGAATTTGCTGGCTTTGAGCACTGCTGAACTTTTCAGCATTTGTACCCCTGTCAGTAGGGATTGTTCCCTTCGAGTCCCTACGTGTACATCAAGTTTATAAGCTTAAGATGCTTGGGCAGTTCTTTCTCCCAGGAACCTAATGAGGGATGTGAGTGGTAGATGATTTTTTTTTCTTGTGGTTGCTGTATTTACTTCGATCTTGATTTCACTTCTGGAGGCATCCTCAACAATATCAAGTAAACAAAAGTAAGCCACTGCTGATTGCCCATCATGTTTTAACTGGAATAACTAAATCAGTTCCCTTTTTAAGTTATTCATTTTTAATGCATTACATTTACTACATCTTAATACATTAAAAATTTGTTAGTTCAACTAAGGGGATGGATTTTCTGGGAATAGAGATGGGTAACGTAGCCGCTATCACATAGGGGAGTAGCACTAACTGTGCAAAATACCCAGCATAAGTTTTGTTTCGATAATGCCAGTCCAAACCGTCGCTCCTGGCATTATTATGAGGTAGAGCAGAGCTGGCTCAAGAAAACAGGCAAAGAAGGCTGCTGCTTAGCATGATGTGCTTCTGAATGGTATAACCTGGTTTCTTCGGTGCCTCACCCTCTGCTGCTGTGCCCATGGATGCCCCTCCAGCAGTGAGGGCTGCTGTTGGGCTTGAGACCAATCTCTACCGTGAGGGAAGCCCCATCTCCTGCTCTTTCGTTACGCTCAGGAGAGGAGGAGGAGGAGAAGGGAAGGGAAATGGCTTCTTCCTTGGGAGTTAAGAAAAGTGGTATTTCCAGTGGAGAAACGGAGTGCAAATTGGGGCTAGGGTGCCCTGTGCACCACGTGTGGAGGAGCAGGAGGACACTAAAATGGAGGAAAGAACAGAGAAATTACAAATGTTGTGAGTGAAATGGATGATTAAGTCATTTGAATAAAACTTAGTAGGTGTCTTTAGAGTAGTCTGAAATGTTGCTGTGGCCTTGGTACGACCATTTAAAAAACTGTTTGTTCTTGATATCAGGTGTGATGTATGCTGATCCGTTCATAGCCAGAGCTGGATTATAACCCTGGTCCAATGCAAATAATTGTTTGAGCATTAACGGAAATACTTAAACTCCTAAAAATACCATGTATTGCAATACTATGCTGGATCAGAGTCTGGCACATTATTATTTCTGGTATTATACAAGGTCTGTGTTCAAGGTTTGTTAATGAGCAGATTTAATAGCTCTCGTGTTCCTAGTCTTCTCCTCTTACTGAAAAATGAAGCATCCCCCAGGCATGTTCCCTTTGGAGTTCTCAATAGATGGTCTGGGCCTGTCTGAAGCTTCTTTCCTGACATTACCTGAATAAAAACTGTATACAAAAATTGCTGGAGTAAGAAAACAGTTGTATGATCAACAAAACATTAAGTAGCACTCAGATTGGAATATGAAAATCTTTACTGGTTCTCTTAAAGTACACTATGGAAAGGAAAAACCTGTCCTTTTTTCTTTGATAATTTTAACAAGTTTGTTCTAAGGCCCTTGTGTTTTTTCCATAGAAAATATCCAATGGTTTTATCCATGTGTTTCTGCTGTCAGTTCAAGAAATAAATAGTTGATACTATGGAAGAAATGTTGAAATCTCCATCGCCCCCTGCCCCCCCCCCCCCCCCCCGGCATTGATATCGTAGTCAAAATGGCTTAGGCATAAATATTTTCACCTTAAATATTGAGGTACAAAAGCTGATAATTTAATTGTAAAAACTTTCAATATAAATAACAATTTCTGGAAATGTGTCTAATAGAGCTTCTCTCTTATTTATGACTTCTTTTTGATGGCTCAGAGAGGTCACTTAACTGTTAATAAAACAGACTATTTCAACTTGAATCCACTGATTTCTATTAGGTGGCTTACCTAACCCGGGCAATTCCAAGAATACTGATAATTTCTTTTCACCCTTTAGTCAATACAAGTTGCATCAAGTCCCACAGTCATATTTGAGTGACAGAACTTCTCTTGGCTAAAGGAAAATTGCCTAGGAGACATAGAAATTAAAATGATACAAAGACTGAAAGGAAGATCTGTTGGAAGAGTTCTTGCTGCTCCTTGCACACGAGGGGTTTCAGTCACGTTACTGTGATCTGTGAAGTTCTGAGGCTCTGTGTTTCCGAGGAGAATTAGTGAATTCCAGACCCGCGTTCAAGCACGGTATGATGTCTTGATTCCAAGCAAGATATTCCTGATAGCTGGGGGGATGCAATTATTGGCATAACTATAGCCTTGAACTAGGTCTTGAAGGTTTGATTAAAATTAGACTTTAATATGTCTGGCACTTGGGGGGGGGGGGGGGGGGGGATAACCACAAAAGAAAAAGCCCTCCATCTCCCCAAAAAAACCCAGCTCCATAGCAGCAAACTACAAAGATAAGTCAAAAGATGGGAAAGGGGAGACAAAAGAAGTTTAGTGCTCTAAATGCCGGGGTTTCTGGCTGGGCTGCCTTCGCCCATGCTGCCCTGCTCCCAGCCTTCAGCTGTCTCCCCTTCCTACTGGACCGCTTCGCTTTGTCGCAGCTTTGGGCTGCTTCATTGCATACCACAGGGTTTTTAAAGGACACCAGTTACTGATAATTTTAAATTGGCAGCTGCAGTCTTTGGTTGGATGAAAGTGGGAAGCAGCTACCTGGAGGTGAGGATGACAGCTGAAGTTTCTTGGGCCAGCCTGGGGGGCCAGGATAGAGATTATTACTTAAATCCTAGTCTTAAATTTTGGCAGATTTCTGAAGTACATTCATTGGGTAGATGAAAGAAACTGAGATACCTTATGTGTTTGTTTTGTGATTGCAGAGGCATTTCTGTACGTGCTAGCTGAACATATTTGACTACTGAACGCAGGCCAACTTTTACTTCCATTTTACCTAAAATCTAAATGCTGTTGGTATAGTACCTCTTCAGGGCAAGGATTTTTAAACTATAATGCTTATAGAAGGTATTTCATGATTTTTTGTTGCATGAAGTGAGTTAATTCTTGGACTCTCCTTTGGTCTCTGTTTTCCTGGTGAAACACCTCAGTGAACTTTCTCAGACTTTGAGCTCCACCATTGTATCCTTCATTACAAGTAAGTTCTGCTGTATTTGACCTTAACCAGCAGGGTTTTTTGGTCTTTGTTTTTTACTTTTTATTTTAAAAGGGAAAGGGTGGCATTGCACAATGAGAAAATTACACAAGGTAGAGTTTTAAGTTCCTTTTCAAAAGGAATAGTGGAATAGGAGTAATTTTTCCCCAATGCTGGCATCTACCATTCCCTCGACAGCATCTTACAAAGGGGTTTTATCTGCAGGATAGGCTCTATTTTGTCTCTGGCCAATGCTGCTGTCCTCCCTTGTCTGTTCCCTTACATGTTGTGCAAGTCTGAATCCTTTTTTGGAATTTGAGTGTGTTTCTGTGGCATGTCAGAGACAGGCCCAGATTTCTAAGGCAGTTGGGTGGAAAGTTGAGCGAAGAAGCAATTAGAAGACATTCTGGTTTTAGGCTCTAACGTGTGTGTTTCGCTGGCAGCGAAAGATTAAAGTGGAAGGATGCTGGGTTTGGCTTTCAGGTTCACACAGTTCTTTCATTAAAATACATATCAGTGTCTGAATCGCAGGCTGTATTCCTTTACTTTTCTTGCTTTTTCTCTCCACCACATTTTGTCAAAAAATAAACCCAGTCCTTTTGCTAATAATAAACCCCACTAAGATTTGCAATGTAATTTCATATACAACACACACTCATCTGTTCTTTACAGGTTAGGAAAAGCTTCTCTCACCCACCTCCCCACACCTCCCCAAAATCTGGTTACAACCCACTTTATGCTTTATCCTTATATGAATTACTTATATTTTGTCACAATGGATGTTTACAGTTTGTTAATGAACTATTAATATTCTGCATCTAAGAATAAAGCAGAAACAAAAGTGGTGATATAACGACTAATTCCTTAAATCTGAAATAACTGAAAAAGGAAATTTTGTTTTTTTAATTACCGAGAATGTGAATTGCACAAGCCACAGAGTGCAGTTTCAGGCTGATTTTTGTGTTGAGCAGGCACTTAATAAGTGTGGTTCCTCCCTTTTTATTCGTTTTAGTCATTATAAGTAAATGCACGCATAAGTACATACATGTGACTGAGTTACAATGATGCGCTCGGTCTGTAAAAGCACAGCATGTTTTAAACCTATATAAACTATAAATTTGGCTGGTGGGTTGGATGGCTTGAAGTCATCCAGGAAATAAGTTTGTACTCTGAATGTTGGGTTTTTTTTTTTCCTTCCCCAGCCTTCCCCCCTGCTTTCTCAGGAGTGAAAACATCATTTTGTAAACACATGTTAATTTACCAGTGACGGTCCAGATATGTGAATGGTGTCGATATGCGTGTGAATCATACAGGAAAACTTGTTTATAGGAGATCAGCATTGCACACCATTTAGTTCTATGACTCAATTTAAAAACTCCCTGAAAGTAAAGAATACCCAGCCACTTCATCACTCTGCTGAAAATTAAAATATGAAAGGATTTGGACTGAGTCACTTAACGAGTAAATAGATGGTAAATGAACCATGTAATTTACTTTGGTTCAAATGCATTACCTTAAAAAAGATACCCTCATCAGCTGCATAGGTTGTGGTGTTCCAGCAGCAGTAGGCGATGCTGTGTTCAGAAACAGGTGACATGGGAAAGGAATAGGGCAGGAATGTAGTGATCTAAGACAGAAGCCGGATCTGGCATTACTTCAGATCCTTGATTAATGATTTCCCTTGTATTTAGCTATTGTATTGCCACGTCAGTGCTTTCCTCATCAGAAAATCAAAGTACAAAATGATGAACGTAGATGATGCCTTGAGCCTTGCTATTGGTAACCTTGAAAGTGTGATTTAGAATATTATACCCAAATCTAAGAAGGTGTAGCTGATCAAAATCTGTAATGGCTGATATGAAAACAACAGGTCTGTATACTTGCTGTACCAAAATACATGTCTTCTAATCCCAAAGCCAGTATGATATTTGAAACAGTGAGAGGAAGGAAACTTAAATTTTCCCTGAAATAAGTGACCATGAAAGAATTTTTTTTTAATCAAAGCTGAACAATACTATGAATCTCCTAAAAATTTGTTTTACGCACCTTAGAGAAAGTGTTGCTCTCTGTGTTCCGTGTTACTTTTGCCTTTTTTTTTTTTTTGTGTATTTTTAAGAGAAGATACAGCTTGTTTCTTATCCCTGTAGGGGGAAATTTCTTGTATGTCAGGCGCATGAAATTATATCTTAGGAATCTAAGAAATAAATTATAATAGATTGCAAAACTCATCAGTTATCTATTAAAAAACAAATAAAACCAAAGCCCTAGAATGCCAAATTCAGGCAAACACTCTGATCTTAATAGCAGGGTGATTTTTACAGGTGTGTGGGTAATACAGAGGGCAGTTTTCTTCAGAGTTTCATTTTCCGAGTAGGCTAGCCCTGTCTGCTTTTAGGTTGATATGGATTATCTGAAAAGTTCTTTTTCAGGCTCTGGTAGTTTTAAAAGCATGGGCTGAAAAAGGCACTGTGCCCACAAAACCACAATTCCTTGGAAATGCGAATTCCATTTGCTAAAGTAAGTTTTCTGGCCTTTTTCCTTGCTTGAATTTTGCTTACGTGACAGTATAAACCGATACGCCTTACAGAGCAGAGACCTCTTTTGGCAAATACGTGGAAGCGGTACCGGCAGCTTGATTATTTGCATGGCGTTGTTACCTCTCTGTATCTTGTATCTCACCCTCATCCGATGAGCAGCAGCTTGGACAGCAAAATTTTTTTAAAGGCAGGAGGAGAGGGTGTTTTAAGTCCCACGGTGACTTTGTAGTGCTACAAATAATAGCACCCCATAAGGTTTCCATGAAGAACTTGGTGACGGTAGAGCCTTCAGCCACTGATATGAAGCGAGGGAGGTGTATCAATCCCTACAAATTAGACCTGAAATGGTATATTCCTAAACCAATGCTGTATCTCTGATTAATCTTGGAAAGAGGTGAATTAACAACAACAACAAAAAAATTGGTAACGCTCGTAACTGATACCAAAAGATTCCAGTAGTCTTCAGAGTTTTGTCACTCGTACAAGTGAGTAGTTGGCAAGAGACTAGGAAGACCAGGGAAAAAGTCCAGAATGCAGTGCTAGAAGCTTCCTGCTAGGCTAATTTCAAATACGATCGTCTATTGCTGAATCTCATACTGAAGTGCTGAGAATGGAATTGGCTATCCAGAGAGCATTCACTTCTGCAAACTAATATAAACGTACGTCCTGCTGTCAAATTGAGATCCTTTGCAAGCACCTGGGGATTAATTGTCCAGTCTACCAACCTGGAATAAAAATGTGGTTTTAAATGGAAATGTATACATAAAAGAAATGTGACAGAGGAGGGGGTAATGGCATACTGCTGGTTTTTGCCCTCACCTCAAGCATGTGTCTAACACCATCTTCTGCAATCAGCTCCGTTGGAAGGACAGCTAATAATTAAAGCAGCTGTCACCAGAAAAATTCCACGTTAGTATGGTAGTCAGTTATAAATTATTACTATTTTTGAAGATTGGATGACTTTAAGTAACCTTTATGGGCCAAATGGTACCCCAAAATAAAATCATGTTAGATTAGAATTCTCATTCTTGAAATTCTTCTTAAAAGGATATGCAGTTTTTAAATTGAAGGCTAACAGAACAGTCTTAATTCAGTATTGAATCTGTATGTGAAAAAGAAAATAAATGCACATCTTACGGATGGAGAATGTATAGCTAGGACTAGACTGTAGTGAGTTATTGGTCTTTCATGGCTTTTATTTTCCTTTTATGTTTATCAAAACTGAAACCCTCTAAGTTTTTTCTCTCTTGCAGGGCAGGTTTTTCTACCCCTTCATCAAGTCTCTTTGTTCACCACTGATTTTTCTCCAGTATGTGTGCCTACAGCTGAGAAACAGTGATACTAGGCAGTTGCTTGTCTGGATTTGTTTTAGAAGAATTTGATGGAACTGCTGGCAAAAGTGTGTGTGTGTGGGGAATCTTCGGCAATTCAGTCTGCTCTTGAAGGTGATCAGCTGCAATAAGACTTTTTGTAGTGATGATAAGTGCAGCACCATGCAGGCAGGCCCACCAGCAGCAATCTACCCAGGATTAAGGACCTGCAGCGGGGAGGGTGGGCTCTAGCAGAGGAGACAACTCGTCTACCACTCCTAGAATAAAATTGTTTTGCGGCACAAAACAAAGTGTGTAATACCAAATTGATAAAGGATGGAAGAAGAGTATTACTATGACACACCCAGCTACCAAGCTGCAAATTTGTAACCAAATCTGTAAATATTTAAAGAACCACCTTTCTCAGGCCTACTTTTCCTCCTCAATCTGTGTTTTTTCACTGTGTCATGTTGTAAGGACGTGGCTTGCTCAGGAGATAGGCATTTTGCATTAGAACTGACAAATCCACTCTAGCGGGAAAAACCTCATCTGTGTTTGGTTGTATCGAATAAAGCAGCACAAATTTGTGCTAAGAAACTGCCTAATCTGACTGGAGCATATGTATTTAAACTGTTTTCAGGAGAGCATTGATAACTGCGAATTCTCTTATTTTGGTTCTGAAGAAGAAACACACTGTTTCTTTTCCTTATACACTTTGCTCTTCTGCAGTCTTTCAGGCATCTCTCCTTTTCCCTGGGTATAAAGATTAATATGAACCTATGTCTGGGGAGAGCTTAGGTTTTTCTGGTTTCATGTAGTTTCTTGGCAACTTCCCCCGCTCTCCTTCCCTCTGTACATCCGACCAAAATAAATAACGCTTTTTGTGGGGGAAAGTTCATGACAAAAGCTTTTTGAGCCAAAGTGTAATAAGACTTGCCCTGGAAGGGGAAAAACTGTGGACCAGAGTCAGAAGTGTGATAGAAGAGTTATGACATTTTTCATAGCATCTGGGCAAATGTTTTTGTTTTGCTTAAGAGATTTATTTTAAGAGACCAACGGCATTTAATTTTTTCATTATTTTTGTAAAGATCTGCTTGGAACTGATAAAGCATTTCTTGTTGTATACATATTTTCTTTGTATGCTTCTATTTAAAAAATCTGCTTAATTCTTACGTATTTAAAATGTCTTCACATGGGATATTGATACTTACGCTTCACTAACAGAATATCATGCAAACTGAGTTGCAAGATTAGCATTACCTATATATTATTAAGTTAACTGAGTGTATGATTTCTAAGGGCTCTTAATAAATAGCTATTGCATAAAGGAAGATTAAATACTAGTATCAGAAGAGCAATTTGATATTTTTATAGAATTTTGTTTTCTTAAGCTTAGAAAGTGTTGTGCCGTGCTGCGAGCTGTTTAATTTCTTCTCACGGAAGAAAAATATACCATTAGTTTTCTCATAAGTACGTCACTGTGTCCTCTGTAAGTCTGTTCTTCACTAAAGGACAGTTTCTTTGACACATAGGGCAGGGAAAGCGTCCGTCTTGGTGTGAAAGAATAGTTAATAATAGAAAAGTTGTCATCTGGTAAGCCCAACCTCTGACCTGAAGATGAAAGATCAAGCTGAAGAAATGGATAATGTGGCATTAACACCACGAGAGGTAATGGCCGGCACAGATACATATATATATATATATAAAAAAGTAGTTTTCTGAAAATGCAGGCTTTCACAAAACATGATGGTATTACATTGGTGCCAATGATTGCAAATCTGTCGGCATGCGTCGGTTGGCACGCTTTGCCCTTTTGGGGTTGTGGTACAAAAAGTCAGTGCTGATGAGACATATTTATGCCAGGAAATACAACAAATTAATTTTCAGCATGGATCGGTGGAACACGTCCAGGCTTATTTCAATAATGAAAAAGAAACTCCAAACACTGCAGCATTAAAGCTTGCAGTTTACTTTCTGAGAAAGCTACCTGCAGCAATCCAAGCTTCTTGAACAATTCTATGTAAAATTATATGAATAGGTTTTAAAAGGTCAACCACGAATTGTAATTCCACTAGATAAGACTAGCAGTCCAGGGGAGAAACTTTTTACTATGCAAAGTTCTCCACAAGAATAGTGTTCTATTTCATCTCTGCAGTAACATCCTGGAGGATAGAAAAATGTGTCCTGGCAATGAGATTAGTTCTGCCTCGCTCTTTTGAATGGCAGTTCTTCGGGTTCCTCAATAAACAGCCCACCAGCGGGTGAGATCTGACACGGTCCTGGCAACTGAAGCAGTCCTGAATCTTGCTAAGTCTTTGTAAGTAGGCATATTGCCAGCTATTATTTTTCTCTTACCTTAACTAAAAGCAAATGAAAAGGAAGCGTGGTCTTTTTTAAATGCTGAGGAGGCTTGATGAAGAGGATTTTTTTTTTTTTTTTTTATTTTATTTTTTTTTTTTTATTCCTTGACTGTACAAGGGGTTAGGTATTGGAGAAATGTTTGTTGGTAGAGCTTCTTTTTAGAAGCTGAATATAACACAAATATATTCTTCTCTCTCTCTCCATGAATAGATGCTGTGCTGTTGTCTACCAGTAGTACTGATGTGTGCAAACAAAATACCATTTTTCCAAAAACATATAAAAAACCCGGAACATCTTTTTTTTTTTATTGTGTGACAGCTGAGTCATCTGATCTTCCACTTTCCATCTCAAGCCAAAACAGATAAAAATATCGTAAATCTTAAATGACATTTTTCTCTATACTTGATATGATTTCAGGTACACCATTTCACTGTGAGATTTGCTAATTAACTTTGGCATTTTGGGGTTTTGCATATCTCTTTAAAACCTAAAAATATCTTACAGTTTACTAGAGAGAAATAGGCGTTCCATTGCACCAGTGTTATCAGTAGAGGTAAAGCAGTTGCAAGCTGTGGCATCGTAAAGCTTGTCCATTTTTAATCAGATCCCCCGGAGCGTTGAAAGTACTCTCTGAGTCTAGACTAATGAGGAGCAAAAGTGAATATGTCATCTGAGCATTCAGGTGAGGAGGAATAAAGTTTCTCATGACCCCAATAGCACTACGTTGTCACTTCCACAGAAGGAAAAGGTTGGCTTCTAAGTAGAACGGTGCATAAAAACTTAAGTGGCATTTAAAGAAATAAACCCAAAACCTCAACCTGTGCATCTCTTGTTTCATATGCAGCGATTGAATACAAAATGCTTCTTTATGAACAAACAGGCATCCAGAAAACTGAAGATTTGATGGGTGTTTTATTTGCAGATCCTTTTTTATGATTATGTATCTTACAATTCTGCTGCTGACTGTTTGTATCTGTCAGCAAGATAGCAAACCAGCACAGGTGTCAGCAGTCTGTGCCATCTGCCATATTAGATTGTGCACAGTGCTATTTAGAACAATGCTATCATCTTAATATTCCAGGTACCTTAATGAGTTTCTCAGACTAATTAAATGTGCAACTTGCAGAGATCATTGGATGCCAGATTGCGGTGGCTGGGAAAAAGCTTTTCATTGTTCAGAAGCAGCTTTATGATGGGTAGAGGTATATTTCAGTTTTTAGTACTTAGGTCCAAACCCAAGGTAATATTTGATTTTAGATTAAACAAATTAATAAGCACTTAAAACTACAAAAAGATATGTAAATGCAAATAAACGCTGTCATGTTTTCCAGATGATGATAACAGATTAGGAAGAACCTGATGGCTGAAAGTGACAGCACAACAGAAACGACGCCAGTGCCGTGATGGTATGATCTCAACGCCGGCGCTTGGGAGGAATGGCTGCAGCTCAGATGAGGATTCGAAAGTGATGGGGTGGGGAAAAGTCATACCTAGCGCCCGTACTCCCGTGCAGAGAAACAGCCACACTCTGAGACAGACATACAGCTAAACAGGAAAACACATGCTTTAAAACCAGCTAAAAAGCCCTCACATTTTTCAGTTGTCTTCAAGCTTTTGTGTGCCTTTTCAAATAATTTCTGAGCAACACTAACCAAAACTTGTATCATTTTACTGGCGTTAGGTGTTGCATGTTGCACTTACTTGAATACAACTGGGAAAATCTCAGGGAAAAGATAAAAAAGAGAAAACCAGATGAATAATTTTTGCCAATTTTTAAACCAATTCCTCTTGGTTAGGTTTATGCTTCACCTTGTTTTCCCTCTGCACTTTCTTCTCTGCTGCAGATCAGGTGATGGATCTCGCATCACAACAAAGATGGAAGCAATGAAGAATATTCTCAGAAGTTACTTAAATTCGAAGTCTCTGTTGTTAAACCCAGAAATACCAATTCCAGGTTTTTCATTTATTGAGGTAGCATAATTTAATTGAGTATGTTAAATTGCAGGTCTAATATTTCTATTTAATTATAAACTTTGTAAAAATATTCCATGTGGGGGAGTACAGAGGAAGTGGATAGAGCAGTTTTTGTTTCCCTGTGGTTTGTTTTTTTTTTTTTCCTCTGAGTATTCTAATAACAGATCAGAGGTTATATTTTTACACAGATTAAACTCTTAGGCCTGCCTGTGTGGGGAATGGGCATTAACAGGACCTTTGTGCACAAATGAGGTGAGGTTGCAGAAGCTAAGCTTTAAGTGTATGTACTGGTGGTGTACATACCACGACAGTGTATGAATAATGCTGTTGAGCAAAATAGAATTTTGTGCATGAGTATTCAAATGAACCGTGGCCAATAATTTGTTCTTGCCAGGCTGGAGGCTTTGATTAGATGTTTTCCATTTGTGACATTTCTGGGCCAGTATTTTGGGTCACTTATTTGAAGAGAAAGCTCCAAACCTCCAATAGACTATTAATTTCTTCCCCCAGATCAGTTGAAACATGTTTCCGCATCTGGTCTCTCACCTGTAATCATTTTGAGCAGGATAGAAGAATTTTTTTTTTTTTCATTATTAATATGGTCAGAAGATAAATTAATTTCTCAGCAGGAAACAAGACAAAACTACTTTGCAGAGTGCACACCTCCAGCGGGAAGCTCTTTGTGAGCAGTGTGCGGGACTGCGGTGGTCTCTCCGCAGTGTTTGTGCAGGCCTTTACGTTTGCTTTGTACAGCAGATGAAAAATGCTAATTGCGGGAAAGGGTCTGTGATTTGCTTTATAGTTAGAGTTTATCTCGTAATTTTGGCTGAGTGCTTTTACCTGATAGTCTTCAGATTGTATATTCTCAGGACATAGTGCATTAATGGCTAACCTAGTCAGAAAACCTTTCTGGTCTATCAGGGAACTCTTAGCTTTCATTTAACTAAGGACATCATCTACTATGACGCATAGAGAAGTTGAGTGCTGTAAAAATATAACTGTGGTACATTAAGCTCTTTTCTGAATTGCAGAATTCAATTAGGTGCAAAACCTTTGCTTGTCTTGTAGGAGGGGAAAGGGAAGGACAGGCTCCCTCTTGGTAGAAGAAAATGTTGGCTGTTAAGTAAGGATTAGACCTAATCTGAACCTGCTCTTCATTTTCCTCTCTCAGTGTTTCAAGTTAAGTTCTTCACTCAGCAGAAATCCAAAATCTTCATCTCTCAGACTCAAAGCTGTATCCAAGACTGTGTCATACCCTGTGTACAGACTGTGATGCCACCATAGAGCAATTTTGTGACAAATCTTTCTGCTTGCTAAGGGTAAATTAGTGAGGCAGAATTCAGCAGAAGCAACAGTACAAGGAGATCAGTGTAAGGGCTGGAGGGGATAAGAAAAAATGCAGTTATAAATTATTAAAGGAAAATACTTCCCATGAAATATGTTGTCCTGGGCCTGGCTTCATGTACCTTCACAGTTTACCAGTTTATGCTTAGAAGCAAAACTGCCAGTCTCTGGATGAAGAGAGTAAATATGAACTGGCAAGCTTTAAGAACTCTTATTTGATTTAACGTTTGCAAGGAATAAGCAAAATGGACAAGCTTGTAACTGTGATTGTCAAACCAGGCATTTTAGTTGAACATTTTCTTTCTTAAATTTTTGGCCGATATTTTGGCTTGTATTCCTCATTTTGCTTCATCAGTCATACAAAAAGTAAGGGGAAAGTGAAAGGAAAATAAGGTAAAAGTTGTCTTTTGACAATAAGACCTGTAAGGAAGTCCAACTGTCGCATTACTAACTGTAGCAAATCAGAGGAAATCTGATCAGATTTTACGCTCTGGGTCACAGGTACAGATATCATACTTACGTAGAAATGAGAATCCTGGCTGCAGGATTCGATGTGTTTGAAGGCAATTAATGAAGACAAATGTCGACGCACAATGGATTTCACCTTAGTAGGACTTTTATCCTGACTATTGTTCATTTGATTCAGCAATTCCTTTTGGTGTATGATTTACATTTTACTTAAATATTTATTCCTAGACAGTATACATCTACTGTTTAGTTAGGTAGGCTAAGTTCTTACAATAGTAATTGTAACAATCAGTTTCCAACAACGGGAATTTTAGCTGAACGTTAGTGTAACTTCTTGAGTGAGACATTCGAGGCAAGGTTGGGAGAAGAGTGGCACAGCTGGCATTTTCCACTCTGGCTTTTGCCCTTTGCTTTTCTGTATCTAAGCCCGAGTTCACCTGAATAGTTTTTACTTTCAGGTAAAGGAGCCATTTCCTTTGTGTGTTTTCTTTCGTCAGAAATGTCACTCATCTTTTTTTTGCTCCTTCTTTTCCAAACGCGGATGACAGTTCCACTGTACTTAAGGAGCATACTAATGGCGCCGCATTAATGTGTACCTCCTTCCGCTCGCTGGCAATGGCCTGGCTAACAGCTCGCTGTTGATAGAAATGAACTCTTGAGAAAGATCAATTAATTTGTGTCTTCTCTCAGCAGTGAATTTAACTGTTTTGCTTGTAAGGTTGGGGGGAGAAAGAGCAAAATATAAAAAAATTTGCTTGTAAGATGAAGCAAGTATGAAGCATTCGTTTCAGTTGCAGATCTTTGGTGAGAGGGGGTGCAGAGGAAGGGCGTCTTCCTCCAAGCACCAAACATCTGGCAGCAACTTCATTTGAATGATTGCTGGTTCTGATTTCTTTCCTCTTGTAAAAACACAGTTCTGCTCTTCACTCTAGCTGCTCAGAGTCATAAAATTGGACTAAACTTTTGCCCTCAATCTGCAGAACATATTTAAGTTTGTTTATAAAGGCTCTTACTACACTTGTCAAGTGACGTGCCTGTAATCTGCTGGTCATTATGTGCTGCCTGATCCGTGAATCCGGCAGCTGCTTTGTGGATCTGCAATAGAAAAGGGCGTGTAACACCCAGCCCCCAGTGCAGTAATACTGGGAAGAACCTGTTCAGGTAGGAAGGTGAGGAGCACTATCCTTCTCACTGGTTTTCTTTCCATGAACAGGTCATACTTTTTAATTTAACTGCCCTACTGAAACAGAAAAAGAAGGTAAGGGAATTATTCCAGAAGCAGCTGGAGTCAATATAACATAACAGATGACCTCATTATACAATGAGTAACATTGACCTGTAGGAAATTTCTTGAGTTCATGGAAATAATGCTCGATTTGCTTTGACTGACAAAAATGTGTATTAAATACTAGCTGTTGATTTGTGGTGTTATGCAGAGTGACCATCTTTGTAACCCCTGGCAGGTCTTAAAACTTAACTGTCAAAACTGTTGCTGGGTGGGCAGGTACAAACCTTATAGCTCCTAAACCCAAATTTCTAATTAATTTAGAAACTTCCAAATATCTTGGCTTTTCCTTATGAGGAAAGCACAAACAGTAGAAAAGCCATTTATTGGGAAATTACTAGGGCAGTATTTTTTTTAAAAGCAGATGGTAGATACCAAGAGCCAGTCTTGGTATCAGAAAAGCAAACTGGTGAGAATTGCATTTGGGATTATAGAAGAGCTTTTGGCTGATCAGTTTTGTTTGTTTTTAATCAAGTGTCATTAAATTACCATTATTAAAAAAACCCCTAAGTACACATTGTGGAAAAGTACAGTAAAATGTTCTAACCTGAAAAAGAACCCCAAGTAGTTTAACTGTTGTTTCTTGTACATGCAGAGAAAGAAAACATACTCTTTATGTGTTTGATAAATGACAGTTAATAGTACAAACTGCAGAATATATGGAACAAAGGGTAGAATGAGTATTATGTATCCATCATTCACTGTCCATTAAAATGTTAAATCACATTGTAGCACTTGCAAATGCTTTATATGTATGAAAAGCATTGTCTTTTGATTGCAAGTAGAATGGAGTCTTTTCTTTTACTCAGGGGGAGACAGGGTTGAAATTGCGAAGTAAAACGAATTACCTGTACCTTACCAAGAAAAAAAAAAAGAAAAGAAAAAAATTCAAAGAACTATAGAGAGGTCAGTAGGCTTTTCAGAGTGAAATGGTGATAAAAAAAAGATACACTCAACTGAAAATTTTCCAGAGACATTTGGAGAATGAAAGAATAACTGCATCACTGTTGAGTTCATTGTTCCAACTCGGCTTCAGTGTTACAGAGCTGGAAAGGACGGGTAAGCCAGAACAAAAATAGACCAGCTCATCTGAGTTTTATACAAGTTTGCATCACCAAAGGGTGTAGTGGCTCAGCAGGTAAAAGCATTAATCTTTGTCAGCAGATAATAATGCATCTCAGTTACTCATATTTGCTGAGCTTACACGCATGGTGGAATCTGACCAGTTTTAAGGACAGTTTTTACCCCAGACCACGCTGTAAGTCCAGGGAAAAGCTGTTTCAACATGAAAGCATGTTGATGGGGTTTGGATTATGCTTGGATACTCTTGTTTGTGCACCTGCATCCTGGCAGTCTCCAAAACCTGTGATTGCTGTTGGGCTGCTCTAGGAGGTATGGTGTCTTGCAGGAGGACTTTCTCAAGTTCCTGTTGAGATTGATTCACTGTGTGCATTGGTAAATTATTAACAGCCAGGACCAGAGCCTACAGAAGCTTCTTTCAGATATCCTGAAAACTTCACGCAGTTTGAGCGTATGACAAACACAAAGTGTGTTCTGAAAACTTTCTTTGCTTATTGAAGCAAATGACCTCTGTTAATGAATTATTCTCCATGCAGAAAATGCAGTTTTAAGAACAGTAACTTTGCTGGCTGCCTGCACTGGATGAAGAGCGGGACCAGAAGTACCGCTCTGCTGTATTTGTATGTTTGTCTGTGTATGGGGAAAGACAGGCAGATGTTTGGGTCCTTGTATTTCTTTTGCTGGGGCATGAAGCTGGATGGTTTTAATGGACTTTGGGATATAGGGGAAGATTAACCTACAACTGGAGCCAAAACGTAACCACAGAACTAGTGCAACAGTGAGTTTTCATCTCCACTACTGATTTTGCAGCTATGTTTTTTCCTGAAGCTGATGGGTTCTTCAAATCACTTTCCCTGTAGTTTGCACAACTCTCTTGAAGGTAGTTCCATTTAATACCGCAGCCGTCAGTCTGCAGCCTTACCCGAGACTGCTGAACTCTCATAAGGTTGCTGATCATACTGCCCTTATGCAGTAAGCAGTACATACTGCTACTACTCCTGAACTTTGCAAACCTTGCTTATCTTTTACTTCCCAACATTTTTTGACTTCAGTGTTTTCTGCCCCATACAGAAACTGTTCCTACCAGTTAGAGTGCAAAAGGTGTTGACTGAACCTTGATAAACTATGAAGAAGATACGAGTACGCTGTGAATGAATCACAGGATTTGTGACACTGATAGATGATTCTTGATGCACAACTTCTGACACATTAGATTGATATTCAGAGAAAAATTCATTGAAGCGCATTGAAAAATTAACTTTTGACATTCTTTTACCCACAAATTAAATCACTGTTCATTTTCTTACTTATTCCCTTTCTAAATTTTCTGAATCACTCAGATTTCCTTTCAGGTTAATTTGCCTTTTTTTTTTTTCTTGTTAGAATTTTTTTTGTGGGTGTCTGAACTTTTTTCCAAACCTGGTAGTAAACAAAGTAGTATTGATTATATCTGCCTTCCTCAGGTAGGTCTTCCATCATCTGCCAGATCCTAAGTTAACTTAATAGAAGGAAAACTGTTCTTAGACTATAATTTGCACTGGGTAAAATCCAAATGTTTAAAACGGGTCTTAAGTTATGACCTTGGTTTGCCTTTTACTGCAATCAAAATAGTGAATTCTGTCACCAGCAGACTAATGTGAAACAGTATGTTGTGTCAAGTAGCTGATGTTTCAACTGCCATAGGGAAGGACAGAGGCTTAAGGTAGAAGGCAAAATTATGAAACGAGTAGTCAAAGAAACACAGGCTAGAAATTAGAGAAAACTACTGCTGCCACTCTAATTGAATCTCTGTTGTGTTACAAGCTCTCCTGACTAGACTTAGTGCAGAAATTTCTTCATGTGCTACAGCTCTCTTGCATGACTTCGCACTACTCTCAAGGCAACACCTAGATTCACCACCCAGCTGACCTCATCTGGCTGCTCACTTTAGGCCTGAAGGAACTAGGCGCTTTTTTGCATGTTTTTTCTGTGCTCACACTCTCGTTGAGGCTTGAAGGAAAGTTGGAGAACAGCCATTCAGACATGGTACTAATATCTAGATATAGCTTTGTTTACTCAATAACTGAATTAGAACAAGTTGTCACCACCTTTCTCTAACAAACACCATCCACGGTGGTATTGTGCTGAGAATATAAAACGCCTTCTAATATTAATAGGCTACTGAAGCTCATTTAAACCTTGTCTAAAACTTCACTGAGCAGCATTTGAAGGCCTCTGCGAAGGCACCGTGTTGCCCCTGGCGTACCCCTCCTTGGGCTGGCTCGGCCGGTTTGCCGATGCAGTCGGTGCTAGCTGAGCTGAAGGACTTTTCGCTACGTATCTGCTATTGCCAGCTGCTGGAGCAGGTGTTATAGCAGTGTAGGACAGGCATTTCTTGTACTGCTAAACGTAACGTACTGTAAATAGTGGCATCTGCCAGGAATATATGGGTAAACTAGTACTTCTTTTCCCCCTTCGTGGTATGGCAAACTAAATATAAACAATTAGGTTTCTGCGTAGTTCCTGCAAAGTCATTAGAGTCAGCCTGTGGCTACTTCTAAAGCATGTTTCTTTTGTAAATAAATTACAATAAATCTCTCCTCTTGTAATTTGACATTTGTTGCCCTGGGAATAACATTTCAAATCAATTTCAGTTCTCACTGGTTTTCCAACATCTATTTAAGGGTGAAGAGAAAAAAAATATTAAGTAATGGTCATTGACTTAAACAATGAGGAAACCAACCAGCCTGCCTATATCTTCTTTAATGTTGTAACAGGGTCTGTCAGAGAGACCTAGGATATTTATGTATCCTTAGAATAAAATTCACCAAAAGGTTAGATAATAAATATCAGCATCTTCTCTGCTATAGTTCATTCATAAATTAGGCCCAGTGCCAACATCTTATTTTTGTTTGCCCCAAATAGATTGTTCCATAGATGTGTAAGAGAGCCTCATTCACAGTCTACGGCTGCTTCTCAACCCGTTTATTGTTTTCCAGAGTTGAAGGCGATGAAAAATAACACTTCAGAAACAGAATATTTATATGCAAGGTGGCTTTAATAATTAAGAGAACACTTTCTGTGTTGATTTATACTGAAATTTAAATTCCATGGAAAGGAGCGTTGACTTGTCATCTTAGCTTGATAAATCTAATTCTGATGTTTTATATCTGAAGTCCGTACAAACCCAGTAGCTTACAGATGCTTGTAAGTGAAAAACAGTTGGCGCTCTTAGCAAAAGTGCCTTATTCTGATTATTTCTTGACAGATCTTTATGTTCTCTCATTGTTACCATGTGAAATAGAAAACAATCACTCTTTTATTACCTTTAGTAACTCTTACATTATACAGTTGTACAGCTGCATACCATATTCATATTTCAAATATTCTCTGTATGGTTAATCAATGGTGATATTTATTGCTATCGTACATCTTGGAAACAGGTGGAGAAACCAAAAGACCTTTTTCAATATAACAAAGCAACCTTCTTGGTAAGGGTTGACCTATATCTCTTATTGAATGAATTTTTAGGGACATCACTTGGTGAACATGCTCTTAATTATCAACAAATTAGAGTAGATATTAAATTAACTGCTCTGAAAAGCTACATCCATCAAAAATCTAGTCTTTTGAGACAGAACATCAAAGCTACTGGTTTTTAATTAAAAGGAGGGAGATTTATTTCAGCAAGAAGAAATAGTCCATATCATTCTTAGTGTGTACTGCATTCAAGCCGCAGGACGCGTTTCACAGCTTGGGCAAGAGGGGAGGGAAAACAGCAATTTTGTAGTAACAGTATTTGCCTGTTGGTGAAAAGCCTGGGGAAATAGGACACTATCATTCCTTCTGTACATACAACACGGGGAATTTCAGACCTTCTATAAATATTTGCTCTTTGCTACAAATTTGCCAAGTTACTTTAATTATAACAAAGCAAACGTGGAGTGCAAGAGCTTTTGACATAATCTGCATTACGTAGCTTTTGTTGTGGTGTCCCATAGTAAAAGCGGTGGAGTGGCACTCACCACTGAAAGAGAAACTGTTAGGATCAGTTATTTAATCTTCAGCTAGTTGTGTGAACTCTAAATGCATGAATGAAGCGTCATTAAAATGAAAAGAACACAAAATGTTAATTCCAAGAGCTGCAAACTGTTAACGTATATATTTCTGAAAGAAAATTTCATATTAATTTTTCAATGTAGTTGAAACTAGGTATTTTAATGTGTTTAAAAATGTTCAGAATTTGTCCAAAGTGGTTTTTTAGCCTAATTTTATGTCATTACAATTCTAATTGTAATATACAAGTTTAGGTTCTAATGAATGAAAAGGCTTTTATTGTCTTAACTGAAATGATTTTGGAATTTTAGCTTTCAGCTAAAATTTACATTTTTGATGGTTTTTTTTTTTTTCTTTTGCACTATTATGCATTGGAGGGGAGCAAAATATCTACAAAAAATTTCCTCTAATGGGGGGGAAAAAAAAAATTAGCTCTTGTTGTGTGAAAGGGTAGTAGTCCTAAGACTTTCAAGAAACCATTCACTGTGAAGTCACTATTCCAGTATTGTAGCTTGTCAAAATGTCTCTACAGTCCACTGGATCTCTGATCCTTTTACGAATAGGGCATAGGGAGATAGTGCAGTATTTTTGTTACTTCCAGATGTTGAAAATGAGCCTTCATAAACCATTACATCCACATGTGCACTGGAGCAGCCTTGAGGTTTCTCGCAAAGGAACTGCGAAGCAGTATCTATAGTGGCATGCGTGGGAGCGGGTTGCTGTGCAGGAACGATGCGTGGCAGGAGAAGAGGGAAGCAGAAGGATGGTTCAGGATAGAAGCATCGTGCCATCAGGAAAGGTACTGTGCCAGAGTACAAGTAGCAAATACTACATCCTCGCTGAGCCGTGGCCTTGGTGTGATAGGGCTTTATTCACTTTCTTTTCATTCTTTTGCTTTACATATGGGCACGTGGTTAGAGCTCCCTTGGTTGACTGGTTTTTGGCTCCGAGAACTATCCCAGCCCCTTTCAGAAAAACGTTACGTTCTTGTCTTACATTGCCAGCTACAGGAATTTTTGGTTTACGTGGACTGTAGTTTAGGATTTGAGCTAAAGGGATAGAGAGTTTTGAGATGCAAGAAGTGTTTCAAATGTACGGTTAACTTGACCAGCTTGTTTAAAAAACAAGCTCTCTTATTCTTTGTTTTAAAACAATGCATTCCTTTTCTTCCTATAGTTAATGTATTTTCTATTTTGTAACAAAAAAATGTAACAAATAAGCTTTTAGAAGCAGCTTTCTGTTTCGTGCAATTTCCACAAGAGCCATGGAAAGTTTTCCTGAGACTAGAATGAACAGTTGATTGGGAAAAATGAATTAATGCTATATTTTACAAGGTCACTGTGAGCAGAGATTTTAACATACAGCAATGCCACGTTGCATACTGTCTGGTTTTACCCTGGCCTTTGCTGTTATAAATTCTATTTTATAAACTTTTTTTAAAAAAGACCACCACAGGTGCCTCGTTTTAAAAACCAAGATCTTACTCTTGACAGTTAATCGATAAGCAACAAACGAAAAGTAATAACACACGACTTGAGAAATATTGTTTTTATTCGTAGCCTGAGACTAGGGCTTGCCAATATGTTAAGGTCAATCAATCTTCCCCCTCAGATTGAACGTGCATCCAAATCGCCAAATCTGTAAGTGTACTGTATGCAGAACATTGTGCTGTTTGCAGGTGGTGTACAAGGACAGGGGGGAGAGACAACACCACTTTCTGGATCTCCTAAGAATGTAGAAAGGCAAAAGGAGAGAGAAAACCTGGGGTAAAGATCAGAAATACCCAAGTGAGGCAATCATTTTTATGGTAAGGAAATTGCAAGTGCTCTGAATGTGCTCCAGTTGATTCAGCTTAGTGCTAAATCTTCTCATGCAGAGGCAGAATGATGAACAAACAAGCAAGCACCCTAAATCTTGGTCAGAGTGATTCTGCTACATGGAAAAAATTGAGTAATTCAGTGTTAGGAAGAGGCATTTTTGATACAACATCATTCACTTTTCAGAGAATAAGGAAACAGAAACATGGTTTTGTGAGGGTTGTTTTTTGCCTTGTCAAAGGACAGGGAGAAGCAGCAACAAAACTTGTAAACTGATGTTTGGGAAGTATAAACTGAGCATGCAGACAGGTTGTGCAGACGCTATATTGCAAATACCTTTGAGCAGCTTTCCCCGGGTAGATGGCAACTGAATTGTTTTTCATGGTCCTGCCCTTTAATAGCTATTCCTGTGCTTCCTGTGGGTAGTCTCACTCTTGCTACTAATCTCAGTTGCTAAAATTAATTAGGATATAAACACACCTAGAAAGCCTGTAAAACTTCATTTATGCCTGCAATGTAAAACGGAACATTTGGCAATGTTAATTGAAATGATAAAAAGGTTTGTAAGACATCAAGAACTCTTCAAGTCAGTCCTCCCTACCTTGGTTTAATGACACAGTAAATGCTTGCTTTTCTGGATATGATTATAGTTTTAAACAATAAAGAGTGAGCAAATTCCATTATCTTATGTCAAGGAACCCTCCAGAGAAGATAAAAATGCAGTTAATAAACAAGATTACTTTCCAATGGCAATTGCTCCATAATAGAAAATTCACTTTCCAACCTTCTACTCTAGGATGCTAATCAGTTAATCAGTTCAGTCCCATCTGAGTTGCTGGCAGCAGTTTTTCCTCCCATTGGGACAAAAGTAAATGCAAGGTTTCTGTTGAGGTAAAGACAGAAAGGAAGCAAACAGTAAAACTGCCTAATTTCATTTGGAAGTGATTGCTTTAGGAAATTATGCACCTGCAGCCCGGATCCTGTTAACAAGCAGCATAAATAGCCTACAGTAAGTCTATTGAGCCTCTTTTTCTTTAAAGGAAGTTGAAATACTATATTTGCCTGTATATACCCAAAGCAGGGAATAATGTCCGTGTTCAGTCATCGGCAGGATTCCAACGCACCTCTGTCTTTGGTTAAGTATTAATCTGTTACATGCTCTGGTGGCACCTGGCATCAATCACTCGGAAATCAGTATACTTTTAGGACTGTTGACAAAATTCAAAGGTCTTACTTTCCCTTCATACAGAATCTTGTATTTCATTGTTAATTTAGTAATTAATAATAGACGAAATACTCCTGTGGTATTTTTGCCTAATTCCCTATTATGCACAGCCTGTATTTTTCTTCCTCAGAACATTTGCTTTGTAGTAAGCAGGAGTAAGCACTCACCTCAAAATGAATATTCGATGTATACAGCTTTTTTCCAAAGCATAAGAATATCCTATTAACAGTCATTTTCCTGTTGATAATTACTTAATTTAGTTTTCATAATTGTTGTTGTGATATTTGAGTACTTTGCTGGTTTATAGAAGTGTATCTAGAAAAGTACTCCCCCCCCCCCCCCCCCCCATGATCTGCAGAAATATATACTTTTGCCCTGTATTTATCTTCTTTTCTTCTTAGCTATGTAATACTCCTAGATGCTTTGAAATAAACTTAATCTGACATTCAAGCATAGCTGTAGCTGGAATTAGCACATCCCAGCTTTTTCCTTTACTCCTTTTGACCAAGATTAAATGTCTTTGGGAAGGAGATTCCCAGAAAAAGTTCTTTGGAAAAAAACCCCACCATGCTTCAGAACACCATGCCTGTGAGAGAAGATGACTAAGAGAATAGTGATTAGTGAAATTTCATTCATTATTAGGAACAAAAATTAGGTTACTTCCACTTTATGTTACTGCAGTGATTGATCTAAATAGAAAAGAAAATCACCCTGGTATGTTCAGAAAAAGTTTTCATAACCCGGCTACAGCGAGGATAGACTGTGGAAGCTGCATTCTCTGTGTATTAGAGGCTAATGTGCTGTCAGTGTTTTAAAAAGATAGCTAGGATGAAAATGGTAATGATAGGATAGCTGGCTTCATGTTAATCCAAGTGAATTTAAAATTGATCATGGAAAAACCATTGCATGAATTGGCTGTTAAAGAATTAAAAGGCAGTATAATTGGTAATGAGTAATTTGATACTATAGAACTTGCAGGTTGTCAAAGGAGCTTGATGTTTTGGACATCACAAATGTAGCTAACTGCGGTGCAATATGTTTAGATGTCTGTCAAGTCTTTGACTTAGTATTACCATAAGTACTTTTCAACTAGCATGAAACCAGCTTATATACTGAACAGATTAAAAGCAAGTTTAAAAGAGATCACATCGCTAATTACAATGGCATTTCGTCAGTGATGGGGAATTTTCTGCAGTTCTGAAGAGATCTGTCCAGGATGTCGCAACAACATTTATTGCATTTGTGACTGGCTTGGAAGACACCTGACTGGGTGACACCTTTATTTCTGTTGCTTTTGATAACTCCTTTCTTTTCAAAGACTGAGTTTTAAGGCTTAATTTGCATATCTACTTAGAATGCACTAATACATAAAAGATTGATCTCTAAAACTGTAGTTGGAAAATACTCACATTTATTACCGTGCTGTTATGCAAATACTTAGTTGTTTTAGAGCACAAATCAGATGGCCAATTTTGAAAAGCTGGCTTAAATTACACAATCAGAAAACACCTCATCTTGACATTTTGGATCTGCTTGGGCTTCTATTAAACTTGCTCCTTTGCCTTTCCTTCTGAGTTTAGAAGCTGAACTTGGAGCAGATGCAGTCCTTCCTGTACCTCGAGGTGGGTGTCACTTACTATAGTTACAATATCGATCTCTCCCCTGTAGAATCACTTATTCTGCTTTTTTTTTTCTATGCTTGGTCAGAGCATGCTAAACGTCTGTCTGGGACTCTATGCTGTGTGCAGAAAAGCTCTTCAGGGCGTGCTTGGATCTCCTGGGCTGACAGATGAGAGCCCCCATGCCTTGGGGGTAATGGCGAGGCGAGGCTTATTGATTTTTGGAGCCAACTGGATTGTGAATGGTGATGTTACTAGTTAAAGTCAGGGGGTCTCCTGCTTTTTCTGGGACCAACTTATTTTGATTGCTTGGCTGGGAGGGACAGGAGCAACATCACTGCCCAAGGCAAAATACTAGCTGTAGAGCCTCAGCATGCCAATAAATCTTTTTGCCCAACTTAAAACCCAAACAAAACACAACACCAAAAAACAGATCCAGTGATGTTTATAATAAGCATGAAGTATTTCGTATCCCCCTGCTCAGCGTGAACTCAAGCCACAACCTATGCATTGCATATTACTGAACGGTGTGTTAGATGAATGGTGATAAACACTGATGATGTGAATGTTGCGCTTCCATTTTGTTTTCATCGCCTTTATAGCTAGCACTTGAGTTTATAAACCATTGTATGTTGCGGAATCCAACACAACCCCACAGCCTATTCTTTTGTGTTTCCATCACATATATTCCTCTTCTTTCTCCAAAACTACTTAGCTGGCTTAAGCAAGCTTCTTTTAGTGGTGTTTGAAATAAAGCTGACCTTGCTGGCAAGAGCATATAAGGGACTTTGCAGAAAAAAAAAAACCAAACCAAAACCCCAAACATGCCAGACTGACTGCTAGCAATTGTTTAGAGCTGCTTGTCTTGCAGCAAACACAATCCATTCTGACTTTTTCAAATAGAGCATTTGCTGTCGTTTTGTTAAGGTTCTTAATAAATAATTCACCCTAATCCAGAGGTAGAAACTCCAAATTCAGTGAAGTACTGCACGCAACCTTGCTGTACTACTTAAGGCTAAAAAGGCTCCTGCAAGTGCAGGGATCTGGAAACAAACTAGAGAGATTTTCTCAACCAGCTTCCAAGGTATTAAGAGAAGTCTGAGCCTGGAGGGCAAATCGTTCCGTAATGCAGCCATGAGCTGATGCCTGGGGGTCTCTGTATCCATGTTCCTGTTCAGCTGACCCTTTCCATCTGATACTGGAAGGCTTGCTTCAAACTAAAGGCTGGTTTTTTTCATTGCAATGTCTTGAGGACAGCGGCGGGGGTGTGTGTGTCTGTACTTTACACAGGGTCCTGTTCCTCTGTGCTGTGGTGGTAGAAAGGATAAAGGCTAATGCGCAATGTTATTTTTAGCTTCTGGAGTCATTCTTACAGGCAGTTAGTGTAATTTCTGTGCACGTTCTTGCTTGGGTAATTTGGTTTGCCATCTCAGTGTGCCCAATGCTTTAGTTCCCTGTAACGACGTCGTTCCTGCTGTGAAGAGCTGAGATTGCATAGCGGTGGAGTTATGGGGTGCTGGCAGATATCTTTACTATGTTCAATTTACAAGTAAATGCCCCAAAACAATGTGTGTTATTTCCAGCCAGGCATTCACCACCGGGTTTGAAAAGACTTTTTAAGGACTTCTACCAGCTGTATGCATTCTGGAGGCCAAAATGGCATCTCGGCAACTGCTTGCCATCTTCCTGTCTCTCTATTCTCAGCAGCATCTGGTCACATCTGCAGCATGCTGACAGGTAGTGACTTCTGATAAAGTAGAAGATGCATCTGTAAGATCGTTCACAGTGATGTTGCTTCTGCAGGACTAACGGGAGTACAGAAATCAGGAAAAACCTCTTCTGAGTTAGCAGACGCCTCTTTGGAGTCAACAGCGCAGTGTCGTTATATTTAGAGTGTTCTTTCAAGTTACAGCCCACTGTATTGATTTATTTTAAACAAATGCTTTCAATTAAGTCAATGCATTTTTCCTTCACCTCCCACTTTCCCTGAAGTTAGACTGATTTGTATGACACGTGGTTACTTTTATTAGCAGATCATAAAACATGCACTCTCTCAAAGGAAAAACTATGCCTCCTTTCCTTAGGCACTTAAGTGCCCTATAAACAAAATGGAGCTGGGGTCTTGGTCACCATTAAAATTACTCTACCTGAAGAATGATAAAAAAACCTATTCCTAAGTAAGGTGGATGGTTAACTACCCCCAAATTAAGGCATTCTTATGAAGATCTGTGCTCATTTGAAGCTGAAGCCATGTAAGGATTATGCTGCAGTTTGCTTTCTATTCCAACTTATATCAGCTTTTGTGAACTAATTCCCAGATCAGTTAGGCATTCAGGCATAGAGAATAAAATGTAACTACTGTTGTATGTGAGATCCAACCAATTACACAAAAATGTGAACAAAAGGAGCACAAGAACACAAAAGTGTTCAAACATCCATTATAAACGGTTCCAATTTCCTTTTTAAATGTCAAGTACAAAATATATATTTTACATGCAAATAACACTGGTGTGTTGTTGCTAATACACTCCTGAAATTACATTTTCTTAGCATGACCTTTCTTGCTAACAATAACTTACATTTTAATTAAATCTGTGGCCATTTTCATTTCATGCCAAATATGCCCATGCCATATATTACTGAACTTTCATGTCAGGAAAGAAAGTTTAAAGGTTGCAGGCTTAAATACTTACTTGAGTAAAACTTTTTATAATAATGTATGAAAGAAATGACGTGTGTGTACTATCCCTACTCGTTTGTAGAAACAAGTTTTTTTACGTTTAAAACACCCCTGCTTTCACTAAACTCTATATGTCAGGATGAGAGTGAAGTATTTGGCAAGGTTTTAACTTCAGTGAAATACTCTTTCTGCCTTTACTGTTTGGTGCTTACAGGTTTAGTGCTGCTTCACTAACACCTGAGGCTACTCTTTGTCTTAGCAATGAAGAAGCACGTTCTGATTTTCTTTCCCAGGAAAAAAATATTGTGACATCTCTGCATTTAAAAGGGGGCGGGGGCAGATTGCTTTCTGGTGTGATTACGGTCTGGTGAAAAGTCAGTGGGGGCTTTTGAGGATATACACTCTCATTCAGATGACAATAGTACATTAATCTGTCAGGAAATTCAGGCTTCTTCATGCATAGATGCTGCTTTTACTGTTGAATGGTCTCTCTGAGATGAATCCAGAATGTCATTTTGAACGCGTTCCCCGAAGGAAGGAGATACAGAAGATGCGTAATGAGAACCTGCCCGGCTCCCTTTCCCCAGCCACACACGTGTTCCTCGCTTCTGCCCTGCCACAGACACGCTATCGGTTGTTGCTGTCTGAAATAAGCTTCTCTGAGCTCTAGGAAACCCTGAAATCAAAACTTACTTGGTTTTCTCTGTAGGTTTCTGTCATGCTCTTATTTTTTATCTATCGTTTCATTATGCATTCTCAATTCTTACCCCAGCCCCGAGCTTAGCAGTAGAAAGTTGATAATTTAGACACCCATGGAGCATAAGGAACAAAGATGTATTTTAGAATTAGGTCTTGGCAGCTCAGCCTCCCTGCTGGAGCTCACAGCATTTCTTAAAGGCTGTCTAATCCTTCGGGTTAGCTCCTGCGTATCAGACGGGGAGCTTGGACCTTGCCTTTGGTGTTGAAATAGTCCCAGGCTCTGAAGCAGAGCAGAGCTAGAAACTCTGGTTTAAGCTTTCTGTTAATTGACTTCTAGCTTTGAGACGTACGCAAGCTGTGAAATTCTGTGTAGGTGTTTGCAGAGTCTTGGGAAGAAAATATATTTAATTCTGGCTCCAAAGAGCCACAAAATTATACAGATCTAGACTTTTGCTAGGCTGGTTATAGTGCACTTGGGAAGCTATTTGGAAAGGACTTTTTGACACTGACCTCTGAGATCAGCAGACATGAAAGGGGAGAAAGAAGGAATTCCTGGAGCTAGAGGATCTTTGCTATAATTACTTCATTTTTTTTTTTTATTGGCCTTTTAATAGCATGTTGACAGTGATGGTTGTCTTGTATCAAGTTAAAATGCTACAGTTGCTGTCTGCTAGTGTAACAGAATGACAAATCAAGAAAGAAGTAGAAATAATCTATCATGTCTTAAAAGAATAAATGTCTTCCTCAAGGTTTTAAACAGCCATGAAGCTTGGATGGAGGGGTTTTTAAAGTATCAAATGAGTTTATTATATGGCTGAGTTTCATCCTTCTTACAGTGTCTCGGGTATTACAAGTGTAATTTTATAAATACTCTGTATCACTGACTTCAGTGATAAATGGCCTGAGGGCAAGTAACTTTACAATATGATCTCCTGCCGTGTCTTCAAGATGCTGATAAGCTGCATTTACTCATGTTCTCAAGATCTGGAGCAAGTGCTTTTTGTGAAGGAAATGTCTTCCTTAGGCATTAATAACAGAAGGTGCTGTAGTTTCATGTTGTAATAGGCTCTCCAGAACTTTTTTGAGGACTCACCAGGAATTCATTTGAGGAATTCATCACTTTAAATATTATCTAAAAAACTAAACAAACCAACCAAGTTTTTCTTACTTGTCAGACATCAGATACTAGCGTGTGTGTGTGTGTTTGCTCCTGAGTGTTTGGGTTTTGAGGTTGGGGTTTTTTTGTTGTTGTTGTTGATGTCTTTTTTTTTTTTTCCTTAAATTATATAACAACGACAAAAGGCAGACAAAAGTAAACAGAAAAAAGCAGTGACATGGCTATAGCTATGCCTTTACTTATCATAAGGGAATCGTCAGCCGGGGGAAGAAGATAAGCAATCAAGTGTATACCACTGAGCTCTGGATAACTAGAAGCAATTTTTGATCAGACTGAGCACTTGCTTCACATCAGTGCATCTCTAAATAAAGTAAGAAACAACCCCATGGCACTGTGTTTATAAAAAGAAAAATATGGAGGGGAAAAAAACCCTAAGCAAGCCAAGAGCGTTATCCTGCAGTTGCACCCAGTCATGTGAATAGAAGCTTAACAGTTTAATTAAGCTTGTTTGTGGGCTGTGTTTTGATTCTCATGAGCTTTGAAGGGGGGCTCCTGCAACTTGCTATTGGGGCCAACTGGAGAATTTTCAAGAGAAGTTTGGCTTCTGACCCAGGATTCTGATGCATCTCTTTGAACATCTGCAATGGCACACTGGGAGCACTGCGTGCAAGAGAGGAAATTTAAGATGGAAATTCCTCTAGTTACTGAAAGTTGGCAGTGAGCATAGAGTTGCCAGGGAAGTTAAACTTTCCTCAGAGTTTGCGGGCTTAGGACACAGCTAAGTGACACAGCACTGGCTTGAGCCGGTCCTGTGTTCCCAGGTGAGGCAGCTATGTCTCATAACATTTTTAGATGAGAAATGAAGAAGCGGGAAGAGGAGTAACTTGATTCTCCTCTGTTAAAGTGGCAGCTGGAGATTAAATCGAGTGGAGCATCCTGTGTAAGCAGTCATTCTAAAGAAAAACACAAGTTTTTTAAAGAATAATGTATGTGAAATGCCTCCACTGATCTAAAACCTCTGAGTGGCCTGCAGCCAGAACCCTATAAAACATTCACTTATGCAAGTGAAAATTTGCCTGGCAATAAATGGCTATACTAATTAGATTTTGAAAGGTGCTTTTAACCTTTTCACCTTATTAGAAATAATAGTGAGAAATGGTGAGGCTCTGTATCTCCATTACACCATGCCAGCTTCACGCTGTTGTAGATGCCACCAATTCTGTTTAGATGAACTGGTGGGGTAGAATAGAGAAACAAGGGAGAAGGGGTTGCGAAGGGATGGAAAGGTTTCCAGAAATGCATCTCCTTGAAACTAGCACTTCATATCAGGAGATTTTCTTCGTGTAGACACTCCATGCTGAATAACACCATCTTGTGCGCTATGTTTCCTCTTTCTGTGAGGCTCAAGGTAAAAACCAGAGTAGTTATGAATATAGCAAGACTACAGTTAGCATCTCTCAATATGACACAAAAAAAATCAAGTTGTATGTCTTCCAATTGCTAAATGAGGGGAGGACTGTGGAGGTCAAACTCCATATAGATTGTTAGAAATTAAGCAGCTTTGACGGGAGCAGGGGAGA